>NC_135819.1:20218866-20518866 GCF_964213995.1 Mustelus asterias
GGGAGGGGGGAGGGGGCTGGAGGAGGGGGGCTGGAGGGGGAGGGGGCTGGAGGGGGAGGGAGGGGGGGGAGGGGGGGGGAGGGGGGAGAGGGGGGAGGGGAGGGGAGGGGAGGGGAGGGGGGGAGAGGGGAGGGGAGGGGGGGAGGGGGCTGGAGGGGGAGGGGGCTGGAGGGGGAGGGGGCTGGAGGGGGAGGGGGCTGGAGGGGGAGGGGGGAGGGGGCTGGAGGGGGAGGGGGCTGGAGGGGGAGGGGGGAGGGGGCTGGAGGGGGAGGGGGCTGGAGGGGGAGGGGGCTGGAGGGGGAGGGGGGAGGGGGCTGGAGGGGGAGGGGGGAGGGGGCGAGGGGGCTGGAGGGGGAGGGGGAGGGGGCTGGAGGGGGAGGGGGGAGGGGGCTGGAGGGGGAGGGGGGAGGGGGCTGGAGGGGGAGGGGGCTGGAGGGGGAGGGGGCTGGAGGGGGAGGGGGCTGGAGGGGAGGGGGGGGGAGGGGGAGGGGGCTGGAGGGGGAGGGAGGGGGGAGGGGGCTGGAGGGGGAGGGAGGGGGGAGGGGGCTGGAGGGGGAGGGAGGGGGAGGGGGCTGGGGGGAGGGGGCTGGAGGGGGGGGGAGGGGGGAGGGGGTTGGAGGGGGGAGGGGGCTGGGGGGAGGGGGCTGGAGGGGGGAGGGAGGGGGGAGGGGGTTGGAGGGGGAGGGGTTGGAGGGGGAGGGGGCTGAGGGGGAGGGGGCTGAGGGGGGAGGGAGGGGGGAGGGAGGGGGGAGGGGGCTGGAGGGGAAGGGGGGAGGGGGCTGGAGGGGGCGGGGGGAGGGGGCTGGAGGGGGAGGGGGCTGAGGGGGGAGGGGGCTGGAGGGGGAGGGGGGAGGGGCTGGAGGGGGGAGGGGGCTGGAGGGGGAGGGGGCTGGAGGGGGAGGGGGCTGGAGGGGGAGGGGGCTGGAGGGGGAGGGGGGAGGGGGCTGGAGATGGAGGGGGGAGGGGGCTGGAGGGGGAGGGGGCTGGAGGGGGAGGGGGCTGGAGGGGGAGGGGGCTGGAGGGGGAGGGTGGAGGGGGAGGGGGCTGGAGGGGGAGGGGGCTGGAGGGGGGAGGGGGATGGAGGGGGGAGGGGGATGGAGGGGGGAGGGGGCTGGAGGGGGAGGGGGCTGGAGGGGGAGGGGGCTGGAGGGGGAGGGGGCTGGAGGGGGCTGGAGGGGGAGGGGGCTGGAGAGGGAGGGGGAGGGGGCTGGAGTGGGAGGGGGGAGGGGGCTGGAGTGGGAGGGGGGAGGGGGCTGGAGGGGGAGGGGGCGGGAGGGGGCTGAAGGGGGAGGGGGCGGGAGGGGGCTGAGGGGGGAGGGGGCTGGAGGGGGAGGGGAGGGGACTGGAGGGGGAGGGGGCTGGAGGGGGCAGGAGGGGGAGGGGGCAGGAGGGGGAGGGGGCTGGAGGGGGAGGGGGCTGGAGGGGGCTGAAGGGGGAGGGGGCTGGAGGGGGAGGGGGGGAGGGAGCTGGAGGGGGAGGGGGGGCTGGAGGGGGAGGGGGGGGCTGGAGGGGGAGGGGGGGGCTGGAGGGGGAGGGGGGCTGGAGGGGGAGGGGGGCTGGAGGGGGAGGGGGGGCTGGAGGGGGAGGGGGGGCTGGAGGGGGAGGGGGGGCTGGAGGGGGAGGGGGGCTGGAGGGGCAGGGGGCTGGAGGGGGAGGGGGCTGGAGGGGGAGGGGGCTGGAGGGGGGGGGGCTGGAGGGGGAGGGGGGAGGGGGCTGGAGGGGGAGGGGGCTGGAGGGGGAGGGGGCTGGAGGGGGCTGGAGGGGGAGGGGGCTGGAGGGGGAGGGGGCTGGAGGGGGGAGGGGGAGGGGGCTGGAGGGGGAGGGGGCTGGAGGGGGGAGGGGGCTGGAGGGGGAGGGGGCTGGAGGGGGAGGGGGCTGGAGGGGGAGGGGGGAGGGGCTGGAGGGGGAGGGGGCTGGAGGGGGAGGGGGCTGGAGGGGGAGGGGGAGGGGGCTGGAGGGGGAGGGGGGCTGGAGGGGGAGGGGGCTGGAGGGGGAGGGGGCTGGAGGGGGAGGGGGCTGGAGGGGAGGGGGAGGGGGCTGGAGGGGAGGGGGAGGGGGCTGGAGGGGAGGGGGAGGGGGCTGGAGGGGGAGGGGGAGGGGGATGGAGGGGGGGGCGCTGGAGGGGGAGGGGGCTGGAGGGGGAGGGGGCTGGAGGGGGAGGGGTTGGAGGGGGGAGGAGGCTGGAGGGGGAGGGGGGAGGGGGCTGGAGGGGGAGGGGGCTGGAGGGGGAGGGGGCTGGAGGGGAGGGGAGGGGGTTGGAGGGGAGGGGAGGGGGTTGGAGGGGAGGGGGCTGGAGGGGGGAGGGGGCTGGAGGGGGAGGGGGCTGGAGGGGGAGGGGGAGGGGGCTGGAGGGGGAGGAGAGGGGGCTGGAGGGGGAGGGGGCTGGAGGGGGAGGGGGAAGGGGGCTGGAGGGGGAGGGGGCTGGAGGGGGAGGGGGCTGGAGGGGGAGGGGGGGGAGGGGGCTGGAGGGGGAGGGGGCTGGGAGGGGGAGGGGGGGGAGGGGGCTGGAGGGGGAGGGGGGAGGGGGCTGGAGGGGGGGGGGAGGGCGGGAGGGGAGGGGCTGGAGGGGGAGGGGGGAGGGGGCTGGAGGGGGAGGGGGCTGGAGGGGAGGGGGAGGGGGCTGGAGGGGGAGGGGGCTGGAGGGGGAGGGGCAGGGAGGGGGAGGGGGCTGGAGGGGGAGGGGGCGGGAGGGGGAGGGGGCTGGAGGGGGGAGGGGGCAGGAGGGGCTGGGGAGGGGAGGCGGAGGGGGCTGGAGGGGGAGGGGCGGGCTAGCGGAGGGAGGGGATAGCGGAATGGGTTAGGGGAGGGGAGGGGGTTAGGGGGAGGGGAGGGGGCTGGCGGGGAGGGGGCTAGGGGAGCGGAGGGGCAGGGGGCTGGAGGGGGAGGAGGAGGGGGGGGCTAGGGGAGGGTGGGGCTGAGGGGGGCTAGGGGAGGGGGGGCTAGGGGAGGGGGGGGCTAGGGGAGGGTGGGGCTAGGGGAGGTGGTTAGGGGTGGGGAGGGGGCTGGCGGGGAAGGGGCTAGGGGAGCGGAGGGGCAGGGGGCTGGAGGGGGAGGAGGAGGAGGGGGGCTAGGGGAGGGCGGGGCTAGGGGAGGGGGAGGGGGAGGGGAGGGGGCTGGTGGGGAGGGGATTAGGGGAGGGGAGGGGGCTGGCGGGGAGGGGGCTAGGGGAGCAGAGGGGCAGGGGGCTGGAGGGGGAGGGGAGGGGGATGGGGCTGGAGGGGCAGGGGGCTGGAGAGGCAGGAGGCTAGGGGAGCGGAGGGGCAGGGGGCTGGCGGGGAGGGGGCTAGGGGAGTGAGGGGCAGGGGGCTGAAGGGGGAGGGGGTTGGTCGAGGGGGTTAGGGGAAGGGACTAGGGGAGGGGTGGGGGGGAGGGGTGGGGGCTAGGGGAGGGGAAGGGAGGGGGAGGAGGAGGGGAGGAGGAGGAGAGGGGGCTGGAGGGGAGGTGGATGGGGCTGGAGGGGAGTGGGCTGGAGCGGAGGGGTCGGGAGGGGGAGAGTCGGGAGGGGGAGGGGGCTGGAGGGGAGTGGGCTGGAGGGGAGGGGTTGGGAGGGGGCGAGTTGGGAGGGGGAGGGGGCTGGAGGGGGGGGAGGGTGCTGAAGGGGGAGGGCGCTGGAGGGGGAGGGGGCTGGAGGGGGAGGGCGAGGGGGCTAGAGGAGGGGGCTACAGGAGGGGAGGGGGCTGGAGGGGGTTAGGGGAGGGGGAGGGGGCTGGAGGGGGTTAGGGGAGGGGGAGGGCTTAGGAGAGGGGGAGGGGACTAGGGGAGGGGCCTGGAGGGGAGGAGGCTGGAGGGCGAGGGGAGGGGGCTGGAGAGAGAGGGGGAGGGGCCTGGAGGGGGCTGGAGGCGGGAGGGGAGGGGGCGGGAGGGGAGGGGAAGGGGAGGGGGCTGGATGGGAGGGGGAGCGGGAGGGGGCTGGAGGGGGAGGGGCCTGGAGGGGGAGGGCCGGGAGGTCGAGAGTCTGGAGGGGGAGGGAGGGGAGGGGGCTGGAGGGGGAGGGGATGGGGCTAGAGGGGGAAGGGGCTGGAGGGGAGGGGCCTGGAGGGGGAGGGGGCTGGAATGGGGCTAGAGGGGGAAGGGGCTGGAGGGGAGGGGGCTGGAGGGGAGGGGGCCGGCATGGGTCTGAGGGGGAGGGGGAGGGGAGGGGGCTGGAGGGGGAGGGGTCGGGAGGTGGAGAGTCGGGAGGGGAGGGGCTGGAGGGGGCTGGAGGGGGAGGGGACGGGGCTTGAGGGGTGGGAGCAGGGATGGGGCTGGAGGGGGTGGGGGCTGGAGGGGGAGGTGGAGGGGAGGGGGGCTAGAGGGGGAGGGGAGGGGTCGGGATGTGGAGAGTCGGGAGGGGGAAGGGAGGGGGCTTGAGGGGAGGGGGCAGGGGGCTCAATGGGAGGGGGGAGGGGGAGTGGGCGGGAGGGGGAGGGGGCTGGAGGGGAGTTGGAGGGGGAGGGGGCGGGCCTGGAAGGGAGGGGGCTGGAGGGGAGCGGGAGGGGACTAGGGGAGGGGAGGTGGCTGGAGGGGAGGGGGAGGTGGAGGGGGCTGGAGGAGGGGTGGGGGCTGGAGGAGGGGAGGGGCAGGGGTGGCTGGAGGAGGGGAGGGGCAGGGGTGGCTGGAGGAGGGGGAGGGGCAGGGGGGCTCGATGAGCAGAGGGGGAGGGGGGCTCGAGGAGGGGAGGGGGCATGGGGGCTGGAGGAGGGTAGGGGGCCTGGAGGAGGAATGGGGGCGGAGGCTGGTGGAGGGGAGGGGGAGGAGGCTGGAGGAGGGCTCGGGACTGTGGAAGGTGTGTTGGGCTGGAGGAGCGCAACAGAGCTGGATGTAGTGAGGGGGAATGGGTTGTATGAGAGGGGGGAGCTGGTGGAGGTGATGGGGAACAGGCTGTGGGAGGAAACCGGAGCCCCGGGGGAAACCCACGCAGACACGAGGAGAATGTGCAGACTCCACACAGACAGTGACCCGAGCTGGGAATCGAACCCGGGTCCCTGGCGCTGTGAGGCAGCAGTGCTAACCACTGTGCTACTGGATCTTTCTGTGATTCAAATATGAAGGCACGAAATCTCTTGTAGCTATCATTTACCCTGTCTCTCTCTCTCTCTCTCTTTTAAAAATATTATTTTTTTCTAGTATTCCAAATCAATTTCACCGTTCTCTAATTATTCTCAAACTGTCACCTTCTTTGATTTGATTTGATTTAATTTGAAAGTTTATTTATTATTAGTCACAAGTACGGCTTACATTATCACTGCAATGAAGTTACTGTGAAATTCCCCAAGTTGCCACACTCCAGCGCCTGTTCGGGTCAATGCATCTAACCATCTATTATTTGTCACATATTAGTTTACAGAGAAAAATATTGTTTCTTGCACGCTATACAAAGCATACCGTTCATAAAGTACATAGCAGAGAAGAAAAGGAGAGGGTGCGCAATGTAGTGTTACAGTCATAGCTAGGGTGTAGAGAAAGATCAACTTAATGCACGGTAGGTCCATTCAAAAGTCTGATGGCAGCAGCAGGGAAGAGGCTGTTCTTGAGTCGGTTGGTACGTGACCTCAGACTTTTGTATCTTTTTCCCAAAGAAGGTGGAAGAGAGAATGTCTGTGGGGTCCTTAATTATGCTGGCTGCTTTTCCAAGGCAGTGGAAAGTGTAGACAGAGTCAATGGATGGGAGCTGGTTTGTGTGATGGACTGGGCTTCGTTGACGACCCTTTGTAGTTTCTTGCGGTCTTGGTCAGAGCAGAAGCCACACCAAGCTGTGAAACATTCGGAAAGATGCTTTCCATGGGGCATCTGTAAAAATTGGTGACACTTGTAGTGGACATGCCAAATTTCCTTTGCCTCCTGAGAGAGTAGGCTTTCTTCACTATAGCATCGGTGTGGAGGGACAAGGACAGGTTGTTGGTGATCTGGACACCTAGGAACTGGAAGCTCCCGCCTATTTCCACTTGATCCCCGTTGATGTAGACCGGGGTATGTCTTCCACTACGCTTCCTGAGATCGATGACTATCTCCTTAGTTTTACTGACATTGAGAGAAAGATTATTGTGGTCGCACCAATTCTTGTGCACTCAGTAAACCCGTGCGTAACCACTCTGCAGCCTCCTTGAGCCTTCCCACAGCTTACTTTGCCACCTAGTTTTGTACTCAGTAAACTTGAGTACATTACATTCAATCCTCTCATCTCAGTCATTGCTATAGAATTGCTTGCTCTTATACCACTCATTGCACCCTGCCATAAAGAACAAAGAACAATACAGCACAGGAACAGGCCCTTCGGCCCTCCAAGCCCGTGCCGCTCCCTGGTCCAAACTAGACCATTCTTTTGTATCCCTCCATTCCCACTCCGTTCATATGGCTGTCTAGATAAGTCTTAAACGTTCCCAGTGTGCCCGCCTCAACCACCTTGCTGGCAGCGCATTCCAGGCCCCCACCACCCTCTGTGTAAAATATGTCCTTCTGATATCCGTGTGAAACCTCCCCCCCTCCCTTCACCTTGAACCTATGACCCCTCGTGAACGTCACCTGGGGAAAAGCTTCCCACCGTTCACCCTATCTATGCCTTTCATAATTTTATACACCTCTATTAAGTCTCCCCTCATCCTCCGTCTTTCCAGGGAGAACAACCCCAGTTTACCCAATCTCTCCTCATAACTAAGCCCCTCCATACCAGGCAACATCCTGGTAAACCTCCTCTGCACTCTCTCTAAAGCCTCCACGTCCTTCTGGTAGTGTGGCGACCAGAACTGAATGCAGTATTCCAAATGCGGCCGAACCAACATTCTATACATCTGCAACATCAGACCCCAACCTTTATACTCTATGCCCCGTCCTATAAAGGCAAGCATGCCATATGCCTTCTTCACTACCTTCTCCACCTGTGACGTCACCTTCAAGGATCTGTGGACTTGCACACCCAGGTCCCTCTGCGTATCTACACCCTTTATGGTTCTGCCATTTATCGTATAGCTCCTCCCTACATTATTTCTACCAAAATGCATCACTTCGCATTTATCAGGATTGAACTCCATCTGCCATTTCTTTGCCCAAATTTCCAGCCTATCTATATCCTTCTGTAGCTTCTGACAATGCTCCTCACTATCTGCAAGTCCTGCCAATTTTGTGTCGTCCGCAAACTTACTGATCACCCCAGTTACACCTTCTTCCAGATCGTTTATATAAATCACAAACAGCAGAGGTCCCAATACAGAGCCCTGCGGAACACCACTTGTCACAGGCCTCCACCCTTCCACTACCACCCTCTGTCTTCTGTGACCAAGACAGTTCTCCACCCATCTAGCCACCTCCCCCTTTATCCCATGAGATCCAACCTTTTTCACCAGCCTACCATGAGGGACTTTGTCAAGCGCTTTACTAAAGTCCATATAGACGACATCCACGGCCCTTCCCTCGTCAACCATTCTGGTCACTTCTTCAAAAAACTCCACCAGGTTAGTGAGGCATGACCTCCCTCTCACAAAACCATGCTGACTATCGTTAATGAGTTTATTCCTTCCTAAATGCGCATACATCCTATCTCTAAGAATCTTGTAAATTATCTGTTTATTCATCCATTAACGGATCCTCAACTAATAAAATACTCCTAATTTAATGAGCCCCAATCCCGTCTAACAATCGTTTGTGTGGCACATATTGAAAGTGTTTGAAAATCTAAATATACTATATCCACTATTCCCCCCCTTACCTACTCTTGACCCTACTCTTGACCCTCATTATGTATGCTTGGCTGAGAGCCCAGGAATGAAACACCTGAGTCCCAGAGAAAACATGGCATGAGTGACAACTCTATCTCACTGACTTCTGCTGTCACTTTCACAATACTTATTTCCACACGATTACACACGGTGGCAGATGGAGTTTAATCCGGATAAATGCGAAGTGATGCATTTTGGAAGAAATAATGTAGGGAGGAGTTATACAATAAATGGCAGAGTCATCAGGAGTATAGAAACACAGAGGGACCTAGGTGTGCAAGTCCACAAATCCTTGAAGGTGGCAACACAGGTGGAGAAGGTAGTGAAGAAGGCATATGGTATGCTTGCCTTTATAGGACGGGGTATAGAGTATAAAAGCTGGAGTCTGATGATGCAGCTGTATAGAACGCTGGTTAGGCCACATTTGAAGTACTGCGTCCAGTTCTGGTCGCCGCACTACCAGAAGGACGTGGAGGCATTGGAGAGAGTGCAGAGAAGGTTTACCAGGATGATGCCTGGTATGGAGGGTCTTAGCTATGAGGAGAGATGGGGTAGACTGGGGTTGTTCTCCTTGGAAAGACGGAGAATGAGGGGAGATCTAATACAAGATTATGAAGGGTATAGATAGAGTGAACAGTGGGAAGCTTTTTCCCAGGTCGGAGGTGACGATCACGAGGGGTCACAGGCTCAAGCTGAGAGGGGCGAAGTATAACTCAGACATCAGAGGGACGTTTTTTTACACAGAGGGTGGTGGGGGCCTGGAATGCGCTGCCAAGTAGGGTGGTGGAGGCAGGCACGCTGACATCGTTTAAGATTTACCTGGATAGTCACATGAGCAGCCTGGGAATGGAGGGATACAAACGATTGGTCTAGTTGGACCAAGGAGCGGCACAGGCTTGGAGGGCCGAAGGGCCTGTTTCCTGTGCTGTACTGTTCTTTGTTCTTTGTTTGATTAAGAGGTTTCAAGGGCTTACAGTTTCTGTTATTGATACTTTAAAGGATCTAGATGATTGACGCTTTTATTCTTTAATTTATTTCTAGGTGGATTGGCTGTGCTAAATTCCCTCTCAGTGTCCCAAGATGTGCAGGTTAGATGGGTTAGCCATGGTGAATGTGTGGGGTTGCAGGAATGGGGGAGGGGAGAGGGCCTGGGTAAGATACTCTGTCAGAAAATCAGTGCAGACTCAATGGGACGAATGGCCTCCCTCTGCACTGTAGGGATTCTATGATTCTACTGTCGTGAAAGGACTTACATTCAAACATAGTAATGAATAAATTACTGTTTGCTTGAAGCTTTTATTGACACACCCTATTATCACTATGGTTAAGGTGGATCAATGGGCATGGAAGCTTGGCATAGGGTGCATGAGTCATTGGGAGTGGAGGGGCAGAGCTTGGAATGGGGGCATGAGGGTGAGTGGAGATTGGCATGGGGGCCATGGCGGGGAGGCAGCCTTGGTATGGGGGGGGGGGTGGCATGAAGAGGATCTTTTGAGTTTACCTGTTCACCAGACCGTTCACCCATTGAGTCTGCACTGACTCTCTGACAGAGTATCTTACCCAGGCCCTCTCCCCTGCCCCATTCCTGCAACCCTACACATTCACCATGGCTAATCCATCTAACCTGCACATCTTGGGACACTGAGAGGTAATTTAGCACAGCCAATCCACCTAGAAATAAATAAATGAATAAAAGCATCAATCATCTGGACCCCTTAAAGTATCAACAACAGAAACTGTAAGCCCTTGAAACCTCTTAACCATGTGTACATGGTTTGGAGAATGTATTGTGAAAAGTGCTGTGAATCACGGCTCTTTAAAAACCTGGCCTGACTCCATGAAAACGGCTGAGGAGTAGGACATGCCGATCTCCACAATGCAGCTCACAAGGTCTGAAGTTCCAGGTCTGGGCCTTTGACTCAAAATGTGGAGATGCCAGCGTTGGACTGGGGTAAACACAGTAAGAGTTTTAACAACACCAGGTGAAAGTCCAACAGGTTTATTTGGTAGCAAGTGCCATTAGCTTTCGGAGCGCTGCTCCTTCGTCAGATGGAGTGGATATCTGCTCTCAAACAGGGCATACAGAGACCTAATAAACCTGTTGGACTTTAACCTGGTGTTGTTAAAACTCTTACTTTTGACTCAAGCCAACCTGAACCCTTTAAAAGCATGCTTGAAAATCAGACAGCCTGGGAATGGGGTTAGGAATCCTGGAATCGAGGACCCGCCTGCCATTTTTAAATGACTCCCAAATCTTCCCAACATGGGTGAAAATCCAGCCCAACATCCCTCTCATAACGCCATGTTGACTCTCCTTAATTACACTGCACTGTCCAAGTGCTCGGTTACCACTTCCTTAACAATAAATGCCAGCATTTACTAAGTTTAATTCCATCAGGGCCATTCTAAAATCCAAGGAGCGTTGGAAGATTCCAGTCTTGGACTGAACCACCGGACTCTCAAACTCAGTATGAAATTCTGTCCTATTATGATCACTCTTTCCCACAGGATGCTTTATTTTAAGATTACTAATTAACTGCCACATGACACAGTATGAGATCAAAATAGCTCGTTCCCTAGCTGGTTCCTCAACATATTGATCAGAGTATAAAACCAATCAAGTCATGACCACAGCTGCAAAAAAATACAAAGTATTGTGAATGTAGCCCAATCCATCACGCAAACCAGCCTCCCATCCATTGACTCTGTCTACACTTCCCGCTGCCTCGGCAAAGCAGCCAGCATCATCAAGGAGCCCACGCACCCCGGACATTCTCTCTTCCACCTTCTTCTGTCAAGAAGAAGATACAGAAGTCTGAGGTCACGTACCAATCAACTCAAGAACAGCTTCTTCCCTGCCGCCATCAAACCTTTGAATGGACCTACCTTATATTAAGCTGATCTTTCTCTGCACCCTTGCTATGACTGTGACACTACATTCTCTCCTGTCCTTCTCCCCTATGTAGTCTATGAACGGTATGTTTTGTCTGTATAGTGCGCAAGAAACATTACTTTTCACTGTTTCCCAATACGTGTGACAGTAATAAATCAATTCAAATTTTAAAAATGCTTAATATTTATAAAACACCGGTTAGGCCTCAACAAGAATTTTATCTTCTTTTACCTGGCAACCCTTCAAAACTACCCGAACATCTCATTTTGTTTTATGCTGCTTAGAACATAGGAAATAGGTGGAGGATTAGGCCATTCAGCCCCTTGAGCCTGCTTCACCATTCATGGCTGAGCATGTGCTTTCAGTATTCCACTCCCGCTTTCTCTCCATACCCCTTGATCCCTTTAGCCACAAGGCAGTGGCCCAAGCCGGGAATCGAACCCAGGTCCTGGAGCTGTGAAGCAGCAGTGCTAACCACTGTGCTACCGTGCCGTCCAGCTCCCTCTTGAACACATCTAACGAGCTGTCCCCTACAGCTTTCTGTGGTAGAGAACTCCACAGGTTCACAACTCTCTGAGTGAAGAAGTTCCTCCTCATCTCAGTCCTGAATCTCCTTGGGATTGTTTAATTAGACCAAAAGTGCGACATGAGTGTAAGTTGTTGAATCACCACGCTGATTCCGGGGACGGCGGGACTGATGTCTGAGGAGAGATTGACTAGGTTAAGATTGTTTTCGCTGGAGTTCAGACGAATGAAGGGGGATCTCAGAGAGACTTATATAATTCTAACAGGACTAGACAGAGTAGATGCAGGGAGGATGTTCCCGATGGTGGGGATGTCCGGAACCAGGGGTCACAGTCTGAGGATTCGGGGTAGACCATTTAGGATGGAGGTGAGGAGACATTTCTTCACCCAAAGAGTGGTGAGCCTGTGGAATTCACTAACACAGGAAGCAGTAGGGGCCAGCTCGTTAGCTGTGTTCAAGAGGGAGCTGGGCGGCACGGTAGCACAGTGGTTAGCACTGCTGCTTCACAGCTCCAGGACCTGGGTTCGATTCCCGGCTTGGGCCACTGTCTGTGTGGAGTTTGCACATTCTCCTCGTGTCTGTGTGGGTTTCCTCCGGGTGCTCCGGTTTCCTCCCACAGTCCAAAGATGTGCGGGTTAGGTTGATTGGCCGTGCTAAAATTGCCCCTTAGTGTCCTGAGATGCGTAGGTTAGAGGGATTAGTGGGTGGATATGGGGTAGGGCCTGGGTGGGATTGTGGTCAGTGCAGACTCGATGGGCCAAATGGCCTCTTTCTGCACTGTAGGGTTTCTATGATTCTATGTGGCCCTTCCATTACCACAGGAAGTAGTTGATGCCAAAACATTGAATGTATTCAAGAGGCGGCTGGATATAGCACTTGGGGCGAATGGGGCCAAAGATTATGGGGAAAAAAGCAGGATTAGGCTATTGAGTTGGACGATCAGCCATGATGATGATGAATGGCGGAGCAGGCTCGAAGGGCCGAATGGCCTCCTCCTGCTCCTGTCTTCTGTGTTGTTGCTGATGGTCGGTTAGCCACGTAGAACTGAGTGCCTCGCTCGGCCATGGCAGAGGGTAGCTAAGAGTCAACCAATTGCTGTGGCTCTGGCGTGACACGTAGGCCAGACCGGGTAAGGACAGCAGATTTCCTTCCCTAAAGGACATTAGTGAACCAGATTTTTTTTAAAATCCAGTAGTTTCACAGTCAGTCAACACTGGTTTCTAAATTCAACACTTATTTCATTAAATGAATCCAGCTGCCACAGCAGGAGCGTGGCCCCGAATCGTTTGTGCAGTAATAGAAAATCCTGAGCCACAGCTAACATCCATATATCAAATACAAGAGAGAGGTTTTATAGACTATGGTACGTGGAACATTTATTTGCAGCTAACATGCTGAGAAAACAGGATTCCATGAGGAACGGACACATATGGTCCTTCTGGACTGCACAGTGTCCAGCCAAGTTTTAGCCTTTTATTTAAGTATTAGCCTTTTCTTCAGCTAAAATAGTTTTCAGTGCTACGGAGAAGATGCACTTTCATTTACATAGTTCCAGGAGAGACATGGCACACCAAAGGGGCGGCACGGGGGCACAGTGGTTAGCACTGCTGCCTCACAGCACCAGGGACCCGGGTTCAATTCCGGCCTCAGGTCACTGTCTGTGTGGAGTCTGCACATTCTCCCGGTGTCTGCGTGGGTTTCCTCCGGATGCTCCGGTTTCCTCCCACTGCCAAGACAGTCTTTTAAAAAGCATTTAGACAGTTGCATGGGTAAGATGGGTATAGAGGGATATGGGCCAAATGCGGGCACTAGCTTAGGGGTTTAAAAAAATAAGGCGGCCATGGACAAGTTGGGCCGAAGGACCTGTTTCCATGTTGTAAACCTCTATGTGTGGGTTAGGATGATTGACGATGCTAAATTGACCCTTAGTGTCAGGGGGGTATTAGCAGGGTAAATATGTGGGGTTGCGGGAATGGGGCCTGGATGGGATTGTGGTCGGTGTGGACTCGATGGGCTGAATGGCCTCCTTCTGCACTGTAGGGGTTTCATGAAACAGAGCTCTCTCTGCAACAAGACCTTGAGCACAAATACTCTTTCTATGACTTACACAAAGGCACGGTGTAGATTCGTGTGGGACTGATAGTCATATTGAGTGTTCAGCTGAAATGCGGTTAAGTCCATTCCAGGACGCCAGGCGACTTAAACGCAATGGGGGGAATTTACAGGCCCGTCCCAATGGTGAGATCTTTCACTCCCATTCAAGTCAGTGGGATTTAGAACAGCTCGCCACATCTTCCAGCCCCGCCCCCACTGCGATGGGGCTGTAACGTTCTACCCAATGAAAGCAAAGGTCACTATAGAATGTTAACTGACCAATCGCTGTACATCGATTAACCAGGCTGACGCGTGTGTGCATGTGTGTGGGCGTGTGTGCACATGCGTGTGCATGTGTGTGGGCATGTGTGCATACATGTGTGTATGTGTGTGTGCGCACATGTGTGCATACATGTGTGTGTGCAAATATGTGTAAATGTGTACTTGTGCATATGTGTGTGCACACGCACTTTTGTGATCTGTGTGTGCACATGTTCATCCGTGCGTGTGTAGATACAATGAACAAATGTCAATGTCCAATTCTTCAGGGGTTTTTTTTGTACATCTGCCCTGTCACCACTGCCCGCGAGAACGGAGAATGTGGTGCTCCACTCGCTGCAGCGGTCCTGGAGAATCCCAGCTGGGGGCGAGGCCGGAAAATTCCAGTCTATTCGTCAGCCAACAAGTCACCGTCGAAGATTAAACCGCACGGATAGACCAAGAGCCTAATCTGGTGCTGGCATTGTTACTATTCTCTCCTGCTCTCGGTGTAAGAGTCTAAACTGGGCACACAAAACAAATACCGATAGCACTGTCTCTCCTACTCCACGGGCTCCCGTCCATTTCTCCTTCCGTTTCTCTCTCTCCCCGTATTGTAAGGCCATATTTTTAACCAGAAAATCAAAGGGAGATTTCTTTCCCTGCAGGAGTTCGTTTGGAGTCAGTGACCCAAAATAGTCCAAAGATGTGCGGGTTAGGCGGATTGGCCATGCTAAATTTGCCCCTTAGTGTCCTGGGATGCGTAGATTACAGGGATTAGCGGGTAAAATATGTAGGGATATGGGGGTAGGGCCTGGGTGGGATTGTGGTACTCAGGGTGGTGGCCAGAATTGGTGCAGACTCGATGGGCCGAATGGCCTCTTTTTGTACTGTAGGGTTTCTATCATTCTATAATTCTATGATAAAAGATGGGCAGTGCAGAATGTCGTAACGACAAAGTTGGCATGGTTGAGTTGAAACAGGATGCAAGTTTATTTGCGTCTTAAGTGCCACTTGTCGTAACCCGTGAAGTCATGGACTGCCTGCAGATGCAGCTGCTCCCAGTTAGCCAACAATGTACAACTTTATTCCAACTCTGCCACCAGACTGCGGCCAGAAGTTGATGTTGCAACCTGCCAACCGCCAGCCATGTTGCTTCAACACTCACTTAACTTTAGCTCCACAAGATTCGAGTCACAACTGCGCAGAAGGAGGCCGTTTGACCCGTCGAGTCCACACTAGCCCTCTCTAAAGCAATCCCACTCCCTGCTTTAAACCCATAGCCCCGCAAGTTCAAATGCTCATCCGATTTCCGTTCGCAATCGTTCAACGCCTCCAAGTCCACCAGTCTCAGAGGGGAGGAGATCCACATCGTGACCACTCGCTGTGTAAAAATGTACTCCCTCCCATTCTCCCCCACCTGTATCCATCGCCCAAAACCATAAATCTGAGTTCCCCACACCCTGCACCGTATCATTAAGTTAAATCCATAAATTAAAACAAAATGCAACAGGACAAATCTGAACTTTTCATTCTAATTATCTAACAATTGCCTCTACCCATCGTGGCCTCGCTATGTGGGGGAGGGCAACAGACAGGGAAGTGGAGTTGAGGCCACAATGGAATGTGTAGCAGGCTCGAGGGGCCGAATGGCCTACTCCTGCTCCCATGTGTTCTGTAGGAGACCTTTCCCACTGCTCCCTCAAAGTTTGGTCCGTCGTCATTGTGCTCTCGCGTCTCAGGTTGTCCATTTGGTCTGTACCAGGGTTCCAGTTATCTAAAGGATGATTAGATAACCTCACCATCATTGCTATGTGATCTCTTTCACATGGACAGGACTGGCTCATCGCCTTGAGCTGTGACTCCATTGTCTGACTGACCATAGTTGACTTCGGCTGGACCATTCTGGCCACCACCCTGAGTGGCAGTGCCCCGGTCCTCTTGCGAACCTCGCCATTGACTTCCAGTGTCCACCTTGCTTGCCTTGCTGTTGTCTGAGGCTTCGGCCTGCTCCTGGTATCCCGCAAGTGGCCCAGTTGCAGAAGCCAGCTCTGGCAATTCTGCAGGACTCGTTGGGGGGGTGCCACTGGCCAGGAATGTTCTGGGACTCTCAGCGCCGTCCAGTTCGGATTCATTGTTCCACAGACCACCCATATTTTCATTGTACAAGCTGTAGCTTGTCCGTGTGGATGCCTCTTTCATAGCTATAATAGCAAGATAGAGAGTGAGAGAGAAAGAGACATTAGATAGTTTTTGTACTCTGTTCCTAGCCTGCTCATTGATGACAATATAAGCAAACTACGCAAAGTATTCTTAATAAGGCCAAGCACATAGACAGAAGGAATGCACTCCTTTTCTGATGTGGAGATGCCGGCGTTGGACTGGGGTGAACACAGTAAGAAGTTTAACAACACCAGGTTAAAGTCCAACAGGTTTATTTGGTAGCAAAAGCCACACAAGGGGCAGCTTGTGTGGCTTTTGCTACCAAATAAACCTGTTGGACTTTAACCTAGTGTTGTTAAACTTCTTACTCCTTTTCTGACACAGGGGCTCTTCTTAACGAAAGGTGTCCCTCCCTTTTCATTCTTTAGCTCTCCCTTTGAAAATCTTTCCTGTATTACGGTGGCACAGAGGTTAGCGCTGCTGCCTCACAGCTCCAGGGACCCGGGTTCGATTCCCGGCTTGGGTCACTGTCTGTGCGGAGTTTGCACATTCTCCCTCTATCGACGTGGGTTTCCTCCGGGTGCTCCGGTTTCCTCCCACTGTTCAAAGGTGCGCAGGTTAGGCCTCTTTTAGGGCAAACCAAATAAACCAACTCAAATGAACTCAGGGGATAAAGTAAAAGGGGCAGCTCCCCAAAAGGAGGGGGAACAGCCCGAAAGGAACAGAGGTGCAAAGGAAACTTCAAACATCAAATCATAATGTGATTATCGGGGTCTATAATGCACCCCAACCCCTGCGGTGCCCAACGGGATGTGCAGGTTAGGTGCATCGGTCATGCTAAATTGCCCCTTAAGTGTCCAAAGATGTACAAATTAGGGGGATTAGCCAGGCTAAATTGCCCCTTAAGTGTCCAAAGATGTACAAATTAGGGGGATTAGCCAGGCTGAATTGCCCCTTTGAGTCCAAAGAAGTGCAGGTTTGGGGGATTAGTAGGGTAAGAAAAATGGGGTTATGGGAATAGGGCCTGGTTGGGATGCTGTTTTGGAGAGTCAATGGGCCAAATGGCCTCCTTTGACACTGTAGGCATTCTATGAATCCATGCAGCCCCCCCACTCCATCCTTTATCACTCTGCCAAGCGCCAACCTTGCAGGGAGTCGGGAGATTAATTGTATATGCTGCCAAATCGGCACAAAGAAAGTTCTGCTTAGCTCCGCAATTGCCAATCTTGACCTCTGACACTAACTACATACCCCTGTTAATTTCCTCCGACACGATGTGGAGCACGAGCTCGTTGTAGACGCTTTCAACCCGTATCACTCCGTCGTCATCATCATCATCATCACCACCACCAGCACTCAGGCACGCTTCATACACCGGCAGCTCCTGGAAGGCAGGTTGCACAGCTTGACTCATTCTTCCTGAATGTATTACACCCTAGCAAACCCCCCGCCCCCCGAACCGAGGGACTCCCATTCACAGCTACAGCAGGTCTATGTTCAAGTGGGGAGGAGGGCAAGACCTGCCATATGTTGTTGGCACTTGTTGGCATCATGGTGCTGCACTTTCTTTTGAATTCATTTCTGGGACATGGGCGTCACTGGCTGGCCAGCATTTATTGCCCATCCCTAATTGCCCGAGGGCAGTTAAGAGTCAACCACTTAACTGTGGGTCTGAAGTCACATGTAAGCCAGACCGGGTCGTGAATGTAGCCCAATCCATCACACAAACCAGCCTCCCATCCATTGACTCTGTCTACACTTCCCGCTGCCTTGGCAAAGCAGCCAGCATAATTAAGGACCCCACGCACCCCGGACATTCTCTCTTCCAACTTCTCCCTTCGGGGAAAAAGATACAAAAGTCTGAGGTCACGTACCAACCGACTCAAGAACAGCTTCTTCCCTGCTGCCATCAGACTTTTGAATGGACCCATCTTGCATTAAGTTGATCTTTCTCTATACCCTAGCTATGACTGTAACACTACATTCTGCACTCTCTCATTTCCTTCTCTATGAATGGTATACTTTGTCTGTATGGCGCGCAAGAAACAATATTTTTCACTGTATGTTAATACATGTGACAATAATGAATCAAATCAAATCAGTAAGGACATCAGATTTTGTTCTCTAAAGGACATTAGTGAACCAGATGGGTTTTTCCGACAATGGTTTCATGGTCATCAGTAGATTCTTAATTCCAGATATTTTTTATTGAATTCAAATTCCACCATCTGCCGTGGCGGGATTCGAACCCGGGTCCACAGAACATTAGCTGAGTTTCTGGATTAATGGACTAGCGATAATACCACTCGGCCATCGCCTCCCCAGTTGAGTAATTGTGTCTCCGCAGTTTGGCAGCTGGATGTACATCTCTAACTGCTCCACAAGGGAATTACTGGACACGATCTTACTGGCTGTTCACACCACACTCACGCTGCATTGAGTTTGGCGTCCAGCCAAATCTCCATTCACTGGATGGGAAAATCCTGCCGGCGTGAATGGTGATAAGATTCAGGCCACTGTCTATCCTCCCATTTTTACCTTTGAACTGTGACATCAAGGGCTGTAATGCTATGGAGACAATCCTAAAATGTGAGTGTGTGTGTTTGTGTGTGTGTGTTTGTGAGTGTCTGTGTGTGAGAGTGAGTTTGTGTGTGTGAGAATGTGAGTTTGTGTGTATGTGTGAGAGTGAGAGTGTGAGTTTGTGTGAGTGTGTTTGTGAGTGTCTGTGTGTGAGATTGAGTATGTGTGTGAGAGTGAGTGTTGAGTGTGTGTGTGTGTGAGAGTTTGTGTGAGTGTGTGAGTGAGAGTGTGTGAGTGTGTGTGTGTGTGAGTGAGAGTTTGTGAGAGTGTGAGTGTGTGTGTGTGAGTGAGTGTGTGTGTGAATGTATGAGAGTGAGTGTGTGTGTGAATGTATGAGAGTGAGAGAGTGTGTGAGTGAGTGTGTGAATGTATGAGAGTGAGAGTGTGTGTGTGTGTGTGAGTGTGTGTGTGAATGTATGAGAGTGAGAGTGTGTGTGTGTGTGAGTGTGAATGTATGAGAGTGAGAGTGTGTGTGAGTGAGTGTGTGTGTGAATGTATGAGAGTGTGTGTGTGAGTGAGTGTGTGTGTGTGAGTGAGTGAGTGAGTGTGTGTGTGAATGTATGAGAGTGTGTGTGAGTGAGTGTGTGTGTGAATGTATGAGAGTGTGTGTGTGAGTGTGTGTGTGTGAATGTATGAGAGTGAGAGTGTGTGTGTGAGTGAGTGTGTGTGTGAATGTATGAGAGTGAGAGTGTGTGTGTGAGTGAGTGTGTGTGTGAATGTATGAGAGTGAGAGTGTGTGTGTGTGTGAATGTATGAGAGTGAGAGTGTGTGTGTGTGTCTGTTAAAAATATTATATCTGTATGCACTTCCTTTCACTGAAACCTTGCTTCACTAAAACCTCTGTTGTCCCATTCTTGTCAGTATTTTCCATTCCTCAGTCCATATTTGTAATGAAAACCTCAATGTAAACTTGTAATGCTGTAATTCCACAATTCCACGAGTGTTGGTGCTTTGGCACCTCAACTTTGCAATTCTTTTTAAGTGATTCATGTTTGGGTGGTATATATTATCCAGGGCACTTCGAACATTGCCAATTGTCTGGAGTAGGATTTACACCCACGCCTTTTGACCTAGAGAGGCAAGGTTGCGATACAAGGCCCTGGTCAGACCACATTTGGAGTTTTGTGAGCAATTTTGGGCCCCGTATCTAAGGAAGGATGTGCTGGCCCTGGGGAGGGTCCAGTGGAGGTTCACAAGAATGATCCCTGGAATGAAGAGCTTGTCGTATGAGGAACGGTTGAGGACTCTGGGTCTGTACTCGTTGGAGTTTAGAAGGATGAGGGGGGATCTCATTGAAACTTGCAGAATACTGAAAGGCCTGGGTGGAGTGGACGTGGGGAAGATGTTTCCATTAGTCGGAGAGACTAGGGTCCGAGGGGACGGCCTCAGAGTAAAGGGACGACCCTTTGGAATCGAGATGAGGAGGAATTTCTTCAGCCAGAGGGTGGTGAATCTGTGGAATTCATTGCCACAGAAGGCTGCGGAAGCCGGGTCATTGAGTGTCTTTATGACAGAGATAGATAGGTTCTTGATTGGTTAGGGGATCAAAGGTTATGGGGAAAAGGCAGGCGAATGGAGTTGAGAAACTTATCAGCCATGATTGAATGGCGGAGCAGACCCGATGGGCCGAGTGGCCTATTTCTGCTCCTATCTCTTCTATACCAAATGAGTCACTTAAAGTGAAATCATCTCGCGGCAGAGAACCTTACTGCTGGTGGTGAAGTTTATGGGGTATTTGAGGCTAATAAAAGCAGAGGCACACAGCGTGGGTGGTCGTCACTTTCCACGGGCCCGTCACTCACTCACCGGTTTGCAGGCAGGTTCCATTATTTTCAGGACGTGTGGGAGAAACAGTTCCAGGAGTGAATCCCGGACAAACTGCTTCACAGCCGCGGAGCTGTCAGAGTCAAATTTCTACAGAGAAAGAGACAACGGGGTCAGTCACTGTGAATCTCAGCAGTGGGCACCGTGCAGCGAGATCGGATTCATCAAGTGTGGAGGTCGATTGTAATCCCCAGCCCAATTTCTTGCCGACCCCCAATAACCTTTCATTCCCCCCTCTCCCTCCCTCACTTTGCTTACCAAGAATCTATCTAGCTCTCCGTCAACGGAGCTCCCATTGTGATATCCACCCCCCTCCCCCACCGCCCCCCCCCCACCTACCGCCCCCCCCCCCCCACCTACCGGCCCCCCCCCCCCACCTACCGCCCCCCCCCACCCCCCACCCCCCACCCCACCGCCACTCCCCTGCCGCTGACGGAATGGGAATCCCGGCTTTCAATGTCATTATCATAAATGTAATTATCAGGTCTCTGCAGCTGATAATCCATAACCACCACCCCCCCTTCCCCCAATTAGATTATTCATTCACGTTACCATTCACGACCCTCTGAAATCTCTGCCCAACTATTGCAAGTACAATATAAAGGGAAAGACTCTTAGTACTGTAGAGGATCAGAAGGACCTTGGGGTCCGGGTCCATAGGACTCTAAAATCGGCCCCGCAGGTGGAGGTGGTTAAGAAGGCGTATGGTGTGCTGGCCTTTATCAATCGAGGGATTGAGTTTAGGAGTCCGGGGATAATGATGCAGCTATATAAGACCCTTGTCAGACCCCACTTGGAGAACTGTGCTCAGTTCTGGTCACCTCATTGCAGGAAGGATGTGGAAAAGATTGAAAGGGTGCAGAGGAGATTTACAAGGATGTTGCCTGGATTGAGTGGCATGCCTTATGAGGATTGGCTGAGGGAGCTCGGTCTTTTCTCCTTGGAGAGACGAAGGATGAGAGGAGACCTAATAGAGGTATATAAGATGTTGAGAGGCATAGATCAGGTGGACTCTCAGAGGCTTTTTCCCAGGGTGGAAATGTCTGCTACGAGAGGACACAGGTTTAAGGTGCTGGGGGGTAGGTACAGGGGAAATGTTAGGGGTAAGTTTTTCACACAGAGGGTGGTGGGCGAGTGGAACCGGCTGCCGTCAGTGGTGGTGGAGGCAAACTCAATAGAGTCTTTTAAGAGACTCCTGGATGAGTACATGGGACTTAATAGGATGGAGGGTTATAGGTAGGCCTAGAAGGTAAGGATATGTTCGGCACAACTTGTGGGGCCGAAGGGCCTGTTTTGTGCTGTAGTTTTTCTATGTTTCTAACTCCAATTCTGGCCTCTTGTGCACCCCCAATTTTAATCACTCCCTGGGTGGGATTGTGGTCGGTGCAGTCTCGATGGGCCGAATGGCCTCCTTCTGCACTATATGATGCTATGATTCTATGGGTGGCCATGCTTTCTGCTGCCTGGGTCCTAAGCCCTGGAATTCCCTCCCTCAATCTCTCACTTTTAAGTTTATTTATTAGTGTCACAAGTAGGCTTACATTAACACTGCAATGAAGTTACTGTGAAAATCCGCTAGTCGCCACACTCCAGCGCCTGTTCGGGTGAGAATTTAGCACGGCCAATGCACCTAACCAGCATGTCTTTCGGCCTGTAGGAGGAAACCGGAGCACCCGAAAGAACCCACACAGACACGGGGAGAATGTGCAGACTCCACACAGACAGTGACCCAAGCCGGGAATCGAACCCGGGTCCCTGGCGCTGTGAGGCAGCAGTGCCAACCACTGTGCCACCGTGCTGCCCCATTCCAGTAACAAGAAAGGGAAACTAGAACAACGCTGAAGATTCCCCTGGAATCGCAAGTACAAACAGGGATTACAGCAACCTCCTCAAATCACACTGCCTCCTCTCTTACCAGAAATAAGGTAGTGACGCACTCACTCACACGCTTAAACCGAGTGTGACACACCCTCTCACCTTCTGCCTCCCACGCTCTGCAACACGTACCTTCAGTACTCGGAGCTGGGTGTTGTGGAGGAGTTGGCTTATTTCAGCACTGAGTCCGGTGGCAGGTTGGGCAGAAATGAGCAGGTATTGAAAGGTATAAACTGCATCTTGTAGCAACTGCAAACAGAAAACAAGAGAGCGGAGAACGCGTGAGGCGGGTTCAGTGCTCAGCGAGACTCATGCTATCAGGCATTTTAAAAACTCATTCATTGGATCTGAGCGTCGTTGACAAGGTTGGCCGTTGTTGCCCATCCCTCGAGAAGGTGGTGGCCACCCGAATTCCTCGTCATGGTTTCTCATCATGTGTTTAGATAGAGAAACAGAAAACGCTGGAAAACCTCAGCTGGCCTGACAGCATCTGTGGAGACGGAATGGAGTCTGGATGACCCTTTAGGTAGCCTCCCCTTCCATATGCCAGCCATGCCTCACATTGGTGAGGCCACACCTGGAGTATTGTGCACAGTTTTGGTCCCTGTATTTGGGGAAAGACAGTAAGAAGTTTAACAACACCAGGTTAAAGTCCAACAGGTTTATTTGGTAGCAAAAGCCACACAACCTTTCGGAGCTCTAAGCCCCTTCTTCAGGTGAGTGGGAATTCTGTTCACAAACAGAGCTTATAAAGGCACAGACTCAATTTACAGAATAATGGTTGGAATGCGAATACTTACAACTAATCAAGTCTTTAAGAAACAAAACAATGTGAGTGGAGAGAGCATCAAGACAGGCTAAAAAGATGTGTATTGTCTCCAGATGTCTTGATGCTCTCTCCACTCACATTGTTTTGTTTCTTAAAGACTTGATTAGTTGTAAGTATTCGCATTCCAACCATTATTCATGTAAATTGAGTCTGTGTCTTTATAAGCTCTGTTTGTGAACAGAATTCCCACTCACCTGAAGAAGGGGCTTAGAGCTCCGAAAGCTTGTGTGGCTTTTGCTACCAAATAAACCTGTTGGACTTTAACCTGGTGTTGTTAAACTTCTTACTGTGTTCACCCCAGTCCAACGCCGGCATCTCCACATTTGGGGAAAGATGCAGTGGCATTGGAGGCAGTTCAGAGGAGGTTCACTGGATTGATTCCAGAGATGAGGGGTTTGTCTTATGAAGAGAGATTGAACAGTTTAGGCCGATACTCTCTGGAATTTAGAAGATCCGAGGCTTCCAAACTCACAGACCACATTCAGTAAGGATAGGCAACAACACCTCCTTCACGATCATCCTCAACACCGGTGCCCCACAAGGCTGTGTTCTCAGCCCCCTACTATACTCCTTATACACCTATGACTGTGTGGCCAAATTCCCCTCCAATTCGATTTTCAGGTTTGCTGGTGACACCACCGTAGTGGGTCGGATCTCAAAATAACGACGAGACAGAGTACAGGAACGAGATAGAGAATCTGGTGAACTGGTGCGGCGACAATAATCTCTCCCACAGTGTTAGTAAAACAAAAGAGATAGTCATCAATTGGGACACTGCCCACCGGGCAGTGCAAAGGGGCAGGGCCTGAAGGAGGGTATGGGGGTGGAGCCTGAAGGAGCGGAGGCTATGGGGGCGGGGGGCAGGGACAGGCCAGGGCAACCCAAATGAATTCTCTGTCCCAATTTCCACGGTGGGCGGGACTGGAAGATTTAGGTTTAAGAGTTTGTCTGTGCCACATCAGAACATGGCCACTTGCTTGATTTTCACATTAGATCTAAGTGTTGCCAAGTGTCAATAACAGAACATACTGCGCGTGATTGGGGGGAGACTGTGGTGTAATACTAATGTCACTGGACTAGTAATTGGAGAGGCCCACATTGATGCCCTGGGGACATGGGTTCCAGTCCCACCATGGTAGATGGTGGAATTTAAATTCTGTGAATAAAACATGGCAGCAAAAACTTGTGACCACTTGTGACAGTGTGTGAGTATGTCAGTGTGTGTGTGTGACAGTGTGTGTGTCAGTGTGACAGTGTGTGTTTGTGAGTGTGACAGTGTGTGTGTATGTCAGTGTGTGTGTAATTGTGACCACAGATGTGTGTGTGTGTGTGTGTGAGAGTGTGTGGAATGTTAGTGCGAGTGTGTGAGTGAGTGTGAGTGCATGTACGAGCGAGCGTGTGTGTGCATTTGTGTATGTGTCAATGTGCATGTGGGTGTGAATGAGTGTCAGTGTGTGTGTGTCAGTGCGCATGTGAGCGTGTGTATGAGTCCGTGTGTGAGTGCGTGTGTCAGTGTGAGTGTGTGTGTGTGTGTGAGACAGTGTGTGAGTGCATGTGTCAGTGTGAGTGTGTGTGAGTGTGTGTGTCAGTGTGACAGTGTTTGTGAGTGTGTGTCAGTGTGTGTTTGTGAATGTGACAGTGTGTGAGTATGTCAGTGTGTGTGTGACAGTGTGTGTGTGTCAGTGTGACAGTGTGTGTTTGTGAGTGTGACAGTGTGTGAGTATGTCAGTGTGTGTGTGTGACAGTGTGTGTGTCAGTGTGACAGTGTGTGTTTGTGAGTGTGACAGTGTGTGAGTATGTCAGTGTGTGTGTGTGACAGTGTGTGTGTGTGTGTGTTTGTGAGTGTGACAGTGTGTGAGTATGTCAGTGTGTGTGTGTGACAGTGTGTGTGTATGTCAGTGTGTGTGTATGTCAGTGTGTGTGTGTGACAGTGTGTGTGTATGTCAGTGTGTGTGTGTGACAGTGTGTGAGTATGTCAGTGTGTGTGTATGTCAGTGTGTGTGTGTGTGACAGTGTGTGTATATGTCAGTGTGTGTGTGTGACAGTGTGTGAGCATGTCAGTGTGACAGTGTGTGTGTGTGTGTGTGAGTATGTCAGTGTGTGTGTATGTCAGTGTGACAGTGTGTGTGTGTGTGTGTGAGTATGTCAGTGTGTGTGTATGTCAGTGTGTGTGTGTGACAGTGTGTGTGTGTCAGTGTGACAGTGTGTGCGTGTGGGTGAGTGTGTGTATTTTCCATTCTCCTGGGGGTGCAGTACCTGTTGGATGATGGTCTGTGCTCGTTGGGTCAGGAACCGGACCCCAGTAAAAGAGAACCGAGCTCCCAGCTCACCCAGCGACTGCTGCAGGTTTTCCAGCTTCTTGTAGCAGGGATGCATCTGAACGGATTGGTACGGCAGAGCTTGAAGCTGACTGCAAACCTGGGTGAAACGGAGTGAAAACCGCAAAGGAAAGGAGCATGAACAAATAGCACAAACTGACCAATGGGATTCAGTGAGCACGATACACAGCCAGCGGCACAAATCTTAACAGATTGAAGCTTCCCTCTCAGTCACATCTTCCCAATGACATCTCTCCCAGTTATTACCCTGAATCTACAATGCTCTCTGTCCCAGTGACTGGACATCACTCACCCAGAGCCCAATCTCTACAACCCCCCCAGCTACAACCTCCATTATTCCACTTCCCTCTCCGCTCTCTGAAAGTCTACCGTCACTCTCTTTTCTCAGCTGCCAGTCAACCTCCCTCATTACCCACCTCCCACCTCCTCCCTTTGTCTGGAGTCCCTGTTCACTCTCTCCCAGCTCTCACTTCTCCATCTTTCTCTCTCTCTGTCGCTCCTTCTCTCTCTCTCTCTGCACGTCAACTCCCAGTCAGTCAACTCGTCTCTGTTCTTCCTCAGAGGGGGCTGACTCTCTGATGGCGGGGGTGCCACCATGGAGTGTAGGAACTGGTGTTGCTGAGGAGGTGGTGGAGATTTGTATCTTGGGGGGGGGTCTCCTGTACCGTCACCCTTCCTGGGAGATGCCAAATTTTGGCAGATTCCTAGAAAGCCCAAGAAGGTTAGCAACTCCTGACTTGTAACCCCGTGACCTCATAGTATCATACAATCCCAGCAGTGCAGAAGGAGGCCATTCGGCCCATCGAGCTTGCACTGACCACAAATCCACCCAGGCTCTTTCCCCATAACCCCACATATTTACCCTGCTAGTCCCTCTAATCTACACATCCCGGGACACTCAGGGGCAATTTAGCACGGCCAGCACCTAACCCGCACATCATTGGACTGTGGGAGGAAACCGGAGCACCCGGAGGAAACCCACGCAGACATGAGGAGAATGTGCAAACTCCACACAGACACTGACCCGAGGCCGGAATCGAACCCGGGTCCCTGGCGCTGTGAGGCAGCAGTGCTGACCATTGCGCCACCACCTGTGACCCAGTGACCTGTAACCCAGTAACCTGTGACCCAATGACACTAAATAATCTGTGACCCAGTGACCTGTTACCACATCATTGGCTGTGCCTCCATTGCCGAGTTCACGCGCCATTTCCCAGACTCTGAGCCACAAGCGGAACCGGCGACAGAGAGGTTGGTGATCATCACCTCAGCCAGAGAGCTGCTACCATGGCCTCCGCTCTGTACCACACTCATCACTCGACTAACTTCCTCAGAGAAGAGTCTCCGTGTTTCCATGAGGCCGGCGTTGATGGGAACGGTCACGCCGTTTCCTGCTGAGTGGAGATAGGGTCGCACCTGCTCCTCGCAGCAGAGTCGCACTCGATCGCCTAATGAAGCTGCAGACAAAACAATTCAGTCAGCACCGAGCCTCGCTCCCCCTGCCCGCTCCACCCCCTGCCCGCTCTACCCCCTGCCCGCTCCACCCCCTGCACTCTTCACCCCCTGCCCGCTCCACCCCCTGCCCGCTCCACGCCATGCCCGCTCCACCCCCGCCCTCTCCATTCCCACTGCGCTCTTCACCCCCTGCCCGCTCCACCTGCCTCCTGCCATCTCTATCTCCTCCGCCTTCTCGATCCCCCCGCGCTCTCCATCCCCCCTGTCCTGTCCATCCCCCCCCCCCCGCCATCTCCAGCCCTCCTGCTCTCCCCATCCCCCCTGCTCTCCCCGTCCCCCCTGTCCTTTCCATCCCTCCCTGCCATCTCCATCCCCCCTGCCATCTTCATCCCCCCACCCCGCCATCTCCAGCCCTCCTACTGTCTCAATCCCCCCTGCCATCTCCATCCCCCCCCCGCCATCTCCAGCCCTCCTGCTCTCCCCATCCCCCCTGTCCTTTCCATCCCCCCCTGCCATCTTCATCCCCCCCTGCCATCTCCATCCCCTCCACCATCTCCAGCCCTCTTACTCTCTCAATCCCCCCTGCCCTCTCCATCCCCCCCCGCCATCTCCATCCCCCCTGCCCTCTCCATCCCCCGCCATCTCCATCCCCCCCTGCCCTCTCCATCCCCCCTGCCCTCTCCATCCCCCCTGCCCTCTCCAGCCCACCTGCCCTCTCCAGCCCCCCTGCCCTCTCCAGCCCCCGCTGCCCTCTCCAACCCTCCTGCTCTCTCCATTACCCATAAGTACTTTTTTTCAAAATATTCAGTGGGGATGTGGGCATCGCTGGCTGGGACAGCATTTTGTTCCCATCCCTAGTTGCCCTTGAACTGAGGGTCTTGCTTGGCCATTTCAGAGAATCATAGAATCCCAAAGTGCAGAAGGAGGCCATTTGGCCCATCCAGTCTGCGCCGACCACAATCCCACCAGGCCCTATTCCCGTAACCGCATGCATTTAGCCTAACTAGTCCCCCTGACACTAAGGGGCAATTTAGCATGGCCAATCCACCTAACCTGCACATCTTTGGACTGTGGGAGGAAACCAGAGCACCCGGAGGAAACCCATACCAACACGGAAGAACATGCAAACTCCACACAGACTGTGACCTGTGGCTGGAATTGAACCCAGGTCCCTGGCGCCGTGAGGCAGCAGTGCTAACCACTGTGTCACCGTGCCGCTCTAATTCGAAGGGCAATTAAAAATCAACCCCGTTGCTGTGGCTCTGGAGTCACATGTAGACCAGACCGGGTAAGCACGGCAGATTCCCTTCCCTGAGGGGGCATTAGTGAGCCAGATAGAGTTTTCCCAACAATGATAGTTGTCATGCCTTACTGAGTCTAACTCTCAATTCCACGTTCTATTAGTTGAATTTAAGGTCCGTCAGCTGCCGTGGCGGGATTTGAACCCACTTCCCCAGAGCATTACCCTGGGTCGATGGATGACCAGTCCAGCGACAATACCACCAAGCCACCACGTTCCCCCCTTAACCTGAGGGGTCATTCCCTTTACAATGTGACCCACAACAGAGACACTCCCTCTATGGAGACAAAATGTATCCTTCTTATCTCCCTGTGTTTGTTGCCTCCTTCAGAACACTGTGCGGGTGGCGGGTGGACAAATGGTCCACACCTGGCTGCAATGGGCTGAAGGGAACAGTTGACCTCGACTAGAACCATGGAATCCCGACAGTGCAGAAGGAGGCCATTGGGTCCATCGAGACTGCACTGACAGCAGTCCCACCCAGACCCTATACCTATAACCCCAAGTATTTAACCTGCTAATCCCCCCCCTACACTAAGGGGCACTTTTGCGTGGCCAATCCACCTAACTTGAGACTGGATGGATGAGCAGGGTTGTAAGGTCGGTGAAAATGTGGAACCCCCTCCCTCGACTGGCTGTGGGCATTGTGGGTCCGATTGAGACCAATAGGTTTCTGTCGGCGAGGGGGTACAGGGCAAGGGAGGGCAAATGGAGCAGAGGTACAGACGAGTCATGATCTGATTGAGTAAGCTGAGGGGCTGAATGGCCTCCTTCTTCTCCGGTGTTTGGGTAACTCTCGCTGCGGCCTGTGTTTGCAAGGGATTAATTATTGCTGAGCTTTGGGATCTGAACAAAATCTCTGTCCAATCCCGCAATCGCAAGAGGGTCCAAAACCCCTCGGACCTTTGACTTTGCTCAGCAGCTGCTTCTTGGAGGCGAGGATCTGGGTGAAATCCGGCCGGATTGTCTTCTCCAGTTTTGACTCTTGTTCCTCATTCTCCCTGAGCAGGGTCTGGAACCCCTCAGCGATTTGGGTCTCCACCAACGTGTACATTTCCCCGATCATCTACAGAGGAAAGAGAAAAAAAGCACACAGCTAAGTTGGGGTGGCACGGTGGTTAGCACTGCTGTCCCACAGCTCCAGGGACCTGGGTTCGATTCCAGCCTCGGGTCACTGTCTGTGTGGAGTTTGCACGTTCTCCCCGCGTCTGCGTGGGTTTCCTCCGGGTGCTCTGGTTTCCTCCCACATTGTGAGGGTTAGGTTGATTGGCCATGCTAAATTGTCCCGGGATGCATGGGTTAGAGGGATTAGCGTGATAAATCTGTAGGGTTACGAGGATAGGGCCTGGGTGGGATTGTGGTCGGTGTAGACTCGATGGGCTGAATGGCCTCCATCTGCACTGGAGGGATTCTATGATTTCACCAGATACCTTTCTCGCATCAAATTACAGCACACAAATAGGCCATTTGGCCCATCTGCTCAATGCTGGTGCTTTTTTTCATTCATCCGTGAGACCTGGGCGTTGCTGGCTGGCCAGCATTTATTGCCTGTTACTATTTGCTTGAGGGCAGTTGAGAGTCAACCACATTGCTGTGGCTCTGGAGTCACATGTAGGCCAGACCAGGTAAGGACAGCAGATTTCCTTCCCTTAAGGGACATTAATGAACCAGATGGGTTTTTCCAACAATCGACAATGGGTTTCATGGTCATCAGTAGATTCTTAATTCCAGATATTTTTTATTGAATTCAAATTCCACCATCTGTCATGGCGGGATTTGAACCCGGGTCCCCAGAACATTCGCTCAGTTTCTGGATTAATAGCCCAGCGATAATACCACTAGGCCATCGCCTCCCCATATGTTCCACACCAGCCTCTGTCTTCATCTGACGTCCTCGAACCATCACCTATCTGTCTAATCCTTTTCCCATCATGTGTTTCGAGAGCCTCACCTTGGATGTACTCACCTGAGCATGGGGTCAAGCCTCTCGGCTGACAGTCCAGTGCGACAGATGTGTCAACTATCTGTGAAATATCAAATCTTAATTCATTCATGGGGTGTGGGTGTCGCTGGCTGGGCCCAGCATTTACAGCCCATCCCTAACTGCCCCTTGAGAAGGTGGTGATGAGCCGCCTTCTTGCATCGCTGCAGTCCATGTGGTGTAGGTACACCCACAGTGCTGTTAGGGAGGAAGTTCCACGATTTTGACCCAGTGAAGGAACGGCTGATATATTTCCAAGACAGGATGACTTGTGGCTTGGAGGGGAATTTGCAGGTGGTGGGTGATCCCAGGTATCTGCTGCCCTTGTCCTTCGAGATGGAAGTGGTCATGAGTTTGGAAGGTGCTGCATAAAGAGCCTTGGTGAGTTCCTGCAGTGCCTCTTGTAAAGTAAAGGGTACAGTTCTATAGGAGGAACATAGCGACCTTGCTGCAGCTGGGTGTGGAGGACTTGTGGCGTAGTGGAAGTGCCCCCTACCTCTGGACCAGAATCTCTTCCCATGGGTGGAAGGATTGAGAACACGAGGGCACAGATTTAAGAAGCACAAATCAATACGAGGAAAATATTTTTCCAACAGCGAGTGCTTGGGATCCGGAACGCCGTGCCTGAGTGTGTGGTGGAGGCAGATTCAGTCGAGGCACTTAAGAGGGAATTGGATTATTGTCTGAAAAGGATCAGAGCTCTGGGGAGAAGGGGGGAGGTGGGGGAGGGAGGGAGGGGGGCGGGAGAGGGAGGGGGTGGGGTAGGGAGGGGGGTGGAGGGAGTGAGGGGGGTGGGGGAGGGAGGGGGTGGGGGAGATGGGGGGGTGGAGGGAGGGAGGGGGTGGGGGAGGGAGGGAGGAGGTGGGGGAGAGAGGGGGATAGGGGGAGGGGGGAGGTGGGGTAGGGAGGGGGGTGGGGGAAGGGAGGAGGGTGGAGGGAGGGGGTGGGGGAGGGAGGGAGGAGGTGGGGGAGGGAGGGGGTGGGGGAGGGAGGGAGGTGGGGGAGATGGGGGGTGGAGGAGATGGGGGGGTGGAGTGAGGGAGGGGGGTGGGGGGGGGGAGGTGGGGGAGGGAGGGGGATAGGGGGAGGGAGGGGGGTGGAAGGAGGGAGGGTGGTGGAGGAAGGGAGAGGGGTGGAAGGAGGGAGGGGGGTGGGGGGAGGGAGGGGGTGGGGGAGGGAGGGGGTTGGGGGAAGGGGGGCTGGAGTGAGGGAGGGGGTGGGGGAGGGAGGAGGTGGGGGAGGGAGTGGGATAGGGGGAGGGAGGGGGGTGGGGTAGGGAGGGGGGTGGAGGGAGTGAGGGGGGTGGGTGAGGGAGGGGGTGGGGGAGATGGGGGGTGGAGGGAGGGAGGGGGTGGGGGAGGGAGGGAGGAGGTGGGGGAGGGAGGGGGACAGGGGGAGGGGGGAGGTGGGGGAGGGAGGGAGGGGGTGGGGGAGGGAGGGAGGGGCGTGGGGGAGGGAGGGGGGCTGGGGGGAGAGGGTAAATTTGGTAAATTGGTAACTTGGTAAATTGCTCATTCGGACAGCCCGCGGAGACACGATGGGCCAAACGGCCTCCTTCTGAACTGTAACCATTGTGTGATTGTGTGGTCCGCCACAACCACTCTGTTACCCCGACCACTGATCTAGCAGCTTGTCTGTAATTACTGCAGTGCAGTGTCAGTAACCTCGGTTAGGGTTTGGCATCGGGTGCCACTTGCTGACTTTCAAACATGCTCTCTTCCATCTCTTCCCACATTTCTCAATCTGAAACCACCCATTCGCTCTCTGGGTTTGCATCCCTCCAGCTCCGAGCCTCTACTCTCCCGTTTCTTCCCAAACATGTTCTCTCTCAGTCCCCTTCCTTGTCTTTCCACTTTCTGACCAGGTCTGTTCTAACGGCACAACTGGTTGAAAATGCCGGGTTCTAAAACCTCTCCCCATTCCCTCACTATCTCCACAGCCCCTTGACCATGATCTCATTGCTGTTGGTGACAGCTTCCTGTGTGCAAATCTGTTGCTGTGTTTCCCACATTACAACACGGGTGGCACGGTGGTTAGCACTGCTGCCTCACAGCGCCAGGGACCCGGGTTCGATTCCCGGCTTGGGTCACTGTCTGTGTGGGGTTTGCACGTTCTCCCCGTGTCTGCGTGGGTTGCCTCCGGGTGCTCCGGTTTCCTCCCACAGTCCGAAAGACGTGCTGGTTAGGTGGATTGGCCGTGCTAAATTGTCACTTAGTATCCAAAGATGTGTGGGTTAGGTTGATTGGCCATGCTAAAATTGACCCCAGTGTCAAGGGGATGAGCAGGTTGGGGTTTGGGGAGTAGGACCTGGGTGGGATTGTGGTCGGTACAGACTCGATGGGCCGAATGGCCTTCTTCTGCACTGTAGGGATGCTATGATTAAAGTTCCGGTAGCCGAGAGACACAGACACAACGAATGAGAAATCCGAAACTTGAGAAAGAGGTGAGGAAATGACACCAACAGTTTGGAATGCAGCAAAACCCCAGCCTCTCCAGCCCTTTTGGGAAATAAATGGAACACATGGCAAAAATATAACTGCACAGGATGTCACAGGAAACTCCAAGAGCTGACAAGGCAAGGGGAGTCTAGGAATTTAATGCTGATGTCTGGACCACATATTGTTGAGCTTTTCAACATGTGGCAGAGAGGCAAGGAGAACTATACAACCACAGAATCCCTACAGCGAAGAAGGAGGCCATCCAGCCCATCGAGCCAGCACCGACTCTCAGCCTGGCCCTCTCCTCCGCCATATCCCCACAACCCCATGCTATTTTTAGCACGGCCAATCCACCTAACCTCCACGTCTTTGGACTGTGAGAGGAAACCGGAGCAGCCGGAGGAAACCCACGCAGACACGAGAACGTGCAAATGCCGCGCAGACGATGACCCAGGGCCAGAATCGATCCTGGGTCCCTGGGTGGCACAGTGGTTAGCACTGCTGCCTCACAGCGACAAGGACCCGGGTTCGATTCCCAGCTCGGTTCACTGTCTGTGTGGAGTTTGCACATTCTCCCTGTGTCTGCGTGGGTTTCCTCCGGGTGCTCTGGTTTCCTCCCACACTCCAAAAATGTGCGGGTTAGGTGGATTGGCCGTGATAAATTGTCCATTAGTGTCAGGGGGAGCGGCAGGGTGAATGTGTGTGGTTACGGGGATAGAGCCTGGGTGGGATTGTTGTCAGTGCAGGCTTGATGGGCTGAATGGCCTCCTTCTGCACTGTCGGGATTCTATGAGGTAACAATGTTCACCATTGTACCACCGTGCCGCACAATAAGGGAGGGAACGAGAGTGGCACAGGGAAGGAAAGAGGTACACAATGAGAGTAGGACAGATACACTGGGGCAGCATGGAGGGGCAGTGGTTAGCACTGCTGTCTCACAGCGCGAGGGACCCGGTTTGGGTCACTGTCTGTGAAGTAAAGTAAAGTTTATTTATTAGTTACAAGTAAGGCTTACATTAACACTGCAATGAAGTTACTGTGAAATTCCTCTAGTTGCCACACTCCGGTGACCTGTTTGGGTCAATGCACCCTAACCAGCACGTCTTTCAGACTGTGGGAGGAAACTGGAGAATCTGAAGGAGGCGAGGGAAGAGATTGCAGAGCCTCTGGCGATGATCTTTGCGTCGTCGATGGAGACGGGAGAGGTTCCGGAGGATTGGAGGATTGGGGATGTGGTTCCTATATTCAAGAAAGGGAATAGGGATAGCCCAGGAAATTACCGACCAGTGAGTCTAACCTCAGTGGTTGGTAAGCTGATGGAGAAGATCCTGAGGGACAGGATTTATGAACATTTAGAGAAGTTTAGTATGCTCGAAAGTAGTCAGCACGGCTTTGTCAAAGGCAAATCGTGCCTTACGAGCCTGGTGGAGTTCTTTGAAAATGTGACTAAACATATTGACAAAGGAAAAGCGGTAGGTGTGGTTTACATGGACTTCAGCAAGGCGTTCGATAAGGTCCCCCATGCAAGACTTCTTGAGAAAGTGAGAGGGCATGGGATCCAAGGGGCTGTTGCCTTGTGGATCCAGAACTGGCTTGCCTGCAGAAGGCAGAGAGTGGTTGTAGATGGGTCTTTTTCTGAATGGAGGTCGGTCACCAGTGGAGTGCCCCAGGGATCTGTTCTGGGACCCTTGCTGTTTGTCATTTTCATAAATGACCTGGATGAGGAAGTGGAGGGATGGGTTGGTAAGTTTGCCGACGACACGAAGGTTGGTGGTGTTGTGGATAGTTTGGAGGGATGTCAGAAGCTACAGTGTGACATAGATAGGATGCAAGACTGGGCGGATAAATGTGTAGTGGTCCATTTTGGCAGGTCAAATGGGATGAAGGAGTATAATATCAAGGGTAAGACTCTTAGCAGTGTAGAGGATCAGAAGGACCTTGGGGTCCGGTCCATAGGACTCTTAAATCGGCCTCACAGGTAGAGGAGGTGGTTAAGAACATAGAACATAGAACAGTACAGCACAGAACAGGCCCTTCGGCCCACAATGTTGTGCCGAGCTTTATCTGAAACCAAGATCAAGCTATCCCACTCCCTATCATCCTGGTGTGCTCCATGTGCCTATCCAATAACCGCTTAAATGTTCCTAAAGTGTCTGACTCCACTATCACTGCAGGCAGTCCATTCTACACCCCAACCACTCTCTGCGTAAAAGAACCTACCTCTGATATCCTTCCTATATCTCCCACCATGAACCCGACAGTTATGCCCCCTTGTAATAGCTCCATCCACCCGAGGAAATAGTCTTTGAACGTTCACTCTATCTATCCCCTTCATCATTTTATAAACCTCTATTAAGTCTCCCCTCAGCCTCCTCCGCTCCAGAGAGAACAGCCCTAGCTCCCTCAACCTTTCCTCATAAGACCTACCCTCCAAACCAGGCAGCATCCTGGTAAATCTCCTCTGCACTCTTTCCAGCGCTTCCACATCCTTCCTATAGTGAGGTGACCAGAACTGCACACAATATTCCAAATGTGGTCTCACCAAGGTCCTGTACAATTGCAGCATAACCCCACGGCTCTTAAACTCCAACCCCCTGTTAATAAAAGCTAACACACTATAGGCCTTCTTCACAGCTCTATCCACTTGAGTGGCAACCTTTAGAGATCTGTGGATATGGACCCCAAGATCTCTCTGTTCCTCCACAGTCTTCAGAACCCTACCTTTGACCCTGTAATCCACATTTAAATTAGTCCTACCAAAATGAATCATCTCACATTTATCAGGGTTAAACTCCATTTGCCATTTTTCAGCCCAGCTTTGCATCCTATCTATGTCTCTTTGCAGCCTACAACAGCCCTCCACCTCATCCACTACTCCACCAATCTTGGTGTCATCAGCAAATTTACTGATCCACCCTTCAGCCCCCTCCTCTAAGTCATTAATAAAAATCACAAAGAGCAGAGGACCAAGCACTGATCCCTGCGGCACTCCGCTAGCAACCTGCCTCCAGTCTGAAAATTTTCCATCCACCACCACCCTCTGTCTTCGATCAGATGTGATGTGGAGATGCCGGCGTTGGACTGGGGTAAGCACAGTAAGAAGTCTCACAACACCAGGTTAAAGTCCAACAGGTTTATTTGGTAGCAAATACCATAAGCTTTCGGAGCACAGCTCCTTCGTCAGATGGAGTGGATATCTGTTCTCCAACAGTGCACAGACACAGAAATCAAGTTACAGAATACTAATTAGAATGCAAATCTCTATAGCCAGCCAGGTCTTAAAGGTACAGACAATGTGGGTGGAGGGAGCATTCAACACAGGTTAAAGAGATGTGTATTGTCTCCAGACAGAACAGCTAGTGAAATTCTGCAAGATCAGGGGGAAAGCTGTGGGGGTTACTGATAATGTGACATAAATCCAACATCCCGGTTTAGGCCGTCCTCATGTGTGCGGAACTTGGCTATCAGTTTCTGCTCAGCGACTCTGCGCTGTCGTGTGTCGTGAAGGCCGCCTTGGAGAACGCTTACCTGAAGATCCAAGGCTGAATGCCCGTGACTGCTGAAGTGCTCCCCCACAGGAAGAGAACAGTCTTGCCTGGTGATTGTCGAGCGGTGTTCATTCATCCGTTGTCGCAGCGTCTGCATGGTTTCCCCAATGTACCATGCCTCGGGACATCCTTTCCTGCAACGTATCAGGTAGACAACGTTGGCCGAGTTGCAAGAGTAGGTACCGTGTACCTGGTAGATGGTGTTCTCACGTGAGATGATGGCATCCATGTCGATGATCCGGCACGTCTTGCAGAGGTTGCTGTGGCAGGGTTGTGTGGTGTCGTGGTCACTGTTCTCCTGAAGGCTGGGTAGTTTGCTGCGGACAATGGTCTGTTTGAGGTTGCGTGGTTGTTTGAAGGCAAGAAGTGGGGGTGTGGGGATGGCCTTCAGGAGAACAGTGACCACGACACCACACAACCCTGCCACAGCAACCTCTGCAAGACGTGCCGGATCATCGACATGGATGCCATCATCTCACGTGAGAACACCATCTACCAGGTACATGGTACCTACACTTGCAACTCGGCCAACGTTGTCTACCTGATACGCTGCAGGAAAGGATGTCCCGAGGCATGGTACATTGGGGAAACCATGCAGACGCTACGACAACGGATGAATGAACACCGCTCGACAATCACCAGGCAAGGCTGTTCTCTTCCTGTGGGGGAGCACTTCAGCAGTCACGGGCAATCAGCCTTGGATCTTCAGGTAAGCGTTCTCCAAGGCGGCCTTCACGACACACGACAGCGCAGAGTCGCTGAGCAGAAACTGATAGCCAAGTTCCGCACACATGAGGACAGCCTAAACCGGGATGTTGGATTTATGTCACATTATCAGTAACCCCCACAGCTTTCCCCCTGATCTTGCAGAATCTCACGAGCTGTTCTGTCTGGAGACAATACACATCTCTTTAACCTGTGTTGAATGCTCCCTCCACCCACATTGTCTGTACCTTTAAGACCTGGCTGGCTGTAGAGATTTGCATTCTAATTAGTATTCTGTAACTTGATTTCTGTGTCTGTGCACTGATGGAGAACAGATATCCACTCCATCTGACGAAGGAGCTGTGCTCCGAAAGCTTATGGTATTTGCTACCAAATAAATCTGTTGGACTTTAACCTGGTGTTGTGAGACTTCTTAGTTCGATCAGATAGCCAGTTACCTATCCAATCGGCCAACTTTCCCTCTATCCCACACCTCCTTACTTTCATCATAAGCCGACCATGGGGGACCTTATCAAACGCCTGACTAAAATCCATGTATATGACATCAACTGCCCTACCTTCATCAACACACTTAGCTACCTCCTCAAAAAATTCAATAAGAAGGCGTATGGTATGCTGGCCTTCATCAATCGAGGGATTGAGTTTAGGAGTCGGGAGATAATGATGCAGCTTTAGAAGACCCTCATCAGACCCCACTTAGAGTACTGTGCTCAGTTCTGGTCACCTCATTACAGGAAGGATGTGGAAATTATTGAAAGGGTGCAGAGAAGATTTACAAGGATGTTGCCTGGATTAGGTGGCATGCCTTATGAGGATAGGTTGAGGGAGCTCGGTCTTTTCTCCTTGGAGAGACGAAGGATGAGAGGTGACCCGATAGAGGTGTACAAGATGTTGAGAGGTATAGATCGGGTGGATTCTCGGAGGCTTTTTCCCAGGGCTGAAATGGCTGCTACGAGAGAACACAGGTTTAAGGTGCTGGGGGGTAGGTACAGAGGAGATGTCAGGGGTAAGTTTTTCACTCAGAGGGTGGTGGGTGAGTGGAATCGGCTGCCTTCAGTGGTGGTGGAGGCAAACCCGATAGGGTCTTTTAAGAGATTTCTGGATGAGTACATGGAACTTAATAGGATTGAGGGTTATAGGTAGGTCTATATATAAGCCTCGGTAGGTAGGGACATGACCGGCGCAACTTGTGGGCCGAAGGGCCTGTTTGTGCTGTATTTTTTCTATGTTCTATGTTTTAACAGCGGGAGAGGCAACGGGAGCCGCAGGAATTGAAATACAACAATGTGTGGGGACAGAATAAAAGACAGGTGCAGGGAGACAGTGGGAGAGAGACACTGGGGCATTGAGAGAGGGAAACACGTAAATAAACAACCAGAGGGAAAAACAACGATAGAGAGAACGAAGGAAGAGAGCGCAGAGAGAGGAAAAGGGCAGACGGACAGAGATGGAGAGAAAGAGAGAGACGGTCGTGAATACCGATGGGACAATGAGAGAGAGAGAAAGGGAAGCAAGAGGACAGAGAGGCAAACAAAGGGACAGCGACAGAGAGAGTCACAGGGAGACTGTAAAGCAAAGGGACAGAGAGAAGAGCTCAGAGTCGGAGCGGGGGAGGCGGGGGTGCTTCTGGCAACAAAGCATGCAAAAAGGCAGGACACAGTAGACTGGAGATGATGTGGGATAGAAAGGATAGAGAAAATGAGGGAAAAGGGAGAGAGAGGGACAGAGAGAGAGGGACGGACACAGAGGAAGAGAGAGGCAGGGAGAGAGAGAGAGGCAAAGGGACAGAAAGAGAGAGGTGGAGAGACAGAGAGACACGCAAGGACAGAGAGAGAGAGAGAGAGACAGGGACACAGAGGGTGGGATTTTCCGGTTTTGGGGTGAGGGCGGCTGGAAAATCCCACCCAAGGTCTAAGTACCTTTGCAAGATCCGGCCCCAGAGAGTGAGAGAGAGACACGGAGAGAAAGAGAGAGAGAGAGAGACAGGGACAGTGAGAGAGAGATGGAGAGAGAGCAAGAGAGAGAGAGACAGAGAGAGACAGGGACAGTGAGAGAGAGATGGAGAGAGACAGGGCCACGGAGAGAGAGATGGAGAGAAAGAAGCACGGAGAGAAAGAGAGAGAAGGAGTTAGGACAGAGATGGAGAGAGAGAGAGAGACACACACAAAGAGAAAGACAGAGACAGGAACAGAGAGAGAGACACGGAGAGAAAGCGAGAGAGAAGGAGACAGACACAGAGCGATGGAGAGAGACACAGAGAGAAAGAGAGAGACAGGGACAGAGATGGAGAGAGAGAGAGAGAGAGAGAGACAGGGTCACAGAGAGAGACATAGGAAACCCAGACACACAGAAAGAAAGGGCACAGTGGGAGATGAAAGCCGCACAGAGACCTGCTCAGGGTGGTACTCACTTTAAGCCAGGTGTGTTTCCGCTTGCTGTCTGGCCCTCTGACATGAGGAACGAGCTGAGACTCTAACACAGGACACAGGTCCTCCATCACCAGGTTGCTCAAGATCTGGCAAGACACCAAATATCAACGTATTTACAACTGGACTGAGGGTAGCACTGGGTCAGTTTGCTCTGCACTTCATTACATTGAGTCAGGCTGAGTTTGACGTTCTGGGATCCGTCTGTCTGTCTGTCTGTCGTGTCCCGTCCCATGTGAACTCACGTCACACGCTTGAGATTCATTGGACACAAATACCCTTCGAGGACACCAGCCATGTATTCACAACAGCTCTCTGACCTCTCCTTACTAGAGCTCTCAGCAGTGAAGGAAGTTCCAAAGACTCACAACCCTCTGAGAGAAATGTACCACAGCTCGGTATGGCTCCTGCTCTGACCATAGACCACAAGAAAATACAAAGGGTCGTGAATGTAGCCCAGTCCATCCCGCAAACCATTGACTCCGTCTACATTTCCCGCTACCCGGAAAAGCAGCCAGCATAATCAAGGACCCCACGCACCCCGGACATACTTTCTAGTGCGCACAGATAAGCGGTGCTCAGCAAAGCGGTCACCCAGTCTATGCTTGGTCTCTCCGATATAGAGGGGACCACATTGGGAGCAGCGAATGCAATAGACCAAATTGAAAGAGGTGCAAGTGGAACGCTGCTTAACCTGGAATGAGTGTTTTGGACCTTGGATGGGGAGCATGGAAAAGGTAAAGGGACAGGTGTTACACCTCCTGCAATTGCATGGGAAGGCGCCATGGGTGACGGGAGAGGTGTTGGGTATAGTGGAGGAGTGGACTAGGTTATCCCGGAGGGAACGGTCTCTGCGGAATGCTGACAGAGGGAGTGAAGGGAAGGTGTGTTTGGTGGTGACATCACGCTGGAGTTGGTGAAAATGGCGGAGGATTATGCTTTGCAATGCAGAGGCTGGTGGGGTGAAATGTGAGAACAAGGGGGACTCTATCCTTGTTCTGGGAGGGAGGGAAGGGGGTGAGGGTCGTGGCGTGGGAGATGGACTGCATGCTGTTGAGGGCGACAACTGTAGGTGGGAAATCACGGTTGAGGAAGAAGGAGCACATATTAGATTAGTTTATATACAGTTTAGATTAGTATTTTTTAATATTAATTGTTGCCGATCCTTACTGACTGCTGTCTGTGGGTTAGGAAGTTCAGGATCCAGTCACAGAGGGAGGAGCCGAGCCAGGTCACGGTGTTTGGAGATGAGTTTCGCAGGAATAATGGTGTTGAATGCTGAGCTGTGGTGAATAAATAGGAGTCTGACGTAGGTGTCTTTGTTATCTAGGTGTTCCAGGGTTGAGTGCAAGGCCAGGGAGATGGCGTCTGTTGTGGACCTGTTGCGGCGGTCGGCAAACTGTAGTGGATCCAGGAGTCTGGGAGGCTGGAATTGATTCGTGCCATGACTAACCTTTCGAAGCACCTATGCATCTTTGGACACTAAAGGGCAATTTAGCATGGCCAATCCACCTAACCTGCACTTCGACATTAAGGGACAATTTAGCAGTCACCCAAGGCTGGAATTGAACCCAGGTCCCTGGCGCTATGAGACAGCAGTGCTAACCACTGTTGATGTGGAGATGCTGGCGTTGGACTGGGGTAGGCACAGTAAGAGGGGTCTCACAACACCAGGTTAAAGTCCAACAGGTTTATTTGGTATCACGAGCTTTCGGAGTGCTGCTCCTTCATCAGGTGAGTCAACTGTTGATTAAGAGACATGATGTGGAGATGCCGGCGTTGGACTGGGGTAAACACAGTAAGAAGTTTAACAACACCAGGTTAAAGTCCAACAGGTTTATTTGGTAGCAAAAGCCACACAAGCTTTCGAGGCTCTGAGCCCCTTCTTCAGGTGAGTGGGAATTCTGTTCACAAACAGAACTTATAAGACACAGACTCAATTTACATGAATAATGGTTGGAATGCGAATACTTACAACTAATCCAGTCTTTAAGAAACAAAACAATGGGAGTGGAGAGAGCATCAAGACAGGCTAAAAAGATGTGTATTGTCTCCAGACAAGACAGCCAGTGAAACTCTGCAGGTCCACGCAACTGTGGGAGTTACAAATAGTGTGACATAAATTCTGATTCTAGGATCGCATGATAAAGACTCAGGAGGAAAAAAGCAGAAATATTTATGTGAAATAGTGTGACATAAACCCAATATCCCGGTTGAGGCCGTCCTTGTGTGTGCGGAACCTGGCTATCAGTTTCTGCTCCGCGACTCTGCGCTGTCGTGTGTCGCGAAGGCCGCCTTGGAGAACGCTTACCCGAATATCAGAGGCCGAATGCCCGTGACCGCTGAAGTGCTCCCCAACAGGAAGAGAACAGTCTTGCCTGGTGATTGTCGAGCGGTGTTCATTCATCCGTTGTCGCAGCGTCTGCATAGTTTCCCCAATGTACCATGCCTCGGGACATCCTTTCTTGCAGCGTATCAGGTAGACAACGTTGGCCGAGTTGCAAGAGTATGTACCGTGTACCTGGTGGATGGTGTTCTCACGTGAGATGATGGCATCTGTGTCGATGATCCGGCACGTCTTGCAGAGGTTGCTGTGGCAGGGTTGTGTGGTGTCTTGGTCACTGTTCTCCTGAAGGCTGGGTAGTTTGCTGCGGACAATGGTCTGTTTGAGGTTGTGCGGTTGTTTGAAGGCAAGAAGTGGGGGTGTGGGGATGGCCTTGGCGAGATGTTCGTCTTCATCAATGACATGTTGAAGGCTCCGGAGGAGATGCCGTAGCTTCTCCGCTCCGGGGAAGTACTGGACAACGAAGGGTACTCTGTCCACTGTGTCCCGTGTTTGTCTTCTGAGGAGGTCGGTGCGGTTTTTCGCTGTGGCGCGTTGGAACTGTTGATCAATGAGTCTAGCGCCATATCCTGTTCTTATGAGGGCATCTTTCAGCGTCTGGAGGTGTCTGTTGCGATCCTCCTCATCCGAGCAGATCCTGTGTATACGGAGGGCTTGTCCGTAGGGGATGGCTTCTTTAACGTGTTTAGGGTGGAAGCTGGAGAAGTGGAGCATCGTGAGGTTATCCGTGGGCTTGCGGTACAGTGAGGTGCTGAGGTGACCGTCCTTAATGGAGATGCGCGTGTCCAAGAATGCAACCGATTCCGGAGAGTAGTCTATGGTGAGCCTGATGGTGGGATGGAACTTGTTGATGTCATCATAGAGTTGTTTCAGTGATTGTTCACCATGAGTCCAAAGGAAGAAAATGTCATCGATGTATCTAGTGTAGATGTCCCGAGGCATGGTACATTGGGGAAACTATGCAGATGGAACTTGTTGATGTCATCATAGAGTTGTTTCAGTGATTGTTCACCATGAGTCCAAAGGAAGAAAATGTCATCGATGTATCTAGTGTAGATGTCCCGAGGCATGGTACATTGGGGAAACTATGCAGACGCTGCGACAACGGATGAATGAACACCGCTCGACAATCACCAGGCAAGACTGTTCTCTTCCTGTTGGGGAGCACTTCAGCGGTCACGGGCATTCGGCCTCTGATATTCGGGTAAGCGTTCTCCAAGGCGGCCTTCGCGACACACGACAGCGCAGAGTCGCGGAGCAGAAACTGATAGCCAGGTTCCGCACACACAAGGACGGCCTCAACCGGGATATTGGGTTTATGTCACACTATTTCACATAAATATTTCTGCTTTTTTCCTCCTGAGTCTTTATCATGCGATCCTAGAATCAGAATTTATGTCACACTATTTGTAACTCCCACAGTTGCGTGGACCTGCAGAGTTTCACTGGCTGTCTTGTCTGGAGACAATACACATCTTTTTAGCCTGTCTTGATGCTCTCTCCACTCCCATTGTTTTGTTTCTTAAAGACTGGATTAGTTGTAAGTATTCGCATTCCAACCATTATTCATGTAAATTGAGTCTGTGTCTTATAAGTTCTGTTTGTGAACAGAATTCCCACTCACCTGAAGAAGGGGCTCAGAGCCTCGAAAGCTTGTGTGGCTTTTGCTACCAAATAAACCTGTTGGACTTTAACCTGGTGTTGTTAAACTTCTTACTGTGATTAAGAGACAAGCAGTTGCTCAAGTGAGTCAGGGGTGTTGGGAGGATGTTGGCTACAGAAAGTCTCTCTTAAAGATGTCTTTATGCTCTTCAATAATTTAACAGCAAGTTTTTATTCATTACTTGTAACTATAAATATATATATAATACAGTAAGTGGTACAGGCTAGGAACTCTCTCCATATCCATGAATGTATGTGTAATATTAATTCATCAACTGAACATGCCAAGAGAACAGATTACATCACCATTATCTCAATGTGGTGTGTGGAATCTTGCTGAGCACAAATTAGGAACATAGGAACAAGATTAGGCCATTCAGCCCATCGAGCCTGCTCCTCCATTCAGTTTGATCTTGGCTGATTGGACAGTTAGAATCCTTCAGTGCAGAAGGAGGCCATTCAGCCCATCAAGTCTGCACCGACCACAATCCCACCCAGTTCCTATCCCCATAACCCCATGTACTTACCCTAGCTAGTCCCCCTAATACTAATGCACAATTTAGCATGGCCAATCCAGCTAACCTGCACATCTGGGCGGCACGGTGGCACAGTGGTTAGCACTGCTGCTTCACAGCTCCAGGGACCTGGGTTCGATTCCTGGCTTGAGTCACTGTCTGTGGGGAGTTTGCTCATTCTCCCCGTGTCTGCGTGGGTTTCCTCTGGGTGCTCTGGTTTTCTCCCACAGTCCAAAAATGTGTAGCTTGGGTGGATTGGCTGTGCTAAATTGCCCCTTAGTGTCCAAAGATGTGTAGGTTAGAGGGATTGGTCATGCTAAATTGCCCCTTAGTGTCCAAAGATGTGTAGGTTAGTGGGATCAATGCGTGGGCTTTTGTGGATTGGGGGGGAGTGGGGGTAAGAGGCTCTTTTTGTAGAGTCAGTACAGACTCGATAGGCCAAACAGCCTCCTTCTGCACTGTAAGAATTCTATATTCAGTAAAAGAAAATGGATGTTTATCACATTGCTGTTTGTGGAATCTTACTGTGCACAGACTGGCTGCTGTGTCTCCTACATTACAACATCTCAAAAGTACCAAAAGCGTGTTGGGTCATTCCGAGGTTGCGAAAGTTTTGCAAAGCCTCCTTTCACAGAAGCGAACATTTACAAGAAGATCAGCAGACGTTACCTCAATCTCTGAGCCCAAGTACAAGTCACAAATTCCATACTGTCCCTTCTGCTGCCTGTACACTCGCACAGCCTCCAGGAAGACTCGGACTTCAAAAGAATCCTTTCTGAAGATCGCTGTGAGGAAAACATCACCATCAAGTGTTTAAATTGGCATCGCAATGGGTACCTCTTCCCACAACTGCAGATTATAAAGACTGCTGAGTAAAATAAGGGCCCATGGTATTCGAGGCAAGGTACTAACATGGATTGACGATTGGCTGTCAGACAGAAGGCAGAGAGTTGGGATAAAAGGTTCTTTCTCAGAATGGCAACCGGTGACAAGTGGTGTCCCGCAGGGTTCAGTGTTGGGGCCACAGCTGTTCTCTTTATATATTAACGATCTAGATGACGGGACTGGGAGCATTCTGGCCAAGTTTGCCGATGATACAAAGATAGGTGGAGGGGCAGGTAGTATTGAGGAGGTGGGGAGGCTGCAGAAAGATTTAGACAGTTTAGGAGAGTGGTCCAAGAAGTGGCTGATGAAATTCAACGTGGGCAAGTGCGAGGTCGTACACTTTGGAAAAAAGAATAGAGGCATGGACTATTTTCTAAACGGTGACAAAATTCATAATGCTAAAGTGCAAAGGGACTTGGGAGTCCTAGTCCAGGATTCTCTAAAGGTAAACTTGCAGGTTGAGTCCGTAATTAAGAAAGCAAATGTAATGTTGTCATTTATCTCAAGAGGCTTGGAATACAAAAGCAGGGATGTACTTCTGAGGCTTTATAAAGCACTGGTTAGGCCCCATTTGGAGTACTGTGAGCAATTTTGGGCCCCACACCTCAGGAAGGACATACTGGCACTGGAGCGGGTCCAGCGGAGATTCACACGGATGATCCCAGGAATGGTAGGCCTGACATACGATGAACGTCTGAGGATCGTGGGATTATATTCATTGGAGTTTAGGAGGTTGAGGGGAGATCTGATAGAAACTTACAAGATAATGAACGGCTTAGATAGGATGGACGTAGGGAAGTTGTTTCCATTAACAGGGGAGACTAGGACGCGGGGGCACAGCCTTAGAATAAAAGGGAGTCACTTTAGAACAGAGATGAGGAGAAATTTCTTCAGCCAGAGAGTGGTGGGTCTGTGGAATTCATTGCCACAGAGGGCTGTGGAGGCCGAGACGTTGAGCGTCTTCAAGACAGAAATTGATAAATTCTTGATTTCTCGAGGAATTAAGGGCTATGGGGAGAGAGCGGGTAAATGGAGTTGAAATCAACCATGATTGAATGGTGGAGTGGACTCGATGGGCCGAATGGCCTTACTTCCGCTCCTATGTCTTATGGTCTTATGGTAAAGTCACCAGACTCCCAAATGACCACAGACTAGTGGTGATTTCACCTGAGGACCCCTCAGGCAAGGGGCATGGTTGAGAAGGTGGGACCTTCATGAATAATCTCAGTCGGTACAGGAATTGAGCTATCGCTGTTGGTATTACTCGGCATCACTCACCAGCCTTCCACCCAACTGAGCTAAACTGATCCCCAGCCACATGAGCACTGGTGGTGATCTAACCTGAGGATCACCATACCACAGATGAAGGGAGAAGGTTTCGAAGGTGGGGTCTTCATGAATAACCTACATATCATGCAGTGCTGCTCACTGCCCTCCATTTAGTAAAGTTCCCTCTACACTGTCCCCATCAAACACTCCCAGGACAGGTACAGCACGGGGTTAGATACACAGTAAAGCTCCCTCTACACTGTTCCCCATCAAACACACCCAGGACAGGTACAGCACGGGGTTAGATACAGAGTAAAGCTCCCTCTACACTGTCCCCATCAAACACTCCCAGGACAGGACAACACGGGGTTAGAGACAGAGTAAAGCTCCCTCTACACTGTCCCCATCAAACACTCCCAGGACAGGTACAGCACGGGGTTAGATACAGAGTAAAGCTCCCTCTACACTGTTCCCCATCAAACACACCCAGGACAGGTACAGCACGGGGTTAGATACAGAGTAAAGCTCCCTCTACACTGTCCCCATCAAACACTCCCAGGACAGGACAACACGGGGTTAGAGACAGAGTAAAGCTCCCTCTACACTGTCCCCATCAAACACTCCCAGGACAGGTACAGTATAGGGTTAGATACAGAGTAAAGCTCCCTCTACACTGTCCCCATCAAACACTCCCAGGACAGGTACAGCACGGGGTTAGATACAGAGTAAAGCTCCCTCCACACTGTCCCCATCAAACACTCTCAGGACAGGTACAGCACGGGGTTAGATACAGAGTAAAGCTCCCTCTACACTATCCCCATCAAACACTCCCAGGACAGGTACAGCACGGGGTTAGATACAGAGTAAAGCTCCCTCCACACTGTCCCCATCAAACACTCTCAGGACAGGTACAGCACGGGGTTAGATACAGAGTAAAGCTCCCTCTACACTATCCCCATCAAACACTCCCAGGACAGGCACAGCACGGAGTTAGATACAGAGTAAAGCTCCCTCTACACTGTCCCCATCAAACACTCCCAGGACAGGCACAGCACGGGGTTAGATACAGAGTAAAGCTCCCTCTACACTGTCCCTATCAAACACTCCCAGGACAGGCACAGCACGGAGTTAGATACAGAGTAAAGCTCCCTCTACACTGTCCCCATCAAACACTCCCAGGACAGGCACAGCACGGGGTTAGATACAGAGTAAAGCTCCCTCTACACTGTCCCTATCAAACACTCCCAGGACAGGCACAGCACGGGGTTAGACACAGAGTAAAGCTCCCTCTACACTGTCCCCCATCAAACACTTCCAGGACAGGTACAGCACGGGGTTAGAGACAGAGTAAAGCTCCCTCCACACTGTCCCCCATCAAACACTCCCAGGACAGGTACAGCACGGGGTTAGATACAGTGTAAAGCTCCCTCCACACTGTCCCCCATCAAACACTCCCAGGACAGGCACAGCACGGGGTTAGATACAGAGTAAAGCTCCCTCTACACTGTCCCCATCAAACCCTCCCAGGCCAGGTACAGCACGGGGTTAGATACAGAGTAAAGTTCCCTCTACACTGTCCCCATCAAACACTCCCAGGCCAGGTACAGCACGGGGTTAGATACAGAGTAAAGTTCCCTCTACACTGTCCCCATCAAACACTCCCAGGACAGGTACAGCACGGGGTTAGATACAGAGTAAAGTTCCCTCTACACTGTCCCCATCAAACACTCCCAGGACAGGCACAGCACGGGGTTAGATACAGAGTAAAGCTCCCTCTACACTGTCCCCATCAAACACTCCCAGGACAGGTACAGCACAGGGTTAGATACAGAGTAAAGCTCCCTCTACACTGTCCCCATCAAACACTCCCAGGACAGGTACAGCACGGGGTTAGATACAGAGTAAAGCTCCCTCTACACTGTCCCCATCAAACACTCCCAGGACAGGTACAGCACAGGGTTAGATACAGAGTAAAGCTCCCTCTACACTGTCCCCATCAAACACTCCCAGGACAGGTACAGCACAGGGTTAGATACAGAGTAAAGCTCCCTCTACACTGTCCCCATCAAACACTCCCAGGACAGGTACAGCACGGGGTTAGATACAGAGTAAAGCTCCCTCTACACTGTCCCCATCAAACACTCCCAGGACAGGTACAGCACAGGGTTAGATACAGAGTAAAGCTCCCTCTACACTGTCCCCATCAAACACTCCCAGGACAGGTACAGCACGGGGTTAGATACAGAGTAAAGCTCCCTCTACACTGTCCCCATCAAACACTCCCAGGACAGATACAGCACGGGGTTAGATACATAGAACATAGACATAGAACATAGAACATTACAGCGCAGAACAGGCCCTTCGGCCCACGATGTTGCACCGACCAGTTAAAAAAAAAAACTGTGACCCTCCAACCTAAACCAATTTCTTTTCGTCCATGAACCTATCTACGGATCTCTTAAACGCCCCCAAACTAGGCGCATTTACTACTGATGCTGGCAGGGCATTCCAATCCCTCACCACCCTCTGGGTAAAGAACCTACCCCTGACATCGGTTCTATAACTACCCCCCCTCAATTTAAAGCCATGCCCCCTCGTGCTGGATTTCTCCATCAGAGGAAAAAGGCTATCACTATCCACCCTATCTAAACCTCTAATCATCTTATATGTTTCAATAAGATCCCCTCTTAGCCGCCGCCTTTCCAGCGAAAACAATCCCAAATCCCTCAGCCTCTCCTCATAGGATCTCCCCTCCATACCAGGCAACATCCTGGTAAACCTCCTCTGCACCCTCTCCAAAGCCTCCACATCCTTCCTGTAATGTGGGGACCAGAACTGCACACAGTACTCCAAGTGCGGCCGCACCAGAGTTGTGTACAGTTGCAACATAACGCTACGACTCCTAAATTCAATCCCCCTACCAATAAACGCCAAGACACCATATGCCTTCTTAACAACCTTATCTACTTGATTCCCAACTTTCAGGGATCTATGCACACATACACCTAGATCCCTCTGCTCCTCCACACTATTCAAAGTCCTCCCGTTAGCCCTATACTCAACACATCTGTTATTCCTACCAAAGTGAATTACCTCACACTTCTCCGCATTAAACTCCATCCGCCACCTCTCGGCCCAACTTTGCAACCTGTCTAAGTCTTCCTGCAAACTACGACACCCTTCCTCACTGTCTACCACACCACCGACTTTGGTGTCATCAGCAAATTTGCTAATCCACCCAACTATACCCTCATCCAGATCATTAATAAATATTACAAACAGCAGTGGCCCCAAAACAGATCCCTGAGGTACACCACTTGTAACCGCACTCCATGATGAATATTTACTATCAACCACCACCCTCTGTTTCCTATCCGCTAGCCAATTCCTGATCCAATTTCCTAGATCACCCCCAATCCCATACATCTGCATTTTCTGCAGAAGCCTACCATGGTGAACCTTATCAAACGCCTTACTAAAATCCATATATACCACGTCCACTGCCTTGCCCCCATCCACCTCCTTGGTCACTTTCTCAAAAAACTCAATAAGGTTAGTAAGGCACGACCTACCTGCCACAAAACCATGCTGACTATCACCTATCAATTCATTACTCTCCAAATAACTATAAATCCTATCCCTTATAATTTTTTCCAACATCTTGCCGACAACAGAAGTGAGACTCACCGGTCTATAATTCCCGGGGAAGTCTCTGTTCCCCTTCTTAAACAATGGGACAACATTCGCTAACCTCCAATCTTCTGGTACTATACCAGAGGCCAACGACGACCTGAAGATCAGAGCCAGAGGCTCTGCAATCACTTCTCTTGCCTCCCAGAGAATCCTTGGATAAATCCCATCCGGACCAGGGGATTTATCTATTTTCAGACCCTCCAGAATATCCTGCACATCCTCCTTATCAACTGTAATACTGTCTATTCTACTCCCTTGCAACCCAGTGTCCTCCTCAGCTATATTCATGTCCCCTTGCGTGAACACCGAAGAGAAATATTGGTTCAATGCTTCACCAATCTCCTCCGGTTCCACACATAACTTCCCTCTGCCATCTATAACTGGCCCTAAACTTGCCCTAACCAACCTTCTGTTCTTGACATACCTATAGAACGCCTTAGGATTCTCTTTAACCCTATCCGCCAAAGTCTTCTCATGTCCCCTTTTAGCCCTTCTAAGCTCGCTCTTCAACTCCCTCTTAGCCAATCTAAAGCTTTCTAGTGCACTACCCGAGTGCTCACGTCTCATCCGAACATAAGCCTCCTTTTTCTTTTTAACCAACAAAGAAACTTTTTTGGTGCACCACGGTTCCCTAGCCCTACCAATTCCTCCTTGCCTGACAGGGACATACCTATCACAGACTCGCAGTAGCTGCCCCTTGAAAAAACTCCACATGTCGGACGTTCCCAGTCCCTGTAATCTCCTAGTCCAACCTATGTTTCCTAATTCTCTCCTAATAGCCTCATAATTACCCTTCCCCCAGCTAAAACCACTGGCCCGAGGTTCATGCCTATCCCTTTCCATCACTAAGGTGAACGTAACCGAATTGTGGTCACTATCACCAAAATGCACACCAACTTCCAAGTCTAGCACCTGGTCTGGCTCATTTCCCAGCACCAGATCCAATATAGCCTCACCTCTAGTTGGCCTGTCTACATACTGAGTCAAAAAACCTTCCTGCACGCTTTGAACAAAAACTGACCCCTCTAACGAGCTAGAGCTATAACAATTCCAGTCAATATTAGTCAAGTTAAAATCCCCCATAACAATTGCCCTATTACTTTCACTCCTAAGCAGGATTGACTCCGCAATCCTTTCCTCAACCTCTCTAGAACTTTTAGGAGGTCTATAAAAGACTCCCAACAGGGTGACCTCTCCTCTCCTATTTCTAATCTCCGCCCATACTACCTCAACAGATAAGTCCTCATCAAACCTCCTCTCTGACACTGTGATACAATCTCTGACCAATAATGCTACCCCTCCCCCTCTTCTACCTCCTTCCCTACTTCGACTAAAACATTTGAACCCCGGGACCTGCAGCATCCATTCCTGCCCCTGCTCTATCCATGTCTCTGAAATAGCCACAACATCGAAGTCCCAGGTACTGATCCACGCTGCAAGTTCACCCACTTTATTGCGAATACTCCTGGCATTGAAGTATACACATTTCAAACCCTGCTCCACCCCACCTCTGCAATGCCGTGCATTGCAGTCCCCATCCATGCATCCCTCACTTTCAGCCCCACTACTCAGGATCCCTCCCCCCCCCCGAATCAGTTTAAACCTCCCTGCATGGCCTTAGCAAATTTACCCCCCAGGATATTGGTCCCCTTCTGATTAAGGTGTAGACCATCCTTCTCATAGAGGTCACACCTTCCCCAGTACGAGCCCCAATTGCTTAAGTACCTGAACCCCTCCCTCCTGCACCATCCCCTCAGCCATGAATTCAAACCTTCCCTCTCCCTATTCCTCTCTAAACTATCCCGTGGTACAGGCAAGATTCCAGAGATAACCACTCTGTCAGTCTTGGCCTTTAGTTTCCACCCCAACTCCATAAATCCCTGCCTAATATCCCCTTCCCCTATCCTCCCTATGTCGTGTGTCCCCACATGTACAATAACTTGTGGTTTATCTCCCTCCCCCCTAAGAGTCCTGAATACCCTGTCAGACACATCCCGGACCCCAGCCCCTGGTAGGCAACACACCAACCCTGAGTCCCTACCTTTAGTTCCGACCCTCCTATCTGTCCCCTTAATTGTGGAGTCCCCAATCACAAGGCCCAGTCTTTTACAGCCCCTAACCACCTGAGCTTTCTCACTCGGCTCACCCCCAGAGATCTCACTCGGCTCACCCCCAGAGATACAGAGTAAAGCTCCCTCTACACTGTCCCCATCAAACACTCCCAGGACAGGTACAGCACGGGGTTAGATACAGAGTAAAGCTCCCTCTACACTGTCCCCATCAAACACTCCCAGGACAGGTACAGCACGGGGTTAGATACAGAGTGAAGCCAATCCCCAAGGCAGTTACCCCAGTGCCAGTGTAACTTTACTCATTTGTCATTGTTGGTGTTAAGGGCAAATCAACACCTGCTCTGATGTATGAATCTTCTTCCAATGGGAATTCTGGGAAGCAGAGGGAGAAACTCTCCATCTCTCAATGCCAGTTTGGTGATCACCTGGTCAGAGGCAGAGCCACGGGAACCACATGGCCCTGGTCAGATTGAGCAGGGCCCCGGTTGAATCCAGACAGGGTTTGAAGATGCCTCGCTGCACGGTTCACTCGAGGGCAAACTAGTTGCGTGGCTGAGGGAGAAAGTAGGAGCAGTCATGCTGCGAGATGCAGCGAGGTGGGAGGAAACCTGCTTGGAGGCATAAAACCGGCCTGGGGCCAGATGGGCCGAAGGGCCAGCTTCTGAACTGCAAACAAAGCTGTAGTGTCCTACTATGTCAGACAATGTGGAGCCCGCTTCGGGGAGTGGAACGTGTGCAACATCGGGGAGTCTGTACCAGTGTTGAAGTGTCGAATTCCGTCCTTAAGGAGCGTGCTCCAGATGTGATGGTCATCAGCGTTCTGGCAGCAGAGGAGGAGGTGTGGCCGATAGGGGTGCCACAGAAAGAGGGGGTGTCCCGTTGGGCAGTTGGCGCACTGTTCCTCCCAGTACGTGTCTGCGATACCTGGAAAACATGGGGTGGAGTGGGCGCGGGGGAGACAAAGAAAGAAACATTTGCATTTAGATAGTACCTTTCAGGACCTCCCAGGACTCCAACTGAGTTGGACCATTTCAGAGGGAGGCTAAGAACCACCCATATCGGTGAGGGCCTGTGGGCCGGACCGGGTAAGGGCTTCACTCCCAATAAATGGTCATTCATGAACCATCCAATAGCCCCATGATCCCATTTTCCAGAGACCAGTATTCCCGAATTTCCCAAAGCCAGATACTGAGAGAAAAACAGGAACCAGCCGGAACTCTCGGCAGGTCAGGCACGACCTCCGCGGAGAGAGAAACGCCGGAGTTAGCGGCGTTAACCTGAACCAGCGCGGTTTTTCAATCCACAGAGGCTGCCAGGCTCACTGAGCAGTGTAGGCCCAAAAATAGAGGTCAAACTCTCAGCGTGGGATTCCCAAACTCTCACCTGCTGAAACATTAGGGTTACTGAGCCTGGAATATGGAAACATAGAAACTATGCAGAAGGAGGCCATTCGGCCCTTTGGGCCTGCTTCGCCACTCATTACGATCATGGCTGATCATCACCAGTGCCTTGAGTCCAGAAGGTAGCTCCGGACACAGCACCAAGAGACAGTGCCTGTCACTGCTGCTAGTTGCCGATACCTAGTTGGTGTCTTGCATATTCACATAAACATCCCAAAAACGGACTGTGGGTGGGTTCAGCCACTCCTGGTGGTGAATAGCAGCGTGCATGTGGGATTCACAGTGAAAATCAACTTACACTTTACAATCCAATAGATTTTATTAAAAATCTTCCTTCTCGGCATCACTGGCGAGTCCAGCATTTATTGCCCATCCCTAATTGCCCCTTGAGAAGGTGGTGGTGAGTCGTTTTCTTGAACCCGCTGCACTCTGTGTGGTGTAGGTACGCCCACAGTGCTGCTAGGGAGGGAATTCCAGGATTTTGACCCAGCGATAGTGGAGGAATGGCCGATCTATTTCCAAGTCAGAATGGTGAGTGACTTGGAGGTGAACTTGCAACTGGTGGTGGTCCCATGTGTCTGCTGCCCTTGTCCTTCTAGATGGTAGTGGTCTTGGGTTTGGAAGGTGCTGTCTAAGGAGCCTTGGTGAGTAGCATCCCATCCCAGCCTCCCATCCATTGACTCTGTCTACACTTCCTGCTGACTCGGCAAAGCAGCCAGCATAATTAAGGACCCCACGCATCCCGGGCATTCTCTTTTCCACCTTCTTCCATTGGGAAAAAGGTACAAATTTCTGAGGTCACGTACCAACCGACTCAAGAACAGCTTCTTCCCTGCTGCCATCAGACTTTTGAATGGACCTACCTCGCATTAAGTTGATCTTTCTCTACACCCTAGCTATGAATGTGACACTACATTCAGCACTCTCTCCTTTCCTTCTCTATGAACGGTATGCTTTGTATAGTGCGCAAGAAACAATACTTTTCACTGTATACTAATACATGTGACAATATGTATTGCCGGGATTAAGTGGTATGCCTTATGAGAATAGGTTGAGAGAGCTAGGTCTATTCTCCTTGGAGAGGCAAAGGATGAGAGGTGACCTGATAGAGGTGTATAAGATGTTGCGAGGTATTGATAGCGTGGATTCTCAGAGGCTTTTACCCAGGCCTGAAATGGTTGTCACGAGAGGCCACCGGTTTAGGGTGCTGGGGAGTAGGTACAGAGGAGATGTTAGGGGTAAGTTTTTCACTCAGAGGGTGGTGGGTGCGTGGAATCGGCTGCCGGTAGTGGTGGTTGAAGCGGATTCGATTGAGTCTTTTAAGAGACTTTTGGATAGGTTCATGGAGGTTAGTAAGATAGAGGGTTATAGATGAGCCTAGAAGGTAAGGAAATTGTTCAGCGCAACTTGTGAGCCGAAGGGCCTGTTTGTGCTGTAGCTTTTCTATGTTCTATGTTCTAAATCAAAATCTAAATCTAAAAATCAAATCAACAATCAGTGCATCTTGTAGATGGTACACAAAGCTGCCACTGTGCGTGCAGAATTAAAGTTCCAGTTTGTATCTGAGGGTGTTACAGAAGGACATCAGCTTAATTGTCCCGTTCGTCTCCCATCTCAGGCTCTGTGTCAGCACTGGAAGAAAGCTGACCAACTCTCTCCTGGGACAAGGTTGAGTGATGAACCACACCGAACAAGCATTCGGAATGTGTGAGCTGCTCAATAGTTCGTACGCATCATTCCCTCTATCCCCGCTGAGCACTCACCATTGAAATGTGGCCAGCTCTGATGTAGCCTGTCCCTGTAATCCATCACTGAGTTCAGCAGGACATAACCCGACAACAGCACACTGCTTTCAGCTTTCACTGCCCTTTGTTCAGCCTGAAACACATCGCAACAGATAACACAATTCAGAGAGAGAATTAACAGCCTGCCATCATATATACCTCCCCCATATACCAACCCACCACCATATACCCCATACCCATATACTACCCCTCCCCATATACCAACCCACCACCATATACCCCATACCCATATACTACCCAACCCCCATATACCAACCCACCCCCATATACCAACCCACCACCATATACCCCATACCCATATACTACCCCTCCCCATATACCAACCCACCACCATATACCCCACACCCATATACTACCCAACCCCCATATACCAACCCACCCCCATATACCAACCCACCCCCATATACTACCCCACCCCCATATACCAACTCCACCCCCATATACCAACCCACCCCCATATACTACCCCACCCCCATATACCAACTCCACCCCCATATACCAACCCACCCCCATATACTACCCCACTCCCATATACTACCCCACCACCATATGCTATCTCTCTACCATAAACAATCCCTCCCCATATACAACCCCTCCACCATATACTACCCTTCTACTAGAAACTACCTCTCCACCATACGCTATCTCTCTCCCATGTACTACTCCTCACTACCCCCTCCACACACTCCTCATCATCACTCCCCCACCTGTAGACAAAAGCCCCCAATCTACCCAGACAAAGACACCAAGCAGACATGTTTCAGTGTGAGTAATAAACCTCCAGGTGAATTTATAAAACCCCTTACCTCTTTACTCTCAAAATACTCCAGGTGGTAGCTGGCCTTCATGACAAAGTAGCTCTCCTTCCATCGTTTCCTGTTCTCCACATGTTGCATGAGGTAACCCTTTGCAATCACTTGCTCGGTATCCCTGAGCTCCTGAGAAAACAAGGCAATGACTGAGTCATTATTTTATTGGTATCACAAGTAGGCTTACATTAACACTGCAATGAAGTTACTGTGAAAATCTCCCAGTCGCCACACTCCAGCGCCTGTTCGGATACACTGAGGGAGAATTTAGCATGGCCAATGCACCTAACCAGCACGTCTTTCCGACTGTGGGAGGAAACCGGAGCACCCGGAGGAAACCCACGCAGACATGGGGAGAACGTGCAAACTCCGCACAGACAGTGACCCAAGCTGGGAATTGAACCGGGGTCCCTGCGCTGTGAAGCAGCAGTGCTAACCACTGTGCCACAACAGCACACAGCCCAGTACAATGCTTAGAGCAGAAGGCCCCCTTAGTGGAGAGGCTTCTCCAGTTCCCAGCCTAGGTTACTGAGGTGCATGATCCAACAGCCTCTGTGGGGAGATCACCGGTGGAATATCTCCTCCAGGGCCGGCGTTCCTTCATCAGGTTCCCTTTATTTACAAACTCAATTCCACTCCTCAGAGCGCTTCAAGTACAATTAGAATCCGGAGGGTCAGTAGCCCTGACATGGCTCAATATATACAGAGGTGAGACTCCCTGATAGGGCAGGCAATCATTACCTCAATCAGGGAGCTCATACTCCGAGAGACCCACCGCATGGCCCTTGATACAGTCATTACAACTGACATTTTAAAAAATTCTTTCATGGGATGTGAGCATCACTGGCAAGACCAGCATTTATTGCCCATCCCTAATGACCTTTGAGCTGTGTGGTTTAAGGGTCAGGTCTAGAATCACATGCAGAGGACAGTAGTAAGGTAGGTAGATTTATTAATTAACCACATTTAAATTCCCCTCGCTGCTGAGTGGGATCTGAACCCGTGTCCCTAAAGCAATGTCCTGGGCCTCTGGATTACTAGTCCAGTGATATTACAGCTACTCCCTCATTGCTCCTCTATCCAACCCTATGCTTTTCAAGGTGGACGGCACAGTGGTTAGCGCTGCTGCCTCACAGCGCAGGGGCCAAGGTTCAATTCCAGCCTCGGGTCACTGTCTGTGCGGAGTTTGCATGTTCTCCCAGTGTCTGCGTGGGTTTCCTCCAGGTGCTCCGGTTTCCTCCCACAGTCCAAAGCTGTGCGGGGTTAGATTGAATGGCTGTGCTAAATTGCACCTAATGTCAGGGGGATTCGCAGGGTAAATATGTGGGGTTATGGGAATCGAGCCCTGGGTGGGATTGTGGTCGGTACAGACTCAATGGGCTGAATGGCCTCCTTCTGTACTGGAGGATTCTATGATTCTAACACTTTGTTGAATCTCTCTACGCAGATTACAGAATAGAGCCCAAGACCTTCCGACTCTGCTAGGCTCTAGCGGGAGATGATGGTGTTGTGGCACAGTGGCACAGTGGTTAGCACTGCTGCCTCACAACGCCAGGGAACCCGGGTTCGATTCCCGGCTTGGGTCACTGTCTGTGTGGACTCTGCACATTCTCCCCGTTTCTGCGTGGGTTTCCTCCGGGTGCTCCGGTTTCCTCCCACAGTTTCCTCCCAAAGGTGCATGGGTTAGGTGGATTGGCCATGCTAAATGCGTAGGGTTATGGGGATAGGGAGGAGGGGACAGCCTGGGTGGGACGCTCTTTCGGAGAGTTGGTTCACACCCAATGGACCGAATGGTCTCTTTCTGCACTGTAGAGATTCAATGGTAATGTCATTAGACTAGGAATTGAGCAGATGTGATCTCAAATCCCACATGACAGTTCATTCATTAAATTAATGACAAATGGAATTGAAAGTTACTCTCAGTAATGGTGACCATGAAACTCACCGATTGTTGGAAAAACCCATCTGGGTCACTAATATCCTTTAGGGAAGGAAATCTGCCGTCCTTACCTGGTCTGGCCTACATGTGACTCCAGAACCACAGCAATGTGGTTGACTCTCAACTGCCCTCTGAAATCTCCGAGTGAGACACTCAGGGTAATTAGGGATAGATTATAAAAGTTGGCCTTGGCAGAGATGCCCATGTCCCAACAAAGAATGAACCAAAAATGTAGGTTAATTAACAGCCCAAATACCAGCCACCGGAGCCAGGCAGACCCAATATCGCACAGCGCTCATTCTAGAGTGGACGGAGTGGGTTCAGGATTCCTACCTTGTTCTTCAGTAACTGGGGGGCTTGGCTGGGTCGCGGTTCCACTTCATTCCAGACTTTGTTGAGGAAAGCCGCTGTATATTGCCCCTTACAGTGAGGCCTTATGTCGTTCAGCAACACGTCAGCCCTACCTGAGGAATCGACGGACACAACATACCATCTAGTGAGTCACTGCATTACGACAGAAGTTGTTACCTTCTCGTGCCTTTTTGTATGTAACCCATGCCCACGAAACACCAACACGCTCATATCGAGAACCCGCGCTGAGATTTAACTACAATCTGTTCTTTCTTGCTCTCTCTTCACCGGATTGTACAGAGCCTTGGTGAGACAACAGTTGAGATTCTCCGGCCTCCCAGACCCGTGTTTCCTGCCGGCAGGAGGTGGCGGGTTGTTTGCTAGTGGTGGGATTCTCCAGTCCCGCCGCTGTCCATGGAAATTCCCATCGATGTCACCCCATGTCACCAGGAAACCCACGGGTGGGGGTTGAGCTTCCGGCAGGACCAGATAATCCTGCCGGCGCGAACGGCCAGGGAATTCCGGCCCACATCTGGAGTACTGGATACGATTTTGGTCGGGAATTCTCCAGCCTCGCCCAGCGGCTGGGATTCTCCAGTCCCGCTGCGGTGAGTGGAGTTTGGCTGAGCGCTAGATTCTCCGTTCTCGCTGGCAGCGGTAACAGGACGAACGAGTCCGGAGAATCCCAGCCTTGGCCTCACTTGAGGAAAAAATATAATTGGGTTCAAAGCAGTTTGGAGAAGATTAGCTCGACACACTCCTGGGATGAGGGTTTATCTATCAGAGAAAGGTTGAGCAGATCGGGCCTACACCCATTGGAGTTTATAAGATATTGAGGAAATTTGATAGGGCGGGTACCAGGAGGGTGTGAGAGACAGGAACCAGGGGACGCAGATTAAGAATGAGAGGCCCACCACTTAGAGTCATAGAATCCCTACAGTGCAGAAAGAGGTCATTCGGCCCATCGAGTCTGCACCGACCACAATCCCACCCAAGCCCTATTCCCCATAATCCCACATTTTTACCCTTCTAATCCCCCTGACACTAGGGTCAATTTAGCATGGCCAATCCACCTAACCTACACATCTTTGGAAACTAAGGGGCAATTTAGCACGGCCAATCTGCACGTCTTTCAGACTGTGGGAGGGAACCGGAGCACCCGGAGGAAACCCGTGCAGACACGGGGAGAACGTGCAAACTCCACACAGACAGTGACCCGAGGCCGGAATTGAACCTGAGTCCCTGGCGCTGTGAGGCAGCAGTGCCAACCACTGTGCCACCTTGCCGGAGATGAGAAGAATTTTTTTTCTCTTAGTCTGTGGAATGCTCTTACATATGAACAGGGAGTTGGCCATTCAGCACCTCAAGCCTGCTCTGTCATTTAATAAGATCATGGCTGATCTGATAGTTACCTCATATTAGCACCTACCCACAATTACCGATTGCCTCTTGCTTACCAAGAATCTATTCACCTCCGCCTTAAAATATTCAAAGTCTCTGCTCCCACTGCCTTTTGAGGAAGAGAGTTCCAGAGACTCTCCACCCTCTGAGAGAAAAAATTTGCCTCATCTCTGCTTTAAATGAGCAACCCCTTAGTTTCATAAGACCATAAGACATAGGAGCAGAATTCGGCCACTCGGCCCAACGAGTCTGCTCCGCCATTCAATCATGGCTGATACTTTTCTCATCCCCATTCTCCTGCCTTTTCCCCATAACCCCTGATCCCCTTATTAATCAAGAACCTATCTATCTCTGTCTTAAAGACACTCAATGACCTGGCCTCCACAGCCTTCTGTGGCAAAGAGTTCCACAGATTCACCACTCTCTGGCTGAAGAAATTCCTCCTCATCTCTGTTTTCAAGGATTGTCCCTTTAGTCTGATGTTGTGCCCTCTGGTTCTAGTTTTTCCTACCAGTGGAGACATCCTCGCCACGTCCACCCTATCCAGGCCTCGCAGTATCCTATAAGTTTCAATAAGATCCCCCCTCATCCTTCTAAACTCCAACGAGTACAGACCCAGAGTCCTCAACCATTCTTCATACAACAAGCTCTTCATTGCAGGGATCATTCTTGTGAACCTCCTCTGGATCCTTTCCAAGGCAAACAGTGACAGTTCTAGATTCTACCACAAGAGGAAACATCCTCTCCACATCCACCCTGTCAACATCCCTCAGCATCTTAAAGGTTTTGATCAAGTTGCCTCTTACTCTTCTAAACTCCAGCGAATAAAAGTCTAGCCTCTCCAACATTTCCTCATAAGACAACCCACCAATTCCTGGTGTTCGTCTAGTAAACCTTCCCTTAGCTGCTCCTAACGCATTTACACCTTTCCTTAAATATGGGGACCAATACTGTACACAATACTCCAGTTATGCTCTCACCAATTCCCTGCCTAACTGAAGCACAACCTCCATACCTTTGTATTCAGTTCCCCTCACAGTAAATGATAACATTCTACGAGCTTTCCTAATTACTTGCTGTACTTGCACACTAACCTTTTGTGATTCATGCACTAGGACACCCAGATCCCTCTGCACCTCAGAGGGGAAAGCAGTGGAGGCTGGTTCATCAAATTTATTCATGGCAAAGGTAGACAGATTTTGGATCGACAAGGGAGTCAAGGGTTATTGGGGGGGCGGGATAGGGTGGGGAGGGGGGGGGGATGGCAGACAGGAAAGTGGATTTGAGACCACAACCAGATCAGCCAGGATCTTATTGAATAGTGGAGCAGACCTAAAGGGCCGAGTGGCCTACTCCTGTTCCTACATTCCAAATGCATGTTCTGGAACCTATAAAAAAAGGTGAATTTCTATAGCAACTTTCATGATCTCAGGAGACGCCCAAAGGGATAAGCAGCCAATGAAGGTAGCACAGTGGCACAGCGGTTAGCACTGCTGCCTCACAGGGCCAGGGACCTGGGTTTGAATCCCGGCTTGGGTCACTGTCTGTGAGGAGTCTGCATGTTCTCCCCGTGTCTGCGTGGGTTTCCTCCGGGTGCTCCGGTTTCCTCCCACAGTCCAAAAGATGTACTGGTTAGGTGGATTGGCCATGCTAAATTGACCCTAGTGTCAGGGGGACTAGCTAGGGGAAATGCATGGGGTTATAGGGTTTGGGACTGGGTGGGATTGTGGTTGGTGCAGACTCGATGGGCCAAATGGCCTCCTTCTGCACTGTACAGATTCCAGGAATCTATAGTACTTCTGAACTGTGGCCTTGGCGCCGGAGTGTGGCGACTAGGGGAATTTCACAGTAACTTCATTGCAGTGTTAATACAACCCTACTTGTGACACTGACGGCACGGTGGCACAGTGGTTGGCACTGCTGCCTCACAGCGCCAGGGACTGGGTTCGATTCCCGGCCTCGGGTCACTGTCTGTGTGGAGTCTGCACGTTCTCCCCGTGTCTGCGTGGGTTTCCTCCGGGTGCTCCGGTTTCCTCCCACAGTCTGAAAGACGTGCTGGTTAGGGTGCATTGGCCCGAACAGGTGCCGGAGTGGGGAATTTCACAGTAACTCCATTGCAGTGTTAATGTAAGCCTTACTTGTGACTAATAAATAAACTTTAATTTAACTTTAATCAGAAAACTGAAAAGAAAGTGGGGTGTAAATGATGGGCTTGGGGAAGTCTGGGAGGTCGGGTTTCTCATGTGCTGTTTTTAAAATGAACATAATGGAACATTGCGTCTTTTCCTCAAGGTCACACATCAGTGCGTGAAGGGTAATTGGAGATTTCTGCTTTGTTTTGGAACTAACAGCGGCTGGTGGTTCTGACCAAGCAGGCGGAAGGTATAAACCTGTGGGCCTGATCACTTTCTCAGGCTTAGGACAGAGTCTGCACACGGATCAGGACGTGACATTTATTATCCTCGAAAAATATTACAGGCTAAAGATTTCAGCTGGGTCCCTGGATCTGGAATCTACAACTCATCAATAATTGGTGTCATTGTGACAGAGAGTCACAGAGTCATCGAGATACACAGCACGGAAACAGGCCCTTCGGCCCAACTCATCCATGCAGACCAAGTTTCCTAAACTGAACTAGAACATAGAACAGTACAGCACAGAACAGGCCCTTCGGCCACGATGTTGTGCCGAGCTTTATCTGAAACCAAGATCAAGCTATCCCACTCCCTATCATGAACTAGTCCCATTTACCTGTGTTTGGCCCACACCCCTCTAAACCTTTCCTGTCCATTGTACCCATCCAAATGTCTTTTAAATGTTGTCATTGCACCCGCCTCTACCACCTCCTCTGGCAGCTCATTCCACACACGCACCACCCTCTGCCTGAAAAAGTTGCCCCTCAGGTCCCTTTTAGACACGGTAGCACAGTGGTTAGCACTGCTGCCTCACAGCGCCAGGGACCTGGGTTCGATTCCCGGCCTTGGGTCACTGTCTGTGTGGAGTTTGCACATTCTCCTCGTGTCAGCGCGGGTTTCCTCCGGATGCTCCGGTTTCCTCCCACAGTCCAAAGATGTGCGGGTTAGGTGGATTGGCCATGCTAAAAATTGTCCCTTAGTGTCCTGAGATGCGTAGATTAGAGGGATTAGCGGGTAAAATATGTAGGGATATGGGGGTAGGGCCTGGGTGGGATTGTGGTCGGTGCAGATTCGATGGGCCGAATGGCCTCTTTCTGCACTGTCGGGTTTCTATGATTCTAAAAAAAGATAAAATACCAATTCGCTCTCCCCAATGTTAACCGGGACCTGGGGCTGCTGTGTAACTGTTACTAATAGATTTTTCCCCTCTCACCTTCAACCTATGCTCTCTAGTTTTGGACTCCCTTACCCTGGGGAAAAGACCTTGGCTATTCACCTTATCTCTGCCCCTCATGATTTTATAAACCTCTATCAGGTCACCCCTCATCCTAAGTTTATTTATTAGTGTCACAAGTCGGCTTACATTAACATTGCAATGAAGTTACTGTGAAAATCCCCTAGTCGCCACACTCCTGTTCGGGTTACACTGAGGGAGAATTTAGCACGGCCAATGCAGCCTAACCAGCACGTCTTTCAGACTGTGGGAGGAAACCTGAGCACCCGGAGGAAACCCACGCAGACACGGGGAGAACATACGGACTATGCACAGACAGTGACCCAAGCCGGGAATCGAACCCAGGTCCCTGGAGCTGTGAGGCAGCAGTGCTAACCACTGTGCTACCGTGCCGCCTCAATGCTCTGGGGAAAAAAGTCCCAGCCTATCCAGCCTCTTCTTATAATTCAAAACTTCCAGTCCCTGTAACATCCTTGTAAATCTTTTTATGCACCCTTTCCAGTTTAATAACATCCTTCCTATAGCAGGGCGACTAGAATTGTATGCAGTGCTCCAAATGTGGCCGCACCAACGTCTTGGAACATAATGTCCCACCCAACCCCTGTACTCAGCGCTCTGACCAATGAAGGCAAGTGTGCTGAACGCCTTCTTCACCAACCTGTCAACCTGTGACGCCAGTTATACAGACATTTACACATCCTTTTGCTGCAAAATTAAAGTCAATTACAGAAATATGCTTTAAAAGTTTCACTGTGAGGATAACAGCCTCAAATATTACTACTGGGATGGAGTTGTCAAACCAAGCACCCAAATCGCAAACCTAGTAACCAATTCACAAAGTTAACAAACAACTCGGCAAAACCCAACAACCACAGTGAAGGACCCACCCAAGTCATCAGTCAGCCTGCTCTCTGTGGTTGAAAATTGCAGTGAGTGTAGCAAGGAACCGGGTGGTCACCAGATTTCCCTCTTGTCCTCTTTCAGTTAGAGCAATGTGGTTACCGAACAGGCACATTTTAGTCGTGAGTCACGTCTACTGAGGTGTGCGAGTCTCTGTTAAACTCTGCCTCGCAATAACAGCCAGACCCGGTGTTACAGAGTCCAGGTCGTCACTCAATCAGATAAGCCACAGGTTTAGTCGGAGCTGCTGTATATTTCTGCAGTGAGGCACAATGTTCGTTTACTGACAAGCATTTTGCACAGTCCCCTCAACATCAGGAATGAGATACAGACACAGAGACACATACAGATATGCAGAAAGTTAAACAGATACACAGAGAAAGAGGCAGAGAGGGAGAGAGAGAGAAATGGAGAAAGTTACACAGGTTAGGGGCGGCACTGTGGCACAATGGTTAACACTGCTGCCTCGCAGCGCCAGAGACATGGGTTCAGTTCCGGCCTCGGGTCACCGTCTGTGCGGAGTCTGCATGCTCTCCCCGTGTCTGCGTGGGCTTCCTCCGGGTGCTCCGGTTTTCTCCCACAGTCCGAAAGGTGTGCGGGTTAGGTGGATTGGCCATGCGAAATTGCCCCTTAGTGTCAGGGAGATTAGCAGGGTAAATATGTGGGGATACAGGAATAGGGCCTGGGTGGGATTGTGGTCGGTGCAGACTCGATGGGCCGAGTGGCCTCCTTCTGCACCGCAGGGATTCTATGATTCTATGAGAAATATAGACAGAGAGAGAGAGAAAGATGTACAGAAATGGAGAAAGTTACAGAGATATAACGATAAAGAGACAGATAGAGAGAGACACACATTCAGATACATAGAAAGGTACACAGATATACAGAGAAAGTTACAGAGACAGAGAGAGAAATGTTCAGATATGGAGAAAGTTACACAGATCATAGAATCCCCACAGTGCAGAAGCAGGCCATTCAGCCCATCGAGTCTGCACCGACTCTCAGACAGAGTATCCCACCCAGGCCCTACCCCGTGACCCCATGTGTTACCCTGCTAATCCCCCTAACCTAACATCTTTGGACACTAAGGGGCAATTTAGCACAGCCAGTCCACTTAACCTGCACATCTTTTTAGCACATTGGTGCTATAAGTGGGCTTACATTAACACTCTGCAATGAAGTTACTGCGAAAATCTTTCGGGCTGTGGGAGGAAACCGGAGCACCCGGAGGAAACCCAGGCAGACAGGGGGGAGAACATGCAGACTGCGCACAGACAGTGACCCAACCTGGGAATCAAACCCAGGTCCCTGGTGCTGTGAGGCAGCAGTGCTAACCACTGTGCCATAGATGTGGAGAAAGTTACACAGAGAAAGTTACGTGCACGGATGTATCGGAAGAGAGCGTGAGATGTATACAGAAAGAGATAACAGAAAGCCTCACAGCGGCTCTGTGGGAGAGAGCTGGAGAGGCACACAGAAAAAGCCCTGAACATCAGTGCAAGTTTCAATAGACCCTTTTCATCTGTGCTATGAATGCTGGGATACCTCCACCTCCATTGTACTTTGCTGCCAATGTTTGGGAAGAGATTGTGACTGTGCTGAAGAGAGAGAGTCTGCGACATTGCAATAGCGAATGTTCATTAAACATATTTAGTTGGCAGTAAAGCATATGGAGGTGGGGGGAATGTGTTGCTGAAGATGTGAAAAGTGCTGTAGAGCTGTGAGCCCCTCCTTCCCTCGACTATGTGGACTGTGTCTCTTAGTGCAAAAGAAAGCCATGTTTAAAGTTTCGGTGAGATTGGTGAAGCCAGAATATCCTGTCCATGTGCTCTGCCATTGCTAGAGCAACAAAGGAAGAAGTTGCATTTATGTAATGCCTGTCACAGCCTCAGGATCTCACAAGACTCTTTACAGCCAATGAAGGGGCACACACTTAAGGTGAAAGGGGGAAAGCTCAAAGGAGGTGTGAGGGGCAAGTTTTTTTTACACAGAGCGTGGTAGGTGTCCGGAATACGCTGCCAGGGGTGGTGGTGGAGGCAGATACGATCGGGGTGTTTAAGGGGCTTTTAGATAAGCACCTGAATATGTAAGGAATACAGGGATATGAAGCAAGAGCGGGCAGAAGGGATTATTCGGCACAACATCATCGGCCGAAGGGCCTGTTCCTGTGGCCCACAATCACGAGTCCTTTAATGGAGCCCGACCACCTCTCCTTCCCTGGAACTAGGCCACCAGGATGATGCTGATGGCAATGGTGACAAGTTCAAGTGTTCAGCCCACAACTGAGATTCTCAGGCTGGGATCTCAAAATGATCAACAGCTCTGCCTACTGCCCAGAACCCTGTATCACACTGTCACAACATTACACTGTATCAGTATCACCCTCACGGAGATACACTGCATCTGTATCACACTGTCATAGAGATACACTGGATCTGTATCACACTCAGAGATACACTGCATCTGTATCACACTCACAGAGATACACTGGATCTGTATCACACTGTCATAGAGATACACTGGATCTGTATCACACTCACAGAGATACACTGGATCTGTATCACACTGTAAGAAGTCTAACAACACCAGGTTAAAGTCCAACAGGTTTATTTGGTAGCAAAAACCACGAGCTTTCGGAACAGGCTGTTGGACTTTAACCTGGTGTTGTTAGACTTCTTACTGTGTTTACCCCAGTCCAACATCATCTCCACTTCATCTGTATCACACTCACAGAGATACACTGGATCTGTATCACATTCACACGGATACACTGCATCTGTATCATACTGTCACAGAGATACACTGTATCTGTATCTCAGTCAGAGAGATACACTGTATCTGTATCACACTGTCACAGAGATACACTGTATCTGTATCACACTCAGAGATACACTGCATCTGTATCACACTCACAGAGATACACTGCATCTGTATCTCACTCAGAGATACACTGCATCTGGATCACAGTCAGAGATACACTGCATCTGGATCACACTGTCACAATACAACACCACATTTGTATTTCAATGTCACAATTGTGGCTGGAATTCTCCCAAAAAAGTTTGAAGTGTTGAATTTGTGGAAGAACTGGAGTAATTCACGCTGATTTTTTTCAGTGGGAGTCAGACTAGAATCCCCCACACTCCAGAGTGAATCTCATTAGATTTCAGGGGACGGGGCCGATTCCCACCCGGGAGGCTGAAGCCAGCGGAACTCTGCGCAGTGGCCCCAAATGTCAGCCTCCCACTTGCTGGCCAGCACGGGACCCCCGCAGTGCCACCTCCACAAACCCCCTGATGACCCAATCGTGGGCCCCCAACCATTTTTGAGCCGGTCCTGACCTCACACCACTGCCACCCCCCCCCCCCCCCCCCCCCCCGCCCAGTCTCGGCCCTGATCTCCAGTCCCCCCCGTCCCACAGCTCCCCCCTCCCCACAGTCCTGACCCCTCAGCCAGCAGGCTCCCCCCCCCCCCCCCCCCCCATCTCGCCCTGATCTCCAGTCCCCTCCCCAAGTGGCGATCCCCCCGGAGGCAGACACCCCACCGGCTGGCCGACCGTCCCCATCCCCAGCAGACTCCCCTGGCTGACTCCCCAGCCCCCCCCAATCGCTGGCCTCCCTCCTGCCCCCACTGACCACCCCCTCGCCCCACCCCTATAGCCCTTACCCCCTTGGCACTGCACCCTGGGCATTGTCCCATGCCCGATGGGCAGTACCAAGGTGACCCCTGGGCGTGGGCACTTTGCCCCTTGCATAGTGCCAGGGGGCACAGGCTGGCACTGCCAGGGTGCCCATGCCCAAGGGGCACCACCCCCCCCACCCCCCACTCAACCCTCTGGACGATCCCATGTTCCCCCTCTTCATTCCAGCAGGATCATCCCGATAGTTCCCCGAAAATGGGGTCCGACTGTGAACCCCGCTGGAGTGAAACACTCTGGCGGAGTGGGAGAGGCTAGCGGGCCAGGAGAATTCAATCCCGGGCCGGCTAATTACATTTAAGTTACATTAAGAACAGATTAAAATGACTTGCCTGGTCTTCCCGCCGGTTTCCAGCAGAAATCTGACAGAAATCCGGCACTGGGAGATGTGCTTGGGGTGGTAACACAGGCACGAATCCTGCGCATGCCCAGCCGCAAGATTCCCCCCACCCCGCTCCGCTGGAAAATTAGCCCGGCAGGGTGGAAGAATTGCCATCTTTATCTGTATCACACTCACAGAGATACACTGCATCTGTATCACACTCACAGAGATACACTGTATCTGTATCACACTCACAGAGATACACTGCATCTGTATCACACTCACAGAGATACACTGTATCTGTATCACACTCACAGAGATACACTGCATCTGTATCACACTCACAGAGATACACTGCATCTGTATCACACTCACAGAGATACACTGCATCTGTATCACACTCACAGAGATACACTGCATCTGTATCACACTCACAGAGATACACTGTATCTGTATCACGCTCACAAAGATACACTGTATATGTATCACGCTCACAAAGATACACTGCATCTGTATCACACTCACAGAGATACACTGCATCTGTATCACACTCACAGAGATACACTGTATCTGTATCACGCTCACAAAGATACACTGCATCTGTATCACACTCACAGAGATACACTGCATCTGTATCACACTCACAGAGATACACTGCATCTGTATCACACTCACAGAGATACACTGCATCTGTATCACACTCACAGAGATACATTGCATCTGTATCACACTCACAGAGATACACTGCATCTGTATCACACTCACAGAGATACATTGCATCTGTATCACACTCACAGAGATACACTGCATCTATATCACACTATCACAATATTTATTTATTAACTTATTAGTGTCTCAATGGCTTACATTAGCACTGCAATGAAGTTACTGTGAAATTCCCCTAGTCGCCACACTCCGGCGCCTGTTCGGGTCAATGCACCCTAACCAACGCGTCTTTCTGACTGTGGGAGGAAACCGGAGCACCCCAAGGAAACCCACGCAGACACGGGGAGAACGTGCAAACTCCACACTGACAGTGACCCAAGCCGGGGGAATCGAACCCGGTTCCCTGGCGCTGTGAGGCAGCAGTGCTGACCACTGTGCCACCCCAATATTACACTGCATCTGTACCTCAGTCACAGAGATACACTGGGCAGAATTCTCCCCAAAAAATTCCAAGTGTCGAATTCCCGGGAAAACTGAAGTAATTCACGCTGTTTTTTTTTCAGTGGGTGTTCAGAGAAGAATCTCCCACACCCTGCACACTACAGAGGCCATCAGCATGAATATCATTAAACTCCAGGGGAGTGGCCATCTCCGCTGGAGAGTGCGGCAGCATAGCGCTGAGCGGGCCACTGCGCACGTGCCAATCGGTCAGTGCCAAGATTGGTGTCTGCGCAGTGGCCCCACACCGATGGCCTTCCGATTGCTGGCCAGCCCCGTAACCCCTGCAACACCAGCTCTCCACAGCCCCACGGCCCAATCGCTGGCCCGCTGACCACTCCCGGGCCGAGCCCTGACCCCCCACTCCGAGCCCACCCAAATCGCTCCCCAATGATTCCCCCTCCAACAGTAAAACACCCCTCCCCCCAGGCCTGACCCCCTCCCCATGCAGTGCTGACCCCCCAAGCAGGCTGACCGCCCCTACCCGCTGACCACGGCCCACCCCCACCCAGCCTGCCCCGATCGCTGGCCTCCCTTCTTCCCCTACTGATCCCTATGCAAAGTGGCAGAGGGGCCACCACCCCCACTGATCGCCCCCTAGGCCTTGCCCCCATCAGGCCCCGCCCTTCTAGTTCCCGCCTCAATATGCCCCGCCCCCTTGGCACTGCCCCATGCCCAATGGGTAGTGCCAAGGTGCCCCCTGGGCATTGGCACTTTGCCACTTGAGCAGTGCCGGGGGCACAGGTTGCCAATGCCCAGGGGCACCCCACTCTGGGGGCCCCGATTGCTCCCCCTTGACTCCAGTGGGGTTTTGCCGCCAGTTCCCCAAAAGTGGGGAGCTATACTAAACCCCGTTGGAGTGAACTGCTCTGGCATGTGGTGAGATGCTAGCGGGTCTGGAGACTTCAGTTGCACTGTCAGAGATACACTGTATCTGTATCTCAGTCAGATACACTGTATCTGTATCTCACTGTCACAGAGATACACTGTATCTGTATCTCACTGTCACAGAGAGATACACTGTATCTGTATCTCACTGTCACAGAGATACACTGTATCTGTATCTCACTGTTACAGAGAGATACACTGTATCTGTATCTCAGTCAGAGAGATACACTGTATCTGTATCTCACTGTCACAGAGATACACTGTATCTGTATCTCACTGTCACAGAGATACACTGTATCTGTATCTCAGTCAGAGAGATACACTGTATCTGTATCTCACTGTCACAGAGATACACTGTATCTGTATCTCACTGTCATGGAGATACACTGTATCTATACCTCACTGTCACAGAGATACACTGTATCTGTATCTCACTGTCAGAGATACACTGTATCTGTATCTCACTGTTACAGAGAGATACACTGTATCTGTATCTCACTGTCACAGAGATACCTGTATCTGTCACTGAGACATCGATACCTGTATCTGTCACAGATGTCTGATATTTCTGTGTTATCCCACAAACTGCATTTAGCAGAATATCTGTTGAGGTTAAAACGGAGATTTTGCAGGGGCGCTTGTCAAGAAATGGAATTGAAAAGCAGGAATACAGTCAGTGCTCGATAACTGAAGTTATATCCGGAGTTCCATCGGAATGCCTCCAGGCACAGCTGAATCTGACAGATAGCCCTGGTATTTTCAATGTTTTTCCATGTTAATGTCAGATTTCCACAAGGCTGCATTGTGTCTACCCAGCACAGGACAGCCGTGGATTTCATGAGCTAACAGGTGTCAGAAAGCCAGGGTTTAACAGCAGGGCTACGGGGAGAGGGCAGGGGAATGGCGCTCAGAGAGTTGCTCATTTTGGGGGAGGGCTGGTATGGTCAGGATGGGCCGAATGGTCTCTTTCTGCGCTGGGAACAATTCTGTGATTTACGCACTGCAAGAACACCTGCCCTTCAGTACACTGTAACGAATCCGAAGCCGCCTTACCTTTCAGGTAGTCCCGCATTCTGCTGTCCAGCTGCGTGGAGAAGCTTAAACCCATTGCTGGTGGTCCAATCTCTGGGAGGCGAGGAAGGGGGGGGGGCAGTGGGAGAAATTAAAGGTTGCTCCCCTGCCAATCACTCGACATTCCCAGTTTGGAATTGCTCCGGCTGCTTTAGGGTGAGACAACCTGCTGCCAAACATCAGCCTGTCATCGCAGTGACTCAGGTCATGAATATGTAAAACAGTCTCAAGTTACCACTAATAGCGTCTCATCGGAAACTCACCCAGGCAATGAGTGGTATTTACCTTGCCACCCTTCCCTCCAGCCATTTGTGGGCAGTGACGCCAGGCACGCAGAGGCGTCTCCCTTTGCCGCCATCCTGCCGAAGCCACTGTCGCCATCCGCCTTCCCGTCGGTGAGCGGGGTAGCCCAGGCCTCCCAGCGGAGTGAGGACCTGCTCGCACTGTCTTTGGGAGAGGCCGGGGAGCTGTCTGCGAGGCGGGCAGGAGGAAGCCTGACTGGTAACACACTGGGAATGGGAATTCCTGAGCGCAGTCACAGGGCTGACAGGCCATCACTGCAGGAGTGGAACCCCCAGAGTGCAATGAAGCAGAGTGGTTGTTCCTGGTACACCTGTTTGTGGAATGTGGATGGTTTACATTCCCCTGGCTAGAATGTGACTGTGGCTTTAAAAAACTTTCGTTGGCTCTGCACACACACACACACATGCACACACACACACGCACTCAGCTCAGGCACTGTAAACACGGCGGCTAGCTCAGGTCCCTGCAGAATGTTATCACCCAAAACACCAGGACGAATCCTCACCTCCCTTCTAACAGCAACAGAATGCATCTGATTTGGACCCGCTAGGTCGGCACGGTGGCACAGTGGGTTAGCACTACTGCCTCACAGCGCCAGGGACCCGGGTTCGGATTCCCGGCTTGGGTCACCGTCTGTGCGGAGTTTGCACGTTCTCCCCGTGTCTGCGTGGGTTTCCTCCGGGTGCTCCGGTTCCTCCCACAGTCCAAAGATGTGTGGGTTAGCTTGATTGGTCATGCTAAATTGCCCCTTAGTATCAGGGGGATTAGCGGGGTAAATATGTGGGGTTACGGGGATAGGGCCTGGGTGGGATGGTGATCAGTGCAGACTCGATGGGCTAAATGGCCTCCTTCTGCACTGTAGGGATTCTATGGTCACAGGTTTAACCCCATAGGATCTGAACCGTGTTCAGGAACCCTCTGTAATGAGTCAGGGGTCGTCAGCATTTGAACACCTCCCTGAACCAAGATTTCATGCAAAAATTTATTTTATTTTGTTTATTTATTGGTGTTACAAGTAGGCTTACATTAACACTGCAATGAAGTTACTGTGAAACTCCCCTAGTTGCCACACTCCGGCGCCTGTTCGGGTAACACTGAGGGAGAATTTAGCACGGTCAATGCACCCTAACCAGCACGTCTTTCGGACTGTGGGAGGAAATTGGAGCAGCCGGAGGAAACCCACACAGACACGGGGAGAATGTGCAAACTCTGCACAGATAGTTACCCAAGCCGGGAATCAAACCCGGGTCCCTGGTGCTGTGAGACAGCAGTGCTCACCACTGCGCCACCGAAAGATAGTTTCAAGTCTGGTAACTCTTTGCAATTAAGTTGCTCCATGCGGATAAATAATTTATGGGTCGTTTTGAACGTATACATCCATGTAAAAGGAACAACAATATGCATTTGTTTGACGATGCCTTGAACCACCACATTTTTGGTCCCTTTATCTGAGCAAAGATACACCAGCATTGGAGACAGTCCAGAGAAGATTCACTAGGTCGATCCCGGGTATGGAGGGATTTTCTTACGAGGAGAGTTGAGTAGGTTGTGCCTCATTAGAAGAATGAGAAGCGAGACCTTATTGAGACATACAGGCTGGAATTCTACCGCCCGCCCATCACGGAATCTGAGCGAGCGAGAGGCTGCCAATGAAAATGTCCATTAGCCTCGGGCGGGATTTTCCAGTCTCGCTCAAGTGAGACTGGAAAATCCCAACCATAGAATTCTCAGGGGACTTGACAGGGTAGATACTGAGAGGTTGTTTCCCCTTGTGGGGGAGTCTAGGCCCAGAGGCTACAATCTCAGAGTGAGGGGGTCACCCATTGAAGACAGAGATGAGGAGGAATTTCTTCACTCAGAGGGGAGTGAATCTGTGGAATTCTTTCCCGCAGAGGGCTGTAGAGGCTGGGTCGTTAAGTATGTTCAAGGCTGAGACAGACAGATTTTTAATCAGTAAGGGAATTGAGGGTTCTGGGGATAAGGCGGGAAAGTGGAGTTGAGGATTATCACATCAGATCAGTCGTGATCTCATTGAATGGCGGAGCAGGTTCGATGGGCCGAATGGCCTACCTCTGCTCCTACGTCTTACGGTCGTGGAAGTGTAATCAGGCAAAATTTGACACAAAGGAGATATGAGGAAAAGTGACCAAAAGGTTAGCCAAAGAGGAGGTTGAGGGAGGTTAAGAGAGGCGGAGAGGTTTAAGGGAAGGAATTTAAGAGCTTTGATCCTTGACGGCAGAAAGCACAGCCACTAATGGCAAAACAATCAGGAAGGCACTGAAATGGGCGAAATAGACATGTGTCTGTGCGACTGTGGTGTATCCAGTTCCATCTCCAATAAGAGCGAATCTAATCATCGTCACTAGACATTCAAAGGCGTTACCACTGCTGAACTCCCCACTATCAACATCCTGGGGGGGGCTGGCTGGGGGGCGGGGGGGGAGAGGGGTGTGGTGAACCATCGTTGGTTCCCACCAGGTAGTACTGAGCCAGGGTCTGGCCAGTACTATGAGTCTGTATATATGTTGCTGTTGGGGTTAGGGTTGGGTTGTTCTACTTGTTACTGTTGGGGTTAGGGTTGGGCTGTTCTACCTGTATTATAGTTATTATGGTACATCCCAGTCGGGCTCCGCCTCCTGGGAGAGGTATAAAGGTCACTGCTCTGTCTGGGACCCCTCAGTCTGGGATCGTGTACTATATATGGTAGCTCTATTGTAATAGTTAATAAAATTGATGCGCGATATAACTCACGAGGCTAGAGGTACTCGGGGAAATAAAGGCTTTTATTAACTATTACAATAGAGCTACCATATATAGTACACGATCCCAGACTGAGGGGTCCCAGACAGAGCAGTGACCTTTATACCTCTCCCAGGAGGCGGAGCCCGACTGGGATGTACCATAATAACTATAATACAGGTAGAACAGCCCAACCCTAACCCCAACAGTAACAAGTAGAACAACCCAACCCTAACCCCAACAGCAACATATATACAGACTCATAGTACTGGCCAGACCCTGGCTCAGTACTACCTGGTGGGAACCAACGAAGGTTCACCACAAGGGGGGAACTGTGTGTGTGCGGGGAGGGGGGAGCCATATAAATACTGCGGCTACAAGAGCAGGTCAGAGATTCGTTAGCACTGAGTAACTCACAAGTCAGAAAAGTAAAACAGTACTCAACACTTGCCTGTTTGGGTGCAACTCCAATAACACTCAAGAAACTCCACCCCATCCAAGAAAAAGCAACTCACTTGATTGCTACTCTGTCCTCAAACATCCACTCCCTCCAAGTAAAGTTTATTTATTAGTCACAAGGCTTACATTAACACTGCAATGAAGGTACTGTGAAAATCCCCTAGTCACCACACTCCGGCGCCTGTTCGGGAACACTGAGGGAGAATTTTGCATGGCCAATGCACCTATCCAGCACGTCTTTCAGAATGTGGGAGGAAACCGGAGCACCCGGAGGAAACCGACGCAGACACGGGGAGAACGTGCAAACTCCACACAGACAGTGACCCAAGCCGGGAATTGAACCCGGGTCCCTGGCGCTGTGAGGCAGTACTAACCACTGTGCCACCATGCCACAGAGTGCACAGCCGAGTCACCGACGCACAGTGACAGCCGTGTGTACCACCTACAAGATGCACTGCAGCGACTCACCAAGCATCCTTAGGCAGCAGCTTCCAAACCCACGACCATTTCCATCGAGGGGGACAAGGGCAGCAGACGCATGGAGAACCCCACCACCTGGAGGTTCACCTCCAAGCTACTCGCCAATCTGATTTGGAAATATATTGGCCATTCCTTCACTGTCGCTGGGTCAAAATCCTGGAGCTCCCTCCCTAACAGCTCTGTGGGTGTACCTACACCACAGAGACTGCAGCGGTTCAAGAAGGCAGCTCACCACCACCTTCTCAAGGGGCAATTAGGGATGGGCAATGGAGGCTGGCCAAGCCAGCAACGCCCACATCCTGCAACAAAAAGAATTTAATAAAAGAGCTGTGTGGGTGCTACTTGTGTTGGCAATCATTGCATATTCTTGAGCAATATAACATATTATATTCTAGGTCACCACGTAAGCAGATGTGTTATGTTCCTTACAACACTAAAGATACCATCCCAAAATTGATAATTTGGACCTAATGGTAAATTATCAAGACAGGTTATATAAACAAGATTGATAATCCCTTGAGTTTAGAAGATTGAGAGGTGATTGAATCATAGAATCCCTACAGTGCTGAAGGAGGCCATTCGGCCCATCAGATCTGCACCAACTCCCTGACAGCGTATCTTACCCAGGCCTTCTCTCCCGCCCTATTCCCCCCAACTCCACACATTTAGCATGGCCAATCTCCCGAACCACCACGTCTTTCGGACTGTGGAAGGAAACCGGAGCACCCGGAGGAAACCCACGCGGACACGGGGAGAACGTGCAGACTCCACACAGACAGTGACTCAAGCCGGGAATCGAACCTGGCTCCCTGGCGCGGTGAGGCAGCAGTGCTAACCACCGTCCCACCCTCAGAATCAAGGTCTGTGAAACAATAAAGGGATTTGATGGGATAGATACATGGAAACGATTTGCTCTGGTGGGGGGTGTCCAGAAGGGGCAGGCATCTTTCACAGGGGATTTTCACAGTAACTTCATTGCAGTGTTAATGTAATGACACCAACAAATGTATTGACACTAATAAATAAACTTCCTTAAAGGAATCTTAAAATTAGTGCTATACCAGTTAAGAGTGAAGACAGGAAGCAGTTTTTCCACAGAAATTCAAGAAATTTGCTACCCCAAAGTGCGGTGGGTGCTGGGACAGTGAGTAAATTTAAGGAGGAGTTAGACAGATTTTTAATTGGTAATGGGTTGAAGGGTTATGGGGAGAAGGCAGGAAAATGGGGATGAGGAGCATATCAGCCATGATCGAATGGTGGAGCAGACTCGATGGGCCGAATGGCCTAACTCTGCTCCTATGTCTTATGAACTTATGAAGAAATAATGGTTGCAATCTGGAACCTTCTTTCATAGAATCATAGAAACCCTACAGTGTAGAAAGAGGCCATTCGGCCCATCGAGTCTACACCGACCACAATCCCACCCAAGTCCCACTCCCATATCCCTACATATTTACCCGCTAATCCCTCTAACCTGCCCATCTCAAGACAATAAGGGGCAATTTTAGCACGGCCAATCAACCTAACCCGCACATCTTTGGACTGTGGGAGGAAACCGGAGCACCCGGAGGAAACCCACGCAGACACGAGGAGAATGTGCAAACTCCACACAGACAGTGACCCAAGCCGGGAATCGAACCCAGGTCCCTGGAGCTGTGAAGCAGCAGTGCTAACCACTGTGCTACCAAAAGGCTGTCTCATGTTTGGACAATTTAAATTTTGATGACTGTGATGGGTTGATTTTTTTGTTGGCTGAAGGGCATTGTGCTGTTGTAGGCAGGGTTTGAGATCAATAGAGCTGGAAAGATATATACCCAACCAATAATTCTTTGGTGGGAATCTCTGCTTGTCCAATGCTGGAGTTTGGTGTTCCCATAGACATCTTACCTTTACCCCATGGAAACAATGCCTGTCCTGGGGGTTTGGGCACAGTAAGAAGTCTCACAACCCCAGGTTAAAGTCGAATAGGTTTATTTGGAATCACGAGCTATCGGAGCACTGCTCCTTCATCAGGTGAGCCTGATGATACCTGATGAAGGAGCAGCGCTCTGAAAGCTCGTGATTCCAAATAAACCTGTTGGGCTTTAACCTGGTGTTGTGAGACTTTCTTCAGGGAGTTTTGGAATACAATAGAACCATAGAACCATAGAAAATTACAGCTCAGAAACAGGCCTTTTGGCCCTTCTTGTCTGTGCCGAACCATGTTATGCCTAATCCCACTGACCTGCACTTGGACCATATCCCTCCACACCCCTCTCCTCCATGAACCCGTCCAAGTTTTTCTTAAATGTTAAAAGTGACCCCGCATTTACCACTTTATCCGGCAGCTCATTCCACACTCCCACCACTCTCTGCGTGAAGAAGCCCCCCCTAATATTCCCTTTAAACTTTTCTCCTTTCACCCTTAACCCATGCCCTCTGGTTTTTTTCTCCCCTAGCCTCAGCGGAAAAAGCCTGCTCGCATTCACTCTATCTATACCCATCAAAATCTTATACACCTCTCAAATCTCCCCTCAATCTTCTACGCTCCAGGGAATAAAGTCCCAACCTATTCAATCTCTCTCTGTAACTCAGCTTCTCAAGTCCCGGCAACATCCTTGTGAACCTTCTCTGCACTCTTTCAATCTTATTTACATCCTTCCTGTAACTAGGTGACCAAAACTGTACACAATGCTCCAAATTCGGCCTCACCAATGCCTTATATAACCTTACCATAACACTCCAACTTTTATACTCGATACTCCGATTTATAAAGGCCAATGTACCAAAGGCACTCTTTACGACCCTATACACCTGTGACGTCACTTTTAGGGAATTCTGTACCTGTATTCCCAGATCCCTCTGTTCAACTGCACTCTTCAGAGTCCTACCATTTACCCTGTACGTTCTACTTTGATTTGTCCTTCCAAAGTGCAATATCTCACACTTGTCTGCGTTAAATTCCATTTGCCATTTTTCCGCCCATTTTTCTAGTTGGTCCAAATCCCTCTGCAAGCTTTGAAAACCTTCCTCACTGTCCACTACACCTCCAATCTTTGTATCATCAGCAAACTTGCTGATCCAATTGACCACATTATCATCCAGATCATTGATATAGATGACAAACAACAATGGACCCAACACCGATCCCTGCGGCACACCACTAGTCACAGGCCTCCACTCAGAGAAGCAATCCTCCACAACCACTCTCTGGCTTCTTCCATTGAGCCAGTGTCTTATCCAATTTACTGCCTCCCCGTGTATACCTAGCGACTGAACCTTCCTAACTAACCTCCCATGAGGGACCTTGTCAAAGGCCTTGCTGAAATCCAGGTAGACAACATCCACCGCCTTCGCTTCATCCACTTTCCTGGTAACCTCCTCGAAAAACTCTAATAGATTGGTCAAACATGACCTACCACGCACAAAGCCATGTTGACTTTCCCTAATAAGTCCCTGTCTATCCAAATATTTGTAGATCCTATCCCGTATCACACCTTCCAATAACTTGCCCACCACCGACGTCAAACTTACTGGCCGATAATTTCCCGGATTTCTTTTGGAACCTTTTTTAAACAACGAAACAACATGAGCCACCCTCCAATCATCCGGCACCTCCCCCGTGAATACTGACATTTTAAATATGTCTGCCAGGGCCCCTGCAAGTTCAACACTAGCTTCCCTCAAGGTCCGTGGGAATACCCCCTGTCCGGTCCTGGGGATTTATCCACTCTGATTTTCCTCAAGACAGCGAGCACCTCCTCCCCTTTAATCTGTAAAGGTTCCATGGCCTCCCTACCAGTTTGCCCTATTTCCGTAGACTCCATGCATAAGGTGGCATCATTGCTTCAGTTGTACAGCCTTTAATCAGATCCCATCTGGAGCACTGCATTCAGCTTTAAGTGCCTCACCTCAGGAAAGATACCGGCCCAAATCTTCCAAAGAGCGACGGTCGTCACTGGGCTCGCTATTCCATTCCTACTTTTCTGCACCATGTCTGGGCTTCGTGTTCCCGGCTGGGGTTTCTACAGAAATATGGAGCGTACCTTCCACACAACTTTCTCACGGAGCTGGACAACTCGGTGGGGCGGGGCAGGGGATAAGCCTGTTTATGACACTCTCTGATCACTGTTTAGTGATCATTAACACGTTGAAAAGCTGGCACATTTAAACAGCTTTTCAGTGTCTTGGTGCGCGAGTGTCTGAGTGAATACTTAAGGTGGTAGATTGGCCGGTGGATGAGGTAACAGGTGATTAGGTGCCAGGTGGGTGAGGTGGTGGAAGGATGAGGTAGCAGGTGGGTAGGCTGGTAGGTGAGTAGGGTAGCAGGTGGGTAGGGTGGTGAGGTCAGGTTGTAGGATAGTTGGATGGCATGTTGGATCAGGTTGGATCGAGGGGGTAGTTGGGGGAAGGGGGTCAGTGTGAACAATTGGGGCATCAGCTGTATAGTTACCCATGAGTTAACGACTAATTTTCTACCTAACGTTTTGTGGGAGATTGAATTGCAGTGTAATAAATTAGGGCCTAGACAGAGTGGATCAGGAAGAAGGTATTTCAGAGAGCCCATTAGCCAGGGGGCACAGATTGAAAACAATTGCGAGGATTAGAGTGGGGATGGGGGGAAGGTTGTAGCTGGCGATCATTGCCTGAAAGGTTGGTACAGGCAGTCATTTAAAAAATAATGAATATGCAATTCACTTGGTATTAGGGGGAGGCGGTGATGTACGAGTCACGTGGCGACCCAGGTAAAGCGATGGGCGGCACGGTAGCACAGTGGTTAGCACTGCTGCTTCACAGCTCCAAGGTCCCGGGTTTGATTCCCGGCTCGGGTCACTGTCTGTGTGGAGTTTGCACATTCTCCTCGTGTCTGCATGGGTTTCCTCCGCGTGCTCCGGTTTCCTCCCACAGTCCAAAGATGTGCAGGTTAGGTTGATTGGCCAGGGTAAAAATTGCCCCTTAGAGTCCTGAGATGCGTAGGTTAGAGGGATTAGCGGGTAAATATGTGGGGGTAGGGCCTGGGTGGGATTGTGGTCGGTGCAGACTCGATGGGCCGACTGGCCTCCTTCTGCACTGTAGGGATTCTATGATTCTATGACATGGTTTCCAATCCCACTGTGACAGTGGGTGGAATTTAAATTCAATTAAATGAAGCTGGAAATGGGAGTCTCAGTAATGTTGACCATGAAACTATCATCGATTGTTGTAAAAAACCTTCACTAATGTCCCTTTAAGGAAGGAAATCGGCCATCCTTACCCAGTCTGGTTTACACGTGACTCCAGATCCAATGCGAATCCAGACAGCTGTGTTTTCAGCTGCCCAACCTCTGGAATTGCGCCAAAGACATCCCTTAAAATCTACCTCTTTGGCACAGTGGTTAGCACTGCTAACTCTCAGCGTCAGGGTTCGATTCCCGGCTTGGGTCACTGGCTGTGCGGAGTCTGCATGTTCTCACCGTGCCTGCGTGGGTTTCCTCTGGGTGCTCCGGTTTCCTCCCACAGTCTGAAAGACGTGCTGGTTAGGGTGTATTGGCTGTGCTAAATTCTCCCTCAGTGTACCCGAACAGATGCCGGAGCGTGGTGACTAGGGGATGTTCACAGTAACTTCACTGCAGTGTTAATGTCAGCCTACTTATGACACTAATCAATAAACTTTTCAGCATTTGGTCACCTGTCCTATCTTACGTATCTTAGAACAAAGAACAGTACAGCACAGGAAACAGGCCCTTCGGCCCTCCAAGCCTGTGCCGCTCCTTGGTCCAACTAGACCAATCGTTTGTATCCCTCCATTCCCAGGCTGCTCATGTGACTATCCAGGTAAGTCTTAAACAATGTCAGCGTGCCTGCCTCCACCACCCTACTTGGCAGCGCATTCCAGTCCCCAACACCCTCTGTGTAAAAAACGTCCCTCTGATATCTGAGTTATACTTCGCCCCTCTCAGCTTGAGCCCGTGACCCCTCGTGATCGTCACCTCCGACCTGGGAAAAAGCTTCCCACTGTTCACCCTATCTATACCCTTCATAATCTTGTACACCTCTATTAGATCTCCCCTCATTCTCCGTCTTTCCAAGGAGAACAACCCCAGTCTACCCAATCTCTCCTCATAGCTAAGACCCTCCATACCAGGCATAACGCCTCCACGTCCTTCTGGTAGTGCGGAGACCAGAACTGGACGCAGTACTCCAAATGTGGCCTAACCAGCGTTCTATACAGCTGCACCATCAGACTCCAGCTTTTATACTCTATACCCCGTCCTATAAAGGCAAGCATACCATATATCTTAGTGTTGAAGTTTGATAATTCTTCTGTAAAGCACTCTGCAACTTATTACTCCCAAGTAATATGTACCGGTTGGTGCATTGACCCGAACAGGCGCCGGAGTGTGGCCACCAGGGGAATTCCACAGTAACTTCATTGCAGTGTCAATGTAAGCCTTACTTGTGACTAATAAATAAACTTACTGACTTACTTGTAAGGCACTATCCAAACGGCAATAAACCTGTTGGGCTTTAACCTGGTGTTGTGAGACTTTCTTCAGGGGGTTTGGAATACAATAAGGAGGTATCATTGCTTCAGTTGTACAGCCTTTAGTCAGATCCCATCTGGAGCACAAAATGAACATGCCCGAGGAATTCCACAAACCGACCAGGACCATTTTGAATCAACAAGTTTATTAAATGTCTTTCATTTCAGTGCTGCTGTCTTATTGCTTCACAGCATCTCATTTAGCAAGAATAAGCTCTAAAAATTCACACTATCCAGTTTGTGCATTCCATTCAAAACTTTTAGTTACTTCTTTATTATAAAATCTCACAATTTAAAACACACAGAAGATTCGGTAAAGCGCACTGCCTGGCGGCTGCCGTTTGCAGGACTCAACATCTCAGAATCAGCGTAGGTGATAGGGGCGGCACGGTGGCACAGTGGTTAGCACTGCTGTCTCACAGCGCCGGGGACCCGGGTTCGATTCCGGCCTCGGGTCACTGTCTGTGCGGAGTCTGCATATTCTCCCTGTGTCCGCCTGGGTTTCCTCCGGTTTCCTCCCACACAGTCCAAAGATGTGTGGGTTAGGTGCACTGGCCGTGCTAAATTGACTCTAGTGTCAGGGGATTAGCGGAGTCGATATGTGGGGTTACAGGACTAGGGCCTGGGTGGGATTGTGGTCGGTGCAGACTCGATGGGCCGAACGGCCCCCTTCTGCACTGTCGCGATACTATGCAATGCCACCTCACTCAAAGGGAGACGGTAGCAGCCCGATCGTCCCGCACCATCCCCGGTGGCTGTGGCACGGTGCATTTAGCCAACACACTGGAGTCCACTGCACAGGCTTACACCTCGCTGCCAATCCGCAGTGAGGCTCAGCAGGGAAAGGCCTACCTGCCTCGGCACCTGGAGAGAGAGCCCTGCTAACCACCGCAATTCAAGTACGTCCACTGAGAGAGGGAGAGACAGACTGAGAGAGTGAGAATTCTGAAAACAGCCCCGCACACCTGCAGTGCAAAAGGAAAGCTGCTCCTTCTCCAGCTTGACCGGGAACGTAAATTCATAAGATTGACTGCAGCAAACTGGTGGACAGAATGTCTAACTTTTATTCTCGTTCCTAACTGGTGCGAGACTTTTCAAATTAACCTCGCCTTTTTTTAAAACCACCCCCCCCCTTCCCCTTTAAGGGCACCGCCCCAAGACCCAGCCCTAACTTAGGGCCACATTGTCCATAAAATGAGCGCTCCTGATATCGGTGGCAGGGGAGGAATCCAGAATAAGGGACTCTGTTAACATTGGGGCTTGGCTGTTCAGTGATGTGGCGAAGAAGCAATTTTTCATAAGCCCGAGTAGAAATCGGGAACCCTCTCCCTCAAAAAGCTCTTTTGGAGGGGGGGGGGGGGGGGAGCTGGTGGCGTGTCAACTGAAAATTTTGAAACTGAGATTGATAACATTAAGGTGGCTAAGATGATTCAGGAATATGGGACCACACCGGGGTTGCGGTGGAAAGGGAGGATTGGGGTTAGATACAGATCAGCCATTATCTAATTGAATGGGGTGGCACAGTGGTTAGCACTGCTGCCTCACGGGACCAGGGTTCGATTCCCAGCTTGGATCACTGTCTATGTGGAGTCTGCACCTTCTCCTCGTGTCTGCGTGGGTTTCCTCCAGGTGCTCCGGTTTCCTCTCTCAGTCTGAAAGACATGCTGGTTAGGGTGCATTGGCCGTGCTAAGTTCTCCCTCAGTGTCCCCGAACAGGCACCGGAGTGTGGCGACTAGGGGATTTTCACAGTAACTTCATTGCGGTGTTGATCTAAGCCTACTTTAATAAATAAACTTTAAACTCCTCCTGTACCAAAGATCAGTTTGGGAACACAATAAGCTAATGAAGTATCAGATGCTGCCCCCTGCCAACAAGTCACCGCTGAGGTATTGCATTAGGTATGTTAGCTTTCCACGTGATGCATGATGGTACAGTGTTCGAACTGCATCAACTCTGCGCAGCTGCAGCAAGGATGCGAAGTGGTGTCGCCCCGAGACCCGTACGGAAATTCGCAAGTCAGGTTCTGCCCCACTTCCGATCCAACTTTATTGAATTAATTCTGCAACTGAATAGAACTGCAAGATACCCTGTGGCACCAACATGAGTCGTGGGACCCAATTTTTATTTCTTGAAAGAAGTCTTTCCTCACATGGGCGGCACGGTGGCACAGTGGTTAGCACGGCTGCCTCACAGCACCAGGGACCCGGGTTCGATTCCCGGCTCGGGTCACTGTCTGTGCGGAGTCTGCACATTCATAGAAATCATTGAAACCCTACAGTACAGAAAGAGGCCATTCGGCCCATCGCGTCTGGACCGACCACAATCCCACCCCATATCCCTACAGATTTACCCACTAATCCCTCTAATCTACGCATGTCAGGACACTAAGGGCAATTTTTAGCATGGCCAATCAACCTAACCCGCACATCTTTGGACTGTGGGAGGAAACCGGAGCACCCGGAGGAAACCCACGCAGACACGAGGAGAACGTGCAAACTCCACACAGACAGTGACCCAAGCCGGGAATCGAACCCAGGTCCCTGGAGCTGTGAAGCAGCAGTGCTAACCACTGTGCCGCTGTGCTACCGTGCCCCGTGGGTTTCCTCCGGGTGCTCCGGTTTCCTCCCACAGTCCGAAAGACGTGCTGGTTAGGGTGCATTGACCCGAACAGGCGCCGGAATGTAGCGACTAGGGGATTTTCACAGTAACTTCATTGCAGTGTTAATGCAAGCCTACTTGTGATTAATAATGATGTGGAGATGCTGGTGTTGGACTGGGGTGGACACAGTAAGAAGCCTCACAGCACCAGATTAAAGTCCAACAAGTTTATTTGGTAGCACGAGCTTTTGGAGCGCTGCTCCTTCAGACTTGATTACCTGTTAAGACTCGCATTCCAACCCATTGTCTTGTAATTGAGTTTGTGTCTATATATGCCCTGTTTGTGAAACAAATCCTCCACTCACCTGATGAAGGGGCAGCGCTCCGAAAGCTCGTGCTACCAAATAAACCTGTTGGACTGTAACCTGGTGTTGAGAGACTTCTTACTGTGACTAATAAATAAATATACTTTTAAAAAGTGAATGTTTAAATTTAGCGCAATAAAATAACCAATAATCCTCAGCTTTTACAAGGGCTGTCCAGCCAAAAAAAGGCATCTTCTGGTTTAGTCATTTTCAAACCAAGTCCTGCAGATGAGCCAATGAGGGAGGTAACAGGACCTAGCGAGGGGATGTGTGGCAGTTAAACCACAAGCTGAAACCTGTGGAAAAACTGATGGGGAGAACCAGAGGGGAAGGTCACAGGAAAAACCGTTTAACTCAGAAGTTTACTAAACAGAAAGGCTGAAAAAAAAATAGAGCCACATTTTCAACCGAGTCTGCACACAGGACGGAAACTTCCACAATCCTGCACGTGAATGTAAAACCAATTTTGCCGTCAGATTTTCCGAAGGCATATTCTAAAATTTAAAACATCCCGAAAGGTTAACAGAAAATGAATCTCTGAAAGCAAGGAATTGGGGATAAGTCTGTCACCTGCACTGGGTCATACTCAAGCTCAATCCATTGGACAACCCAAGAGGTTGGTTAGAGATACTAACCAGTGTCTCGCAATGGAGTGTCAGGCCAAGTGTAGTGTCAGATTGGGCAGGGTTAGAGCACACCGATGTAACTCTGCACCCCCCACCCCGCCCACCCCTCCCCGCTCCCCCCCACCCCTCCATTATAAAGGAATACATTCTGTCCTCATTTTGAAATATCTCACACCGACTCCTACGCCCATTTTTATAATGGAAACTGCCTATGTAAACACGTCACGTTGTCATTACATCCCCTTACCAAGGGTGGTGCTGCAGCACAGGGGGAACGTAGTCACACGACAAGTTTACATACACTTATAGACAAAGGAATTGACAGGATAAAAAAAACATTGCCATGAAGTGCGACCAGAGGCCAAATTTAATGACGCATTTTTTTTCGATTCTGTAGATTCATTTGCCTGCACACAAAATCCTGCAAGTGTGAGAAAAACAGACATCACCCCCACCTCACAGGAGTTCACTTTAAGGCTTTCATTGCATTTTTGGAATGTACAGACGATATCTAGTATAATAAAAACTTTAAAAATATATATAAGACACACTCCTAGCACCAGTAACAACTGTACAGCTTGAAGCAAGAGTCCAAAAGTGATTAACTTAACGAGGGTGTCACTGTAAAAAGACAGAGCACGGGGATAAAGTTTACAACACTCCAACTGCACCGTAGCCTACGGGTCCCACAAAAAGATTTTGTGTTCACTTTGAAGGGGATTCCCTCTTACGATCGAACTGTCAGCTCCCACCTGACTGTAGGAGGATGCACGCTCTGTTTCAGTGCTTATTGCTTGATCTCTTCCCACTTCTTTTTTTTGCTTCTCAGTTTCCAATCTTCGGGACGGCGGGAAGGAAAGACCACGCCGTCCCTCCTAAGTCTGCAGCATGATGCTTTTGATGCACGTGTGTGTGTGCGTGTGCGCTGTCAGACAGGACGAAGGGCAGGGTGTTTGCAGACAGCCCCCCGTCCTCCTACGTCTGGACGCCCAGTTGCAGAACGGCACATCCACATCACGGCCAAGTCGGCAGGGGGGCCGCTTCCTCCCGTCAGCCAGATAGACGGACAAGGCCCTTTGCGAAACAAACCCAGCGCGCCATGGAAAGTGGGAGATTCCGGTACAGTGCGGGCCTGACTGCCAAAGGAAGGTTTTGACACTTCCCCAAACCCTGCTTTGTACAAACCCAGCACCTTTCTTTCCTGAAACAAACGTCTCTTATTCCTGCCGGCGTTCCTCCCTTCCCTTTAAGAATCGAACAAATTTAATTTGGGAATACTTTAAAGTGAGGCTGCAGTGGAGCGCGTGCAGGTAGAAGCTGGGTGGACCGGGCACATGATCTGTTGCCTCCATCAGCACGAGGGCGCCTCATTGTTAAAGTGGTGTAACTGCAGCACCTTGATATGATACTCATATATTTTTAGTGCGGGGCCCAGTTTAATTGCCAGTCCCGTCAGAACATCGTTCCTCTTCATTAGGAGTAGGGACTTGCCATCAATCTCCTGCAATAAGGAAGAATAAGGATCTTTCATTAATGAACATCACTGGAATGAGGAATCCCTATGCCCCCACACATAGGGTACGGTAAGCCTCAGGCAACCACAACATTGAGCCCGGATATGGATCTATGCACTAAACAAGAACCTTAGTCAGGCCGCACTTGGAATATATAGTGTTCAATTCTGGTCGCCACGCTACCAGAAGGATGTGGAGGCTTTGGAGAGGGTACGGAAAAGATTTACCAGGATGTTGCCTTGGTCTGGAGGGCACCAGCTATGAGGAGAGGTTGAGGAAACTTGGTTTGTTCTCACTGGAACGACGGAGGTTGAGGGGAGACCTGATAGAAGTCTACAAGATTATGAGGGGCATGGACAGAGTGGATAGTCAGAAGCTTTTTCCCAGGGTGGAAGAGTCAATTACTAGGGGGCACAGGTTTAAGGTGCGAGGGGCAAGGTTTAAAGGAGATGTACGAGGCAGATTTTTTACACAGAGGGTGGTGGGTGCCTGGAACTCGCTGCCGGGGGAGGTAGTGGAAGCAGATACGGTAGTGACTTTTAAGGGGCGTCTTGACAAGTACATGAGTAGGATGGGAATAGAGGGATACGGTCCCCGGAAGGGTAGGGGGTTTTAGTTTAGTCGGGCAGCATGGTCGATGCAGGCTTGGAGGGCCGAAGGGCCTGTTCCTGTGCTGTAATTTTCTTTGTTCTTTGTAAGAGTAGGAGACCCTCCGAGTGGACACCAGTCGCTCACTTCTTGGGATACCAAATCCCTCGGATTTGGATTCTGACATTAATACATACATCGGAACACTATTACATATCAGACATGGAAACAGGCCATTCAGCCCAACCAGTCAATGCCGGCGCTCATGTTCCACTTGCGCATCATCTAAAGGGGCGACACGGTGGCACAGTGGTTGGCACTGCTGCTTCAAAGCGTCAGGGACCCGGGTTCAATTCCCGGCTTGGGTCACTGTCTGTGTGGAGTTTGCACGTTCTCCCCGTGTCTGCTTGGGTTTCCTCCGGGTGCTCCGGTTTCCTCCTACAGTCCAAAGATGTGTGGGTTAAGTGGATTCGCTATGCTAAATTGCCCCTTAGTATCCAAAGATACGTAGGTTAGATGGGATTAGCCATGGTAAATATGCAGAGTTATGGAGATAGAGCGGGGGACAGCGCCTGGGTAAGATACTGTTAGAGAGTCGGTGCAGACTCGATGAGCCAAAGGCTCTCCTTGTAGACTATAGGGGTTCTGCACTGTGGGATGGTGCAGTGGTTAGCACTCTTGTGTCACAGTGCCAGGGACCCGGGTTCGATTCCCGGCTTGGGTCACTGTCTGTCTGGAGTTTGCACGTTCTCCCCATGTCTGCGTGGGTTTCCTCCGGGTGCTCCGGTTTCCTCCCACAGTCTGAAAGACGTGCTGGTTAGGTGCATTGTGTGGTAAACCACTGTTAAGCTTATTGCCTGTGTGTGTGTGTGTGTGTGTGTGTGACATGCCTGGGCATGCCCCTGCCGACCTTGCCTGAGACTCCTCCCCCCCTGGTCCAGGTATAAAGGTGACTGCTCCCAACCCCCCTGCCTCAGTCTCTGAACCAGTTCATCAGCATGGGTGTGCTCCAAGTCTTTTGCGAATAAAAGCCTATTTGTTCTTGCATACAAACTAGTCTTTGCCTGATCGATAGTGCATCACATTGGTTATGCTAAATTCTCCCTCAGTGTACCTGAATGGGCACTGGAGTGTGGCGACTAGGGGATTTTCACTGTAACTTCATTGCAGTGTTAATGTAAGCCTTACTTGTGACACGAATAAATAAACATTTAAAAACTTTTAAACTAAATTGAGTATTCTGACCCTCTGTTCCTTCCGCCCTCTTGCTCTTCCCCATAAACGCATCAATACCATTCGCTTCCATCGCTTCCACCACTCCCTGTGATAGCCGGTTCCAAATTCTCACCACTTTCTGGGGGAAGGCGTTTCTTCTGAGTTGCCTTTTTGGGTTCCTCGGTGACCATCTTATATTGACGACCTCCAGTTAAACTCTTCCCCACAAGAGAGGGAGGCGATGGCCGAGTGGTATTATGGCCGGACTATTAATCCAGAAACTCAGTTAATGTTCCGGGGGGATCCCGGATTCGAATCCCGCAGATGGTGGAATTTGAATTCAATAAAATACATCTGGAATTAAGAATCTACTGATGGCCGTGAAACCATTGTCGGAAAAACCCATCTGGAAATCTGCCGTCCTTACCTGGTCTGGCCTACATGTGAAACCAAGGCCACAGCAATGTGGTTGACTCTCAACTGCCCATCGGGTATCTTGGGATGGACAATAAACGCTGGCCAGCCAGCGACGCCCATGCCCCAAGAATTAATTTTTTAAAAAATTCTCTGTGTTTACTCTATCAAAAGCCTTTTTTCTCTTTTAAACATCTACTAGGTCACCCCTCAGCCATCTTCTTTCAAGAGAAGAGAGATCGGGCCTACCAATCCTTCTCAGGTATGTACACCCAAATATTTCTAATATCATCCTGGCAAATCTTCTCAGCCCCGCTACTCTCGGTTTCTTGTACCAGAACTGCACGGAGCGCTCCATATGCAGTCCAACCAAGTTTCCAAACAGGTTTGGCGTGACAACCCTCATTTCCAATTCGATCCTTCTAGAAATAAACCGTGGCCAGGGGTATCGGACCCCTCTGAGAGGGAGTGCAATAGAAACACAGAAAATAGGAGCAGGAGGAGGCCATTCGGCCCTTCGAGCCTGCTCCGCCATTCATTATGATCATGGTTGATCACCACCACCACCAGTGCCTTGAGTCCAGAAGGCAGCTCTGGTCAATTTATAGTCCTGTGTGCTCTCGCCAGGTAGAGTCCAGCACGTGTACTGTTCTGCTTCTGTTTGAGCCAGTAAATGAGAGTCGCTGCAAAATAACGGTCAGCTTCTGACGAGCCCCCTCCCTGCACCAAGGAGGGCACAACTGAGGTAACCGGCTGGTAACCGACCAAAAAAGGTGGTGGGTTTAGTGGAAATACTAAAGGAGCTTGATGAATAAACCTATCAAGAGCCTGCCACCGAGAAGTGCCATTTTGGTAACCAGGTCTTTGTAGGGGCTGTCCTTAAAGAGTACTCAGCTGGTTGGCTTTTGGGTTACTACTCAGCGGCCCTATCCCCATAAACCCATGCATTTACCACAGCTAATCTCCCTTACACTAAGGGGCAATTTAGCATGGCCAATCCACCTAACCTGCACATCTTTGGACACTAAGGGGCAATTTAGCATGGCCAATCCACCTAACCTGCACATCGTTGGACTGTGGGAGGAAACCGGAGCACCCGGAGGAAACCCATGCAGACACGGGGGGAACATGCAGACTCCACACAGACAGTGACCCAAGGCTGGGAATCGAACCCGTGTCCCTGATGCTGTGAGGCAGCAGTGCTAACCACTGTGCCGTCATCTTGTTAAAGCTATTTTAAACATACTCTTCATTATTTTAGCAGCGTGCATTCAGAAAATAGAAGCATTGGTGCCGTTCCTAAACTCAGTTGCAGGAATCCCAAGCACCAGAAAGGCCCCGCACTCACTCACCTGGTCCTCGAAAGCACCAGCCTGTTCCGGGAATCCTGCCTCCTTGAAATAATTCACCACATCAGCGATGCTCCACTCGGTGGGGTCGATAGACTTGCCATTCTCTTCCAGGCTGTTAACAAAGACGCCATCATTACAATCCCCCCCAAGGCTGCTGACATACACTGGGCAACAGCTCCTGCAGACCCGGTAGCCCACTGCTTATCGGCCGGTTGAAATGGGAAAGGGCAGGAGATAAAGAAGCAGTGGGAGACAGTGAGACAAAGGAAGAATAAGGATTTGATCATAGAATCCCTAGCACAGGAGGAGGCCATTTGGCCCATCGAGACTGCACCAACCACAATTCCACTAAGGTCCTATTCCCATAACCCCACATATTTACCCTGCTAGTATCACTGACACTAAGGGGCAATTTAGCATGGCCAATCAACCTAACCTGCACATCTTTGGACACTAAGGGGCAATTTAGCATGGCCAATCAACCTAACCTGCACATCTTTGGGCACTAAGGGGCAATTTAGCATGGCCAATCCACCTAACCTGCACATCTTTGGACATTAAGGGGCAATTTACATAGAACATAGAAACCCTACAGTGCAGAAGGAGGCCATTCGGCCCATCGAGTCTGCACCGACCACAATCCCACCCAGGCCCTACCCCCACATATTTTACCCACTAATCTCTCTAACCTACGCATCCCAGGACTCTAAGGGGCAATTTTTAACCTGGCCAATCAACCTAACCCGCACATCTTTGGACTGTGGGAGGAAACCGGAGCACCCGGAGGAAACCCACGCAGACACGAGGAGAATGTGCAAACTCCACACAGACAGTGACCCGAGCCGGGAATCGAACCCGGGACCCTGGAGCTGTGAAGCAGCAGTGCTAACCACTGTGCTACCGTGCCGCCCATGGCCAATCCACCTAACCTGCACATCTTTGGACATTAAGGGGCAATTTAGCATGGCCAATCCACCTAACCTGCACGTCTTTCGGACTGTGGGAAAAAACTGGAGCATCTGGAGGAAACTCACGCAACCATGGGGAAAATGTGCAAACTGCACACAAACAGTGACCCGAGGCTGGATTCGAATCCGGGTCCCTGACGCTGTGAGGCAGCGGTGCTAACCACTGTGCCACCGCGCACTGATGAACATCATTACTACACTGGAATGAGGTGCCCACTCACTGCCCCAGGCGGAGTTGATAAAGCCTCTGCTACAGCACTGAACTCAGTCACCTGGAACCTATGTACACAAAGGGGCCCTTTGAGTGGACATCCGACACTCACTGCTTGGGGTATTGGGTCCCTCTGATTTGGGAAGCTTACATTCATATATCCATAGGAACATTATTACATACGTGAGGGAGAAAGTAAAAAAAACAGGGGCAGCATGGTAGCACAGTGGTCAGCACTGCTGCCTCACAGCACCAGGGACCCGGGTTCGATTCCCGGCTTGGGTCACAGTCTGTGTGGAGTCTGCACGTTCTCCACATGTCTGCATGGGTTTCCTCCGAGTGCTCCGGTTTCTTCCAACAGTCCAAAGATGTGCTGGTTAGGTGCATTGGCCGTGCTCAACTGTCCCTTAGTGTCAGGGGGGACTAGCTAGGGTAAATGCATGGGGTTTTGGTGATAGGGCCTGGGTGGGATTGTGGATGCTGCGGACCCATTGGGCCGAGTGGCCTCCTTCTGCACTGTAAGGATTCTGTGATTCTATGAACAGACCTGCTACCAGCTGATTGCATCTTCCTGTCAAGACAGGAAGAAAGATTCTTGCTTCATAGTCAGACTCTTCATATTCAGCGACAGTCTCTCTCTGGCTCAGACCCAGACTTTCAGTCACAGTCTCCGTCTGGCTCAGGGTCAGACCCAGACGTTCAGTCACAGTCTCCGTCCGGCTCAGGGTCAGACCCAGATGTTCAGTCACAGACTCCGCCTGGCTCAGGGCCAGACCCAGACATTCAGTCAGTCTCCGTCTGGCTCAGGGTCAGACCCAGACGTTCAGTCACAGTCTCCGTCTGGCTCAGGATCAGACACAGATGTTCAGTCACAGTCTCTGTCTAGCTCAAGGTCAGACCCAGATGTTCAGTCACAGTCTCTGTCTGGCTCAGGGTCAGACCCAGACATTCAGTCACAGTCTCCGTCTGGCTCAGGGTCAGACCCAGACGTTCAGTCACAGTCTCCGTCTGGTTCAGGCTCAGACCCAGACGTTCAGTCACAGTCTCCGTCTGGCTCAGGGTTAGACCTGGACATTCAGCCACAGTCTCCGTCTGGCTCAGGGTCAGACCTAGACGTTCAGTCACAGTCATACTGTGGATCATGATCAGGCACCAGACACTGGGGTTAACATCTCCATCTGACCCCCCGATGCTAGGGTCAAAATGAAGAGCTCTTTCCTTGTCTAGGAAAAACCATTAGGGTGGGGTGGGCACCTTCATGGGTCAGTAAATAGAAAACACAGACACCAGGAGAGCATGGGAATCATCAAACAAGTACCGGAAGAGAGGAAATCAATAGGAGGACAGATGTTATAATTTGTATATTAATTTTAATTGAAAAGGACAGCGCTCAAGGCATTGTGTGCAGTAAGCAAGTTGGGTAGCACAGTTTGTGAGCTCTGGAGCATCTGATTTGACTTATTATTGTCACATGTACTGGGATATGAAGGGGCTAGACAGGGTAGAGGCACAGAGATTCTTTCCACTTAGAAAGGAAACAAGAAGTAGAGGAAACAGCCTCAAAATAAGGGGGAGTCAGTTTAGAACAGAGTTGAGGAGGAACTTCTTCTCTCAGAGAATCTCTGGAATTCTCTGCCCATTGAAGCAGTGGAGGCTACCTCGTTAAATATGTTTAAGTCACAGGTAGATAGATTTCTGATCAATAAGGGAATTAAGGGTTATGGGGAGCGGGCGGGTAAGTGGAACTAAATCAGCCATGATCTTATTGAATGGCGGGGCAGGCTCGAGGGGCTAGATGGCCTACTCCTGCTCCTATTTCTTATGTTCTTATACAGTGAAATGTATTGTTTCTTGCGCGCTATACAGACAAAACATATAGTTCATAGAGTACGCAGCATGATGACACACTGGTTCGCACTGCTGCCTCACAGGGACCCGGGTTCAATTCCCAGCTTGGGTCACTGTCTGTGCGGAGTTTGCACGTTCTCCCCGTTTCTGCGTGGGTTTCCTCCGGGTGCTCCGGTTTCCTCCCACAGTCCAAAAGACGTGTTGGTTAGGTGCATTGGCCGTGCTAAATTCTCCCTCAGTGTACCCGAACAGGCGCCGGAGTGTGGCCACACGGGGATTTTCACAATAACTTCATTGCAATTTGAATGTAAGCCTACTTAATAAATAAACTTTAAAACTTTTTTTTACATAGGGGAGAAGGAGAATGTTTGATTTGACTTGATGTATTATTGTCACATGTATTAGTATACAGTATACAAGCATTGTTTCTTGCATGCTATACAAAGCATACCGTTCATAGAGAAGGAAAGGGGTCACTCTGTGCGGAGTCTGCACGTTGTGCCCCGCGTCTGCGCGAGTTTCCTCCGCGTGCTCCGGTTTCCTCCCACACTCTGAAAGACGTGCCGGTTAGGGTGCATTGGCCGTACTAAATTCTCCCTCAGTGCTACCCGAGCAGGCGTCAGAGTGTGGCAACTGGGGGATTTTCACATTGCAGTGTCAATGTAAGCCTAGTTGGGACACTAATAAATAAACTTTAAACTGAGATGGCTCCGGTGGAGTAGTGAGTGGGAGGGATATAAAAACAGGCAAAGAGGGAGGAGAACGGTCACAGTCTAAAGTTGTTGTTGTTTATTGACGTTGTGTTTAACTTAAAGGGCGGTGTATAATAGAGGTGTATAAAATTATGAAGGGCATAGATAGGGTGAACAGTGGGAAGCTTTTTCCCAGGTCGGAGGCGACGAACACAAGGGGTCACAGGTTCAAGGTGAGGGGGGGCAAGGTTCAACACAGATGTCAGGGGGACGTATTTTACACAGAGGGTGGTGGAGGCCTGGAATGCACTGCCAAGCAAAGTGATTGAGGCGGACACGCTGAGATCGTTTAAGACTTATCTAGATAGCCACATGAACAGACTGGGAATAGAGGGATACAAACGAATGGTCTAGAAGGGCACATGAGCGGCGCAGGCTTGGAGGGCCGAAGGGCCTGTTCCTGTGCTGTATTGTTCTTCGAGACAGAATGGAAAGATAGGGCGTGAAAAGCGCTGATTGGAATAAGAGTCTGTAGGCACTGAAATGGGCAGCCGCGAAGGGTACGGACACAGTGGACCCCTGAGTCAGGTACTTACAGGTGTCTGTTGGTGGGGCCGTTCTCTTCAGGGACCATGTCTGTTGGAGATGCTGATGGTGTAAGAAGACAGGAGGCTCCAGCAACCTCAGGAACTGTCCAGCAAAGAGGGAAAATAGAAATATCAGACGCTAGTTACCCCAGCAATAAGATCGTAAAAGACAAAAACTCAAAACCTGCTGCAATAAATTCAGATGTAACACATTGCTAAAGTACTGATACACTAATGAACCACCCAAAGAAGCTAGTTTGTTCCCTTCCAAACTGCGGAGGTTAAGATTCAAAGAACAAAGAAAAGAACAAAGAACAGTACAGCACAGGAACAGGCCCTTCGGCCCTCCAAGCCTGTGCCGATCATGTCTGCCTAAACTAAAACTGTCTGCACTTACGGAGTCCGTATCCTTCCATTCCCATCCTATTCATGTATTCGTCTAGTTGCCCCTTAAATGCCGCTATCGTACCCGCTCCCACCCCCTCCCCGGGCAGCGCGTTCCAAACATTCACCACCCTCTGTGTATTCAGTCAAATTCATGGTGTTTTGATGGTATGGATAGTGAGAAGATGCTTCAACTGGTAAAAGTGCTTTTTTAAACATTCTTTTACTTCATCCTTGGTAAATGTGCGGGGTTACGGGTTCGTGGGGGGTCGGGGTGGGGGGTATTCTTTTGGAGAGTCGGTGCAGGCTCGATGGGCCAGATCTGCACTGTAGGGATCCTATAAAAGCTCTATAAAATTAAGCACAGCCGATCTCTTTCCCGCAAGGACGTTAGTGAACCAGATGGATTTTTATCGGCAATTCAGTAGTCTCGTGTTCACCATTACTGAGATGCATTTCCCCTCCCCCAGATTTATTTAATTTAAATTCCAGAGCTGCCGTGGTGGGTTTCGAACTCTCATCTCTGGATCATTAGCTGAGGTTTGACGGATACTGGTGCAGCGGTATAACAGCCATGCTGCCCTACTCACTCCTGAGTAACTATTATTATTAGCTTTATTTATTGTCACACATATTGGGATACAGTGAAAAGTATTGTTTCTTGCGCACTATCCAAAGCATACCATTCATAGAGTACATCAGGGAGAAGGCAAAAGAGAGAGTGCAGAATGTAGTGTTACAGTCATAGCTAGGGCGTAGAGAAAGATCAACTTAATGCAAGGTAGGTCCATTCAAAAGTCTGACGGCAGCAGCAGGGAAGAAGCTGTTCTTGAGTCGGTTGGTACGTGACCTCGGACTTTTGTATCTTTTTCCCAACGGAAGAAGGTGGAAGAGAGAATGTCTGGGGTGCGTGGGAGGTTCTTAATCATGTTGGCTGCCTTTCCGAGGCAGCGGGAAGTGTGGACTGAGTCAATGAATGGGAGGCTGGTTTGCGTGATGGACTGGGCTACGTTCACGACCCTTTAGAAGGCTACACTCAGGCACCAGTTGGGCCTGTGGTGTCACCGAGGCAGTGTCTCAGGCAAAGAATGCCTGGCAGCTTGAGGGAAGGAGAAGAGGGACAGGGACAGGGGACAAGGCCACAAAGAAAAACGTGCACAAATTGAACAACCTGAATTCAAACAGATAACCAAGTCACAATTTTTGGTCTCCAAACAAATCCTAGGCAAACGAGAAAAAAAAAACACTTTCAGTTGAATATTACCTCCCGGTCCTCCACTAATAGGAATAAACATGTCACTTTTTGCATCATTGAGGATGGATGACAGGTTAATTGGACCGCATGTGAAACTAGCAAGTGAAGTACCGAGGAGAAATGTTTGCCTGCTGCAGGAACACAGCTTTACTTTAACCTGCTATAAAGCTGTCATTATTAAGCAGAGGTGAAGAATCCAGCCCCAGCATTCCAGAGGCAGAGGGAAAGATCAAACACCACTCAGAAGCTTTTAATAATAGCTCAGAGAGAGAGAGAGAGGTTTTGTGTGCAGTTGTGTACATCATATTCAATTACCATCAGTACTGGGAACAGGAACTACCTCAGTCGTAGTGAAAGGGACAAGAGGAGGACAGAATGTACAGCAACCTGTACTAATCCAGCGCTGCTGATGCCGCGATACATCCCCAGGGCCCTTCCAGGAGAGCATTATCAAACACTAGTTGACGTTCAGCCACATAATATATCAGGGCAAGTAATCAAAATTTTGGTCAAAGACTAAAGAAAGGCGGAGAGGTTTAGGGAGAGAATTCCAGAGCTGCGGGTCTTAGAATTACAGAATCCCCACACTGCAGAAGGAGGCCATTCGGCCCATCGATCCAGCTGGAGGGAGTACAGAATAGGTTTACCAGGATGCTGCCTGGTACAGAGGGTATTAGCTGTGAGGAGAGATTTTTTGATTTGGTTAGATTTGATTTATTATTGTCACATGTATTAACATACAGTGAAAAGTATTGTTTCTTGCGCGCTATACAGACAGAGCAGATCTCTGGGGGTGAGCCGAGTGAGAAAGCTCAGGTGGTTAGGGGCTGTAAAAGACTGGGCCTTGTGATTGGGGACTCCACAATTAAGGGGACAGATAGGAGGGTCGGAACTAAAGGTAGGGACTCAGGGTTGGTGTGTTGCCTACCAGGGGCTGGGGTCCGGGATGTGTCTGACAGGGTATTCAGGACTCTTAGGGGGGAGGGAGATAAACCACAAGTTATTGTACATGTGGGGACACACGACATAGGGAGGATAGGGGAAGGGGATATTAGGCAGGGATTTATGGAGTTGGGGTGGAAACTAAAGGCCAAGACTGACAGAGTGGTTATCTCTGGACTCTTGCCTGTACCACGGGATAGTTTAGAGAGGAATAGGGAGAGGGAAGGTTTGAATTCATGGCTGAGGGGATGGTGCAGGAGGGAGGGGTTCAGGTACTTAAGCAATTGGGGCTCGTACTGGGGAAGGTGTGACCTCTATGAGAAGGATGGTCTACACCTTAATCAGAAGGGGACCAATATCCTGGGGGGTAAATTTGCTAAGGCCATGCAGGGAGGTTTAAACTGATTCGGGGGGGGGGGAGGGATCCTGAGTAGTGGGGCTGAAAGTGAGGGATGCATGGATGGGGACTGCAATGCACGGCATTGCAGAGGTGGGGTGGAGCAGGGTTTGAAATGTGTATACTTCAATGCCAGGAGTATTCGCAATAAAGTGGGTGAACTTGCAGCGTGGATCAGTACCTGGGACTTCGATGTTGTGGCTATTTCAGAGACATGGATAGAGCAGGGGCAGGAATGGATGCTGCAGGTCCCGGGGTTCAAATGTTTTAGTCGAAGTAGGGAAGGAGGTAGAAGAGGGGGAGGGGTAGCATTATTGGTCAGAGATTGTATCACAGTGTCAGAGAGGAGGTTTGATGAGGACTTATCTGTTGAGGTAGTATGGGCGGAGATTAGAAATAGGAGAGGAGAGGTCACCCTGTTGGGAGTCTTTTATAGACCTCCTAAAAGTTCTAGAGAGGTTGAGGAAAGGATTGCGGAGTCAATCCTGCTTAGGAGTGAAAGTAATAGGGCAATTGTTATGGGGGATTTTAACTTGACTAATATTGACTGGAATTGTTATAGCTCTAGCTCGTTAGAGGGGTCAGTTTTTGTTCAAAGCGTGCAGGAAGGTTTTTTGACTCAGTATGTAGACAGGCCAACTAGAGGTGAGGCTATATTGGATCTGGTGCTGGGAAATGAGCCAGACCAGGTGCTAGACTTGGAAGTTGGTGTGCATTTTGGTGATAGTGACCACAATTCGGTTACGTTCACCTTAGTGATGGAAAGGGATAGGCATGAACCTCGGGCCAGTGGTTTTAGCTGGGGGAAGGGTAATTATGAGGCTATTAGGAGAGAATTAGGAAACATAGGTTGGACTAGGAGATTACAGGGACTGGGAACGTCCGACATGTGGAGTTTTTTCAAGGAGCAGCTACTGCGAGTCTGTGATAGGTATGTCCCTGTCAGGCAAGGAGGAATTGGTAGGGCTAGGGAACCGTGGTGCACCAAAAAAGTTTCTTTGTTGGTTAAAAAGAAAAAGGAGGCTTATGTTCGGATGAGACGTGAGCACTCGGGTAGTGCACTAGAAAGCTTTAGATTGGCTAAGAGGGAGTTGAAGAGCGAGCTTAGAAGGGCTAAAAGGGGACATGAGAAGACTTTGGCGGATAGGGTTAAAGTGAATCCTAAGGCGTTCTATAGGTATGTCAAGAACAGAAGGTTGGTTAGGGCAAGTTTAGGGCCAGTTATAGATGGCAGAGGGAAGTTATGTGTGGAACCGGAGGAGATTGGTGAAGCATTGAACCAATATTTCTCTTCGGTGTTCACGCAAGGGGACATGAATATAGCTGAGGAGGACACTGGGTTGCAAGGGAGTAGAATAGACAGTATTACAGTTGATAAGGAGGATGTGCAGGATATTCTGGAGGGTCTGAAAATAGATAAATCCCCTGGTCCGGATGGGATTTATCCAAGGATTCTCTGGGAGGCAAGAGAAGTGATTGCAGAGCCTCTGGCTCTGATCTTCAGGTCGTCGTTGGCCTCTGGTATAGTACCAGAAGATTGGAGGTTAGCGAATGTTGTCCCATTGTTTAAGAAGGGGAACAGAGACTTCCCCGGGAATTATAGACCGGTGAGTCTCACTTCTGTTGTCGGCAAGATGTTGGAAAAAATTATAAGGGATAGGATTTATAGTTATTTGGAGAGTAATGAATTGATAGGTGATAGTCAGCATGGTTTTGTGGCAGGTAGGTCGTGCCTTACTAACCTTATTGAGTTTTTTGAGAAAGTGACCAAGGAGGTGGATGGGGGCAAGGCAGTGGACGTGGTATATATGGATTTTAGTAAGGCGTTTGATAAGGTTCACCATGGTAGGCTTCTGCAGAAAATGCAGATGTATGGGATTGGGGGTGATCTAGGAAATTGGATCAGGAATTGGCTAGCGGATAGGAAACAGAGGGTGGTGGTTGATAGTAAATATTCATCATGGAGTGCGGTTACAAGTGGTGTACCTCAGGGATCTGTTTTGGGGCCACTGCTGTTTGTAATATTTATTAATGATCTGGATGAGGGTATAGTTGGGTGGATTAGCAAATTTGCTGATGACACCAAAGTCGGTGGTGTGGTAGACAGTGAGGAAGGGTGTCGTAGTTTGCAGGAAGACTTAGACAGGTTGCAAAGTTGGGCCGAGAGGTGGCGGATGGAGTTTAATGCGGAGAAGTGTGAGGTAATTCACTTTGGTAGGAATAACAGATGTGTTGAGTATAGGGCTAACGGGAGGACTTTGAATAGTGTGGAGGAGCAGAGGGATCTAGGTGTATGTGTGCATAGATCCCTGAAAGTTGGGAATCAAGTAGATAAGGTTGTTAAGAAGGCATATGGTGTCTTGGCGTTTATTAGTAGGGGGATTGAATTTAGGAGTCGTAGCGTTATGTTGCAACTGTACACAACTCTGGTGCGGCCGCACTTGGAGTACTGTGTGCAGTTCTGGTCCCCACATTACAGGAAGGATGTGGAGGCTTTGGAGAGGGTGCAGAGGAGGTTTACCAGGATGTTGCCTGGTATGGAGGGGAGATCCTATGAGGAGAGGCTGAGGGATTTGGGATTGTTTTCGCTGGAAAGGCGGCGGCTAAGAGGGGATCTTATTGAAACATATAAGATGATTAGAGGTTTAGATAGGGTGGATAGTGATAGCCTTTTTCCTCTGATGGAGAAATCCAGCACGAGGGGGCATGGCTTTAAATTGAGGGGGGGTAGTTATAGAACCGATGTCAGGGGTAGGTTCTTTACCCAGAGGGTGGTGAGGGATTGGAATGCCCTGCCAGCATCAGTAGTAAATGCGCCTAGTTTGGGGGCGTTTAAGAGATCCGTAGATAGGTTCATGGACGAAAAGAAATTGGTTTAGGTTGGAGGGTCACAGTTTTTTTTTTTAACTGGTCGGTGCAACATCGTGGGCCGAAGGGCCTGTTCTGCGCTGTAATGTTCTATGTTCTATGTTCTACCGTTCATAGAGAAGGAAAGGAGAGAGTGCAGAATGTAGTGTTACAGTCATAGCTAGGGTGTCGAGAAAGGATCAATTTAATGCAAGGTAGGTCCATTCAAAAGCCTGACAGCAGCAGGGAAGAAGCTGTTCTTGAGTCAGTCGGTAGGTGACCTCGGACTTTTGTATCTTTTTCCCGACGGAAGGAGGTGGAAGAGAGAATGTTGAATAAACTGGGATTATTCTCCCTGGAAAGACAGAGACTGAGGGGGCGACCTGACAGTTTATAAAATTATGAGGGGTATAGATAGGGTGAATAGTTGGAAGCTTTTTCCCAGGGCAGAAATGACAATTACAAGGGGGCACAAGTTCAAGATAAGGGGGGAAAGCTTCAGTGGAGATGTGCGGGGGAAGTTTTTACACAGAGGGTGGTGGGGGCCTGGAATGCACGGCCAAGTGAGGTGGTTGAAGCAGATACATTAGCGACATTTAAAACTTATCTGGATAGACACATGAACAGACAGGGAATAGGGGGATATAAGCTGTTGGTCTAGTTAGGACAACGTGATCGGCGCAGGCTTGAAGGGCCTGTTCCTGTGCTGTACTGTTCTTTGCATCGAGAACAATCCCACCCAGGCCTTGTCCCCGTAACCCCACATATTTACCCTGCTAATCCCCCTGACACTAAGGGGCAATTTAGCACGGCCAATCAACCTAACCCGCACATCTTTGGAGTGTGGGGGGAAACCGGAGCACCCGGAGGAAACCCACGCAGACACGGGGAGAACGTGCAAATTCCACACAGACAGCGACCCGAGCCAGGAATGGAACCTGGGTCCCTGGCGCTGTGAGACACCAGTGCTAACCACTGTGCCACTTCATATCGAAAGTGTTGACGGAGAAGCCAACCTTTTACACTCATCTGGACTCAGTTCCTGGAAAGCTTTCTCTCTCCTGCTGCTTCCTCTGTTGAGTATTGGTCAACAGGTAATGGTGAGAGGGTATCAAATCAAGCAAAGAAACATAATTGGGTGAGATGGCTCGCTGGTAAAAAAGGTCAATGATATATAACCGCTAGGTTAACACCATCAGTCCTTTTGGGCACATGGCATCAGTTGGATGAATTTGTGTGAGGCATGGTGTCCCAATTCCAAGACATTGGCTATGGCATTGCTGGCCTTGTGGAAAAGACAAGAGTAATATGAACAGAAGCATTCTCATGCAGCATCACCTCCAGGGACACTATCTGCACACTAAAACTTTATACAGTGCTTCGGTTCAACTTATTTCCAGTTTGAATGAATCCTGGAACCACAGGATCTTTACAAAGCAAAATGGAGGCCGGTGGGCCCATCGAGTCCCTACTGGCTCTCCTGTCCCACTCCCCTGCCTCATCCCTGTAACTTTGCACATTCTTTCCCAAACCCAATAAAGTAGCTGAAGACAGTTTGAACATGGCAGAACCCATGTTCTTTATGTGGGGGAGAGGGTGAGGTAGTGATTTTTTTCACTAGATTGCCCAGGGTAAATACCCCGTTCGAATCCCACCTCTATCAAATCTCCAATCTGACGAAGAGTCATCCAGATTTGAAACGTTAGCTCGGTTCTCTATCCACAGATGCTATCAAACGGCACAGTGGTTAGCGCTGCTGCCTCACAGCGCCAGGATCCCGGGTTTGATTCCCAGCTTGGGTCACTGTCTGTGTGGAGTCTGCACATTCTCCCCGTGTCTGCGTGCGTTTCCTCCGGGTGCTCCGGTTTCCTCCCACAGTCCAAAGATGTGAAGGTGAGGTGGATCGGCCGTGATAAATTGCCCCTTAGTGTCAGGGGGACTAGTTAGGGTAAATGCATGAGGTTATGGGGATAGGGCCTGGGTGGGATTGTGGTCAGTGCAGACTCAATGGGCCAAATGGCCTCCTTCTGCACTGTAGGATTCTATGCTTCTAACGCAGAGTATGAAGCAAAAGACAAACTGAAGGCAACACAATGTGTTTTTTTTCTGCTGTACAGGCAGGGTGAGAAAAATCATATTGGCTTCTCCGTCAACACTGTAATACTGAACATCCCGAGGTGGACACTGTCTCTGATTACTTCCTTGTTCTTGGACAGTGTCATCTTTGGTGTCAATCTTTTGATACTCCAACGATTATCCTGCGAGGATACAGTTGACACAAGCAGAATCGTGAATAAAGCTGCATCATTATTCTCTGACCGCTATGTTTTTGCCCAGCCAAATTAAACAACCAACCCAAGCCATGACATCTCTAACTCAACTCATGTCTGCCAGATTCTTCAGAAGGTGGAGAAAAACACTCACTGGGCAACTGTACAAGTCTGGTCAGAATCATTTTTTTCCCATTCATTCATGGGACATGGGTGTCGCTGGCTGGCCAGCATTTTTTGCCCATTCTTAGTTGAAAGTCAACCACATTCCCTGGCGCTTTGGGGCAGCAGTGCTAACCACTGTGCCAACACGCCACCTGCATTAAATGTTCCCTGCCACTTGTCTGGCCACTCTAGAATCATAGAATCCTACAGTGCAGAAGGAGGCCATTCAGCCCATTGAGTCTGCACCGACCACAATCCCACCCAGGTCCTATCCCCATAATGCCATGCATTTACCCTAGCCAGTCCCCCTGACACTAAGGGGCAATTTAGCATGGCCAATCCACCTAACCTGCACATCTTTGGACTGTGGGAGGAAACCAGAGCACTTGGATGAAACCCACACAGACATGGGGAGAAAGTGTAAACTCCACACAGATCAGCCTGTCTATGTCCTTTCAAAGTTATGATGTGGAGATGCGGGCGTTGGACTGGGGTAAACACAGTAAGGAGTCTAACAATACCAGGTTAAAGTCCAACAGGTTTATTTGGTAGCAAACGCCACTAGCTTTCGGAGCGCTGCTCCTTTGTCAGGTGAGTGGGAGATCTTCAAAGTTCATCAGTCTCCTCCTCACAGTTCCCAATATTTCCAAGTTTTTGTGTCATCCATAAATTTTGAAATTGTTTCCACCCCTAAATCATTGATATACATCAAGAAATGCAGCGTTCCTCACACTTAAACACCCTCCCACTCCTGGAACCCCACTGTACACCTTCCTCCAGTCTGAAATTAAAGCATCATGCTCTGTTTTCTGTCACTGAGCCAATTTCAGCATCCACTCCGCCACTTTCCATTTTACTCCAGGTGCTCTAACTTTAAAGTTTATTTATTAGTGTCACAAGTAGGCTTACATTAACACTGCAATGAAGTTACTGTGAAAATCCCCTGCTGACATGCCTGCTATTTGGCACTGTATCAAAGACTTTTTGGAACTTTATGTGCCCCACATCAAAGTTTAAAGTTTATTTATTAGTCACAAGTAGGCTTACATTCACACTGCAATGAAGTTACTGTGAAAATCCCCCGGTCGCCACACTCCGGTGCCTGTTTGGGTACACTGAGGGAGAATTTAGCACGGCCAATGCACCCTAACCAGCACGTCTTTCAGACTGCGGGAGGTAACCGGAGCATCCGGAGGAAACCCACGCAGACACGGGGAGAACGTGCAGACTCCACACAGACAGTGACCTAAGCCGGGAATTGAACCCGGGTCCCCGGTGCTGTGAGGCAGCAGTGCTAACCACTGTGCCACCGTGCCACCCCTACTGCATTAACCTCATCAACACTCTCTCGGTCACCTCAACAACAAACCTGAGTTAGTTTGTTGAACACGATTTGCCGATAACAGATCCAGGCTGGTTTTGCTTTATCAATCTGCATTTAAGCGACTTTTCACTTTGTCCTGAGTTTATAAAATGATAAGATTCCTACAGTGCCGAAGGAGGCCATTCAGCCCATCGAGTCTGCACCGACCACTATCCCACCCAGGCCCTATAGACGTTTTCCCACTACCGAGGCTAAACTGACGGCTGGGCTAATCTTTTCACCCTTCATTGAATATAGGAAGTAGAAGCATTTTTAAATTAGCTATATTTTGAATTGTTAAATATTAGAAATAAGGTATAGATTTAAGTGGGTTTCATTCAGTGTTTCTGTTTAAGAGTAAAACTCGTAGTTCGACAAAGGTGTTTGTGTGTGTGGGGGTGTTGGTTTCAGCTGAAGCCGTGTTTCTATCGTGCTCAGAGAGGTTTACTGCATGGGAAGTAAATAAAAGCTTGGAGTTGGACTTCCACCACTTAACAGTGCCATCACTATAGACTGCCTATTTCACTCTCCGAGACGCTCCCACCACAGCTGAGCTGCTGCTGAGATTCTCAATCCTGCTTCCGTTACCTCTCGGTTTGACTGCTGCGAAGCGCTCTTGTCCGGCCTCCCACATTCCTCCCTCCGTAAATCTGAGATTACCCAGGGTTCTGTTGTCCAAGCCTTTACTCACACCAAGTCGCAGTCACTCATCACCTTTCTATTCACTGACCTGGCGTGGGTTTCCTCCCACACTCCAAAGGTTTAGGTTGATTGGCCATGCTAAATTGTAAATACGTTCCCTCCCAGTCAAGGCCATGGCCTTTTCCTGCCATATTCTCCAGATCCACAACCCTCCGAGATATCTGCGCTCATCCACAGAAGGTCATAGAATCCATACAGTCCAGAAAGAGGCCTTTCGGCCCATCGAGCCTGCATCACCAACAATCCCACCCAGATCCTATCCCCATAACCCCGCTAATCCCCCTGACACCAAGGGGCAATTTAGCATGGCTAATCAACCTAACCTGGACACCTTTGGAGTGTGGGAGGAAACCGGAGCACCCGGAGGAAACCCACGCAGACACGGGGAGAACGTGCAGGCTCCACACAGACAGTCACCCGAGGCGGGAATCAAACCTGCGTTCCTGGCTTTGTGAGGAAGCAGCAATAACCACGGTGCCACCGTGCTGCCTATCTCGAGTATTGTTGATTTTAACAGCTCCAGCATTGATGACAAAGAACAGTACAGCACAGGAACAGGCCCTTCGGCCCTCCAAGCCTGTGCCGATCATGATGTCTGCCTAAACTAAAACCGTACGCACTTAGAGTCCGTATCCTTCCATTCCCATCCTACTCATGGATTAGTCTAGTTGCCCCTTAAATGCCGCTATCGTACCTGCTCCCACCACCTCCCCGGGCAGCGCGTTCCAGACATTCACCACCCTCTGTGTAAAAAACCTGCCTCGCACATCTCCTCTAAACTTTTCCCCACGCACCTTAAACCTGTGTCCCCGAGTACTTGTCTTTTCTACCCTAGGAAACAGCATCTGACTATCCACTCTGTCCATGCCACTCATAATCTTGTAGACCTCTATCAGGTCGCCCCTCAACCTCCATCGTTCCAGTGAGAACAAACCGAGTTTATCCAACCTTTCCTCATAGCTAATACCCTCCAGACCAGGCAACATCCTGGTAAACCTCTTCTGCCCCCTCTCCAAAGCATCCACATCCTTCTGGTAGTGTGGTGACCAGAATTGGACACAATATTCTAAAGGCGGCCAACCATGACAGTGGCCCTAAGCTCTGCAACTGTGTCCTTCAGCCTCTCCGTTTCTCTTTTTTTCTTTACAACATTTATTAAAGCCTACGTTTTTGACCAAGCCTTTGACCACCTTCCCAATATGTGGCTCAATATTAAATTTTGCTTCACTACCCACTGGTGTCTAATTTTGCTTTATAACCTTCTTGGGAAATGCAATGGGACATTTTATTTTTTTTTAAAGTTTATTTATTAGTCACAAGTAAGGCTTACATTAACACTGCAATGAAGTTAATGTGAAAATCCCCTAGTCACCACACTCTGGTGCCTGTTCGGGTACGCCGAGGGGCAATTTAACACGGCCAATGCACCCTAACCAGCACGTCTTTCGGACTGTGGGAGGAAACCGGAGCACCCGGAGGAAACCCACGCAGACACGGGGAGAGTGTACAGACTCCACGCAGACAGTGACCCAAGCCGGGAATCGAACCCGGGTCCCTGGCGCTGTAAGGCAGCAGTGCTAACCACTGTGCCGCCGTGTGTTAAAGGTGGTATGTAAATAGAGGTTGCTGTTGATATTGATACCAACATCGAGTGCCTGAAATGGGAACAGTTCCATTCCTCAGAACCTTAGCCTTGTCTACGTACAATTCCATTTGCACCTTCTCGTTAGAAAACCACTGCAGGGTCCTTCATAGAGGCATGGCCAAATAAAACACAAATCAAGCAAAGGAGGAGGTGGGGATTAAAATACAAGGGCGGGAATTTTAAAAATGGAGGCTTTGGAAGACCGGGAACTAAATTAGATCAGGGATGAATGGAAGTTGACGTGGGATAGGGTATGGAGTATAGAGTTCTATATGAACTGAGTGTGGAGGATGGGAGGCCAACCATAAGAGCATTGGAATAGTCAATTCTGAAGGTGAGTATGGATGGCCGTGGGTAAGTTGAGGTAGGGAAGGAGGTGGGTGGCGTCAGAGAGCTGGAAATATGTGGTGGAGGAGTAGACATGGGGTCGGAAGGTCATTTTGAGATGAGCGTGACTGTGAACACTCTGGTTCGAGTCGAGAGAGGAGAGGAACAGCATTAGTGTCGAGGGTATGGAGGCTGTGGTGGGAATGCTAAAAAAAAATTATTAGTCACAAGTATTGCCTACATTAACACCGCAATGAAGTTACTGTGAAAATCCCCTGGTCGCCACATTCCGGCGCCTGTTCGGATCATTGCATCTGACCAGCCCGTCTTTCAGACTGTGGGAGGAAACCGGAGCACCCGGAGGAAACCCACGCAGACACGGGGAGAATGTGCAAACTTCACACAGACAGTGACCCAAGCCGGGAATCGAACCCGGGTCCCTGGCGCTGTGAGGCAGCGGTGCTAACCACTGTGCCACCGTGCCCGGGTCCCTGGCGCTGTGAGGCAGCAGTGCTAACCACTGTGCCACCGATTGCTGTACAACCCATGGACACTTCAGGCACTTCACAGAATCCCTACAGCGCAGAAGGAGCCCATTCGGCCCATTGAGTCTGCAGTGACTCTCTGAAAGAGCATCTTATCCTGGCCCACCCCCCCCTACTCGAGCAGTGCTAACTACTGTGCCATCCTCCAGCTGATTCCTTAATCACCTGAAATGGTTCTGGCACAGCAGCAAATAATGCCTTCACGAGGACTTTCCTTTGGGACGTTTCTCAATTGGCTTCTGTAACTTGGGCACAAGCCAGGCCGACCGTGGAGCTTCCAACCAAGTCACGGCCTCCGGGAAGGGAGACCTCCCTACTTCCCATATGAAATTCATGGACAATGCCCTTGTTTTGAGAGTCACTTTGGGCCTTGCCAGGAGCAAACTTCCAAGTCCAATACGATAACCAAATTCAGAGAATCCCCGCAGTGCAGGAGGCCATTCGGACCATTGAGCACGCACCAACAACAATCCCTATCCTATCCTTGCATCTATTATGATGAAGATGAAAAGCTTTGACAGCATCTCTCCTTTTACAGCAATTATCCAGGCATGGACAACAAAACGTGTATTTATATTACCGTTAAACACCAGCCACCCCCTGGTGAAAACAGCCCTTTAATTGTGAGGCCTGGGCCGGCCTCTCCAGAGTCTGCAGTCCCTCTGGATTCCCTTCCGTTGATGCAAGTCCCCAATTTCCCCCAGAATGAGAAAATAAGTGGAAAAGGGGGAAACATTGATTTCCTCCCAGATGTTGCACTATAAGGCGGCAGGATAGTCACATGAGCAGCCTGGGAATGGAGGGATACAAACGATTGGTCTAGTTGGACCAAGGAGCGGCACAGGCTTGGAGGGCCGAAGGGCCTGTTTCCTGTGCTGTACTGTTCTTTGTTCAGGGCGGCACAATGGTTGGCGCCGCTGCCTCACAACGCCAGGGACCCAGGTTCGATTCCCGGCTTGGGTCACTGTCTGCGCGGAGTCTGCACGCTCTCCCCGTGTCTGCGTGGGTTTCCTCCGGGTGCTCTGGTTGCCTCCCACAGTTCAAAAGACGCGCCGGTTAGATGCACTGGTCGTGATAAATTCTCTTTCAGTGTATCCGAACATCGGTGGAGTGTGGCGACTAGGGGATTTTCACAGTAACTTCATTGCAGCGTTAATGTAAGCCAACTTGTGACACTTAATAAATAAATGGAATAACAGAGGAGCTGTCAGATGATTTCAGATGATTATACTAGCCAACAGGAAAGATTATGGGCTTGATCCCTGAACTGTTAGGAGTTAGCTTGGGGCAGTGGTGAGACACGTGGCAATCAGCCTTAGTTCCTGCGTCCAGGAAGATCAGCCTCCTATCTCAATCCCTGCTGGATCTGTATAATGCAAGCACCTGAGAGCCAATCCCCAGTGGGCAGGCCGGCACCCATTCGCATAACATGGAGACTGGCCTCTTGGGCAAGGTAACGGGAGGCAGCTAGTACCATAAAAAGTACCAGAGTGAGGACAGCAATGAAAAGGGTTCGACATGTTCTGAAGAGAAGGAGGTGATAAAATAATCAGAAAGGGGTGGAAGAATGTTGAAAAAATAGATTGCATTTTTTGTAAGATTCTAACAACTTCTCCAAGTCCATTCTGCTCCACATTTATGATTGACATTGTTTAGCACTACAGAAGTAAGTAAAGTTTATTATTAGTCACCAGTAAGGCGTACATTAACACTGCAATGAAGTTACTGTCAAACTCCCAGAGTCGCCACACTCCGGTGCCTGTTCGGGTCAATGCACCCTAACCAGCACGTCTTTCAGACTGTGGGAGGAAACCGGAGCACCTGGAGGAAACCCACGTGGACACGGGGAGAACGTGCAGACTCCACACAGACAGTGGTCGAGGTCGGGAATTGAGCCCGGGGTCCCTGCCGCTGTGAGGCAGCAGTCATAACCACTGCGTCACTGTGCGGCCCCCATGTAAAATAACAATCTCGTTTCAGTGAGAACATAAGAAATAGGAGCAGGAGTAGGTCATCTAGCCCCTCGAGCCTGCCCCGCCATTCAATAAGATCATGGCTGATCTGAAGTGAATCAGTTCCACTTACCCGCCCGCTCCCCATAACCCTTAATTCCCTTACCGATCAGGAATCCATCTATCCGTGACTTAAACATATTCAACGAGGTAGCCTCCACCACTTCAGTGGGCAGTGAATTCCAGAGATTCACCACCCTCTGAGAGAAGAAGTTCCTCCTCATCTCTGTCCTAAACTGACCCCCCCTTTATTTTGAGGCTGTGCCCTCTAGTTCTGGTTTCCTTTCTAAGTGGAAAGAATCTCTCCACTTCTACCCTATCCAGCCCCTTCATTATCTTATATGCCTCTATAAGATCCCCCCTCAGCCTTCAATGAAAGAATATTGGTTGGTTTCCATGGGAACTTTGGAATGGAGAATTACGATTGGCACACTTTGCTTGGTGTGCACTTGTTGAAATGAAAGAACCGTGTCTTCTGACCATTCTGTGCTTCCCACAAACCTTTCCCAGATTGAACTGTTGGATTCCAAGCGCAGAAATAAAATACTACCAAAAGAAATGGCAAAGACAATGCCTGTGACCACCTCTGTCTATAAATAATGCACGCCCACGAATCCAGTGGTCCCGACATTTAAAGTAAAGTTTATTTATTAGTCACAAGTAGGCCTACATCAACACTGATGTGGAGATGCCGGCGTTGGACTGGGTGGGCACCAGAAGAAGTCTCACAACACCAGATTAAAGTCCAACAGGTTTATTTGATATCATGAGCTTACGGAGCGCTGCTCCTTCATCAGGTGAGTGACTCACCTGATGAAGGAGCAGCGCTCCGAAAGCTCATGATACCAAATCATGTTGGACTTTAACCTGATGTTGTGAGGCTTCTTACCGTACATTAACACTGCAATGAAGTTACTGCAAAAATCTCCTAGACGCCATACTCTGGTGCCTGTTCGGGTACACTGAGGGAGAACTTAGCATGGCCAATCCACCGAACCAGCACGTCTTTCAGACTGTGGGAGGAAACTAGAGCACCCGAGCAGACATGGGGACTCCGCACAGACAGTGACCCGAGCCGGGAATCGAACCTGGGTCCCTAGCGCTGTGAGGCAGCAGTGCTAACCCACTGTGCCACCCAGCTTTAACCAGCTACCAAGAAGTGTGAGCTGGAGATCAGGAGTTAAACATTTCTATAGTGCCTTTCATCTCAGGACTTCCCCAGTGCTTTACAACTGATGAAGTGCATTTCTGAAGTGTTGTCACTGTTGTAATGAAAGAAACACTACAGCCAATCTGCTCAGAGCCAGCTCACACAATGGGGTAACTAACCAGATCTAATCTTTCTCTCAGCAATGTCTAAGGGATAAATATTGGTGAGGTCATTAGGACGGCTCCCCCACTCTCCCACAGTGTCTTTCAGGTCCACCCGAGAAGGCAGACGTGGCTTTAATTTAACATCTCATGAGAGTGCAGCACTCTTTCAGTACTGCTGTGGAGAGTCATTCTGGATCACATGCTCAAATCCTTGGAGTGGGATTCCAAAAACTAGAAATGTAAAACAAGCAGGGCGGCACAGTGGCACAGTTGTTAGCACTTGCAGCCTCACAGCGCCAGGGACCCGGGTTCGATTCCCGGCTCGGGTGACTGTCTGTGTGGAGTCTGCACATTCTTCCTGTATCTGCGTGGGTTTCCTCCCACAGTCCAAAGATGTGCGGGTTGGGTTGATTGGCCCTGGTAAATTGATCCTAGTGTCAGGGGGACTAGCAGGGTAAATATGTGGGGTTACAGGGAGAGGGCGTGTGTGTGACTGTGGTCAGTGCTGACTTGATGGGCTGAATGGCCTCCTTCTGTACTGTAGGCATTCTATGATTCATTAAGCACTCTAATTGGACTGTTTGCGAGATTCAGAATTTACGTACCTCATCAGTTATTAAATGTCAAATTAAGGGGGTTTCTCATAAATTTTCTTTTGATTTACAGAAAACATGCAAAAAACTGCTCTCTGTGATCTGACTGCATAGGTGAATACAGCAGAGAGTCGGTACTGTCTCTCAAAATGATAACCGCACTATAAAGGCCAGTAGAATCTTTTAGAACTGAGGTGAGGAGAAATTTTTTCGCCCAGAGGGTGGTGAATGTGTGGAATTCACTCCCACCGAAAGTAGTTGAGGCCAAAATATTGTCCAATTTCAAGAAGAAATTAGATGTAGCTCTTGGGGCGAAAGGGATCAAGGGATATGGGGGGAAGGGGGATCAGGATATTGAATTTGATGATCAGCCATGATCATAATGAATGGTGGAGCAGTCTCGAAGGGCCGAATGGCCTCCTCCTGCTTCTAGTTTCTATGTTTTAAAGAGTGCCTTAAAGGAAAGAGAGGTGAGAGGTGAACTCTCCTTAAAACCGACTTCTTTGACCAAGCTTTGGGTCATCTGTCCGAACATCCCCTTTGACTCAGGAACTCCTGCGAAGCAGCTTGGGGCATTTTACGACATTAAAGGCACTATACAAATGCAGGTGGATATTGTTGATCTGTCGGGATTTCCTGACGAGCATCTGTCAGCACTCAGACTGTAGGTAGTAAAGATATGGCACTAATGGCAACTCAATCTTTAGGGCGACACAGCGGTTAGCACTGCTGTCTCACAGCACCAGGGACCCGGGTTCGATTCCCGGCTTGGGTCACTGTCTGTGCGGGGTTTGCACGTCCTCCCCATGTCTGCGTGGGTTTCTTCCGGGTGCTCCGGTTTCCTCCCACGGTTCAAAGATGTGCGGGTTAGGTGTATTGGCCATGCTAAAATTGCCCCGTAGTGTCAGGGAGACTAGCTAGGGTAAAGGTACGTTGACAGGGCCTGGGTGGGATTGTGATCGGTGCAGACTTGATGGGCTGAATGGCCTCCTTCTGCACTGTCGGGCCTCTAATCTTGGTCGGGTTTAAATCTGCCTGCTGCTAAGGCCATAAGCCATTCGCACCCCTGTCCCACAATGCAATTCGACAGTACGTTTACAGTAGGAAATAAAACTGGTACTTTAAACCGGGCAACAAGAAAAGGTCACAAAAACAGAAAATGCTGGAAAAACTCAGCAGGTCTGACAGCATCTATGGAGAGAGTAAAATGGAGCTAACATTTCGAGTGTGGACGACCCTTCGTCAAAACTGAAAATGTCACCAGGTGACAGCGAAAAAAGTTAAAGTTAATTTATTAGTCACAAGGCTTACATTAACACTGCAATGAAGTTGTGGGCGACACGGTAGCACAGTGGTTAGCACTGCTGCTTCACAGCTCCAGGGACCTGGGTTCAATTCCCGGCTTGGGTCACTGCCTGTGTGGAGTTTGCACATTCTCCTCGTGTCTGCGTGGGTTTCCTCCGGGTGCTCCGGTTTCCTCCCACAGTGCAAAGATGTGCGGGTTAGGTTGATTGGCCATGCTAAAATTGCCCCTTAGAGTCCTAGGTGGATTAGCGGGTAAATATGTAGGGATATGGGGGTAGGGCCTGGGTGGGATTGTGGTCGGTGCAGACTCGATGGGCCAAATGGCCTCTTTCTGCACTGTAGGGTTTCTATGAAGTTACTGTGAAATTCCCCTAGTCGCCACACTCCGGTTCCTGTTCGGGTCAATGCACGATGATTGTTATGCGAGGGTGCGCTAGCACACCAACCAAGATGGCAGCAGCATTCAGACACTCCTTGTTGCCAGGGTGATGAGGCAATTAAATCCTGCACGTGCAGTGGCCAATACGCTGCAGCTACAGGAGTACAGCTGCTCCTTGAAACATGACTTGCCAATGGTACGCAGAGTCGCAATTTACAGGGATAAACCTGGCAGAATGGTGTTCGTACGCAACCCCACCCCCCATCACTGTCTGAGAGTGACCACTATAGGCAGCTATACAAAAGGCCTGAACATCAAGCTTCTCGCTGCCCGTGCCAAATACGATGAGTGTACGCTCTGTCTTGCAGCTGAAACTTAACAGTTTCCTGTTGACGCGACAACACAGCTGCAGAAAGATTCAGCCAAAGCCAGAACCCGACCCACTCCCCAGCCCACAAGGTGAACGCAAAAGGTGCTGCCTTTCCCGACCTCCCAGCGCCAATGGAATATTCCTGAATTGCCGTCACTGCGGCGACCGCCAATTCGCACACAGCAAGATTCCACAGATGAGCACCGAGACGTTACTGACCAGACAACGCGTCTCGGTAAAGTTGGCCAGGAGATAAACATTGGCCAGGGCGCTGGGGTGTACACACCTGCTCTTCTTTGCAGAGTGCCCTGGAATCTTCGCATGAGCAACAGGCGGGGTTTTCGATCAAATGTTGCATCCGAAGTCCGAACCGGGACGTTAAAACTGGCAAAAATAATCCATCGGCAACGTGCATCAGTCCTGAACCACTAACCTGCGATCAGGGCTACTCGAGCTGACAACCAAAGTCAGGCGATTAAAAGGCAAACGATAGATTCTCATCTCAAATGGAGTGTCATAAAGGTGGAATTTACTTGTTTAATTTGTTAATAAAAAGGAGCAGCTGGTGTCTTTTCATCCTGTAATATACTGATTCATTTAAATTGCTAATAATCACAGAAATGCAATTTGCGTTGCCTTTTGCCCCCTGTGAATGTCTGGCTAAACATTAGCTAACGGTGCAGAGAGCAGCGCACGGATTAATTCTTGAGAGAGAAAAGAAAACAGGGTTCTCCTTTGCTGGTGGAACTGGTTGCGATCCACACTTACAGAAAGGTAGTCATTCAGACATCTCAATACCTACCAATTAGCAAATAAATCTATGAACGCAGCGATTGTTTAGTTACACCAAACGCCTCACTTCAAAAGAACTGCAGCTTTCCGAAACAATGTCGCAGTTCTGGGGTGGCACAGTGGGTTAGCACTGCTGCCTCACAGCGGGTTAGCACTGCTGCCTCACAGCGCCAGGGACCCGGGTTCGATTCCCGGCCTCGGGTCACTGACTGTGTGGAGTTTGCACGTTCTCCCCCCCCGTGTCTGCGTGGGTTTCCTCCGGGTGATCCGGTTTCCTCCCACAGTCCAAAGATGTGAAGGTTCTGTGTATTGGCCACGCTAAATTGCCCCTTAGTGTATCCGAACAGGTGTCGGAATGTGGCGACTAGGGGATTTTCACAGTAACTTCATTGCAGTGTTAATGTAAACCTACTCGTGACAAATCAAATAAACTTTAACTTTTTCAATTCTGGCTGAACCCTTTGATTGGTTGGCCTCAAGACTTATCTTTAACATGTTGCAACAACAAGACAACTTAGGTTCATGTGGTGCCTTTAACACAGGAGGGCGCAATTCACAGGGGTCAAAAGACAATTCACAGGGGTCAAGCTTGCTTGAAGAAGAAGGGTCTTGCCGTTATATAGGGCCTTATGAGGCCAAAACATTGTGTGATTTCTAAAGTTTATTTATCCATGTCACAAGTAGGCTTACATTAACACTGCAATGAAGTTACTGTGAAAATCCCCTAGTTGCCACACTCCGGCACCTGTTTGGGTACACTGAGGGAGAATTTAGCACGGCCGATGCACCTACCCAGTGCCCCACACAGACATGGGGAGAATGTACACAGGCAGTGACCCGAGCCGGGAATCGAACCCAGGTCCCTGGTGCTGTGAGGCAGCAGTGCTAACTACTGTGCCACCCGATTTTAAGAAGGAATTAGATACAGCTCTTGGGGCTAAAGGGATAGTCGGGGGGGGGAAGGCGGGATCCCGGTTCAGTTCCTGCCTTGGGTCACTGTCTGTGTGGAGTCTGCACGTTCTCCCCGTGTCTGTGTGGGTTTCCTCCGGGTGCTCCGGTTTCCTCCCACAGTCCAAACATTTCGGTTGATTGGCCATGCTAAATTGCCCCTTAGTGTCGGGGGATTAGCAGGGATTAAATAAGTATGGAGTGACAGGGGATAGGGCCTGGGTAGGATTGTTGTTGGTGCAGGCTGGATGGACCGAATGGCCTCTATGTGCAGAGAACAAAGAACAGCACAGCACAGGAACAGGCCCTTCGGCCCTCGAGCCTGTGCCGATCACGATTACCTATCTAAACCAACCGCTTATATCCCTCTATTCCCCGTTCATGTGTCTATCAAGACAAGTCTTAAATGTGGCCAATGTAACTGCCTCAATCACCTCACTTGGCAGTGCATTCCAGTCCCCCACCACCCTCTGCGTGAAAAAACTTCCCCCGCACATCTCCACTCTCGAGCTTCTATGATTCACAGCCTCTATCTTTCTTTTCTTTGTTATGAACATATTAGTTAGGAAGAGAAATAGGCCACTCGGCCCCTTGATATTCACCTTTCCTGTACTGGTATAACCTCGCGTTCCCAGTCTCAGAACTGTACGCTGTTTCCACATCCTCGCTATCCTCCTTATATGACAACCGGGCACCCCAAATGTGGTTTAATCAAGGTTTGATACAAGATTAACGTAACTTACTTTTCAATTGTACCCCACTAAAAATGAACTAAAAGGACCCCACGCACCCCGGACATTCTCTCTTCCACCTTCTTCTGTCGGGAAAAGGATACAAAAGTCTGAGGTCACGTACCAACCGACACAAGAACAGCTTCTTCCCTGCTGCCGTCAGACTTTTGAATGGGCCTACCTTGCATTAAGTTGATCTTTCTCTACACCCTAGCTATGACTGTAACACTACATTCTGCACTCTCTCATTTCCTTCTCTATGAATGGTATGCTTTGTCTGTATAGCGCGCAAGAAACAATAATTTTCACTGTATACTAATACATGTGACAACAATAAATCAAATCAAATACTTAAGTTTATTTATTTCATAGAATCATAGAATCCCTACAGTGCAGAAAGAGGCCATTTGGCCCATCGAGTCTGCACCGACCACAATCCCACCCAGGCCCTACCCCCCGTATCCCTACATATTTACCCGCTAATCCCTCTAACCTACGCATCTCAGGCACTAAGGGGCAATTTAGCATGGCCAATCAACCTAACCCGCACATCTTTGGACTGTGGGAGAAAACCCACACAGACACGTGGAGAATGTCCGAACTCCACACAGACAGTGACCCAAGCCGGGAATCGAACCCAGGTCCCTGGAGATGTGAAACTGCAGTGCTAACCACTGTGCTACCGTGCCGCCCAAATTCTTATTTGTCACAAGAATGCTTACATTAACACTGCAATGAAGTGACTGCGAAAATCCCCTTGTTGCCACACTCCGGCGCCTGTTCAGGTACACTGAGGGAAAATTTAGCACGGCCAATGCACCCTGACCAGCACATCTTTCAGAATGTGGGAGGAAACCGGAGCACCCGGAGGAAACCCACGCAGACACGGGGAGAACGTGCAGACTCCACACAGACAGTGACCCAAGCCGGGAATCGAACCCGGGTTCCTGGCGCTGTGAGGCAGCGGTGCTAACCACCGCGCCGCCGTGCCACCATTTGGTGCCTGGCCTTATCAATTGACATTTAGGTTGCACCTGGGACATCCATCCATATTTTTCTTTCCCTCTTCAGAGATACTGCAACCCTGCTGAGTGCTAGCGGAGTCTCCTGAGGGAATTTATTTCAGACGTTTAGCATTCACACTTCCTGTTGTTTGCCCTGTATTTTTCCAGGAGTTTCCCGTGATGAACAGCGAAGCAGACCTGGCTGCCAAAGTGGCTGTGATCACTGTCCATAAAATGGAAGTCACAGATACACAAAACAACAGCCGCTGATTTGTTACTGGGACGGAGTTTTAAACCTACCCAAGTCTCTGGGTTCAGGGCTCAACCCTGCTGCAGTCTCCAATGCTTCAAGTTTTGGATTGGCTGCAGGGATCTGGCCTAGCAGCATAGTGTCCAAGAGGTTGCCTGCTTTGTTGGGGCTGCGGTCTTTGGACAGCGACGTATCTGAACACAGACAAAAAAAAAAAATCATACATCAGTCAACATGAGATTTGGAAACATAGCTCCCAAGAAACGTGTTATTCTGGCCAGCGAGGCTCCAATGGCTCTCCGTCCCGGCAGCCTGCTCTACATTCATCATGGCTAAGCTTCTGTCTCAACCGCACTTTCCTTTCCACTCCCTCGATTTCCTGGCAGGTTGAAAATCTATCAGCCCAGCCGTGCGTAAAATCCGTGCACAACCCACTGGGCTGGAAAACTGCAAAGAGATTTACAACCCCCAACGCGTGAGAGAATTTCTCTGAACTTCAGAGCTGAATTGCCAACTCCTTATCCCGAGGATATGTCCCCCGTTTTCTCGGTTCTCGAGCCAGGGGAAACAACTTCACAAGTGTCTACTCTGTCAAGCTCCTTCAGAATCTTGGAAGTTGCAATGAGTTCACCTCTCATTCTTTTAAACTGTAAAGACGTGATTACTTGTAAAGACTAGCATTCCAACCATTATCTTGCGATTGAGTCTTTGTCTATATATGCCCCGTTTGTGAACCCAACTCTCCACTCACCTGATGAAGGGGCAGCACTTAAAAAGCTCGTGATACCAAATAAACCTGTTGGACTTTAACCTGCTGTTGTGAGACTCCTTACTGCTCTAAACTCCACCCAACCTCTCATCATAGGACAACCCTCTCATCCCAGAAACTAATCTGGTGAGTCTTCGCTGCGACATATCCAATGTAAGTATATCCTTTCTTAGATATGGAGGCCAAAACTGCACACAGTTCTCCAGGTGTGGTCTCACCAAAGCCCTATGCAATTATAGCAAGACTTCCTTCTTCTTGTGATCCAAACCCCTTGTAAATTTGGAACTGAATGGTCTTATTAGCGACAGACAGCATGATTTTGTACAAGGGACGCTCTTATAGGAATTAAGGGCTATGGGGAGAGAGCGGGTAAATGGAGTTGAAATCAACCATGATTGAATGGTGGAGTGGACTCGATGGGCCGAATGGCCTTACTTCCGCTCCTATGTCTTATGGTCTTATGGTCTTATGGTCTCACTAGAGTCATAGAGTTTTACAGGCCCTTCGGCCTAACTTGTCCATGCCGCCCCTTTTTTTTGAACCACTAAGCTCGTCCCAATTGCCCGCATTTGACCTATATCCCTCTATACCCATCGTACCCATGTAACTGTCTAAATCCTTTATAAAAGACAAAATTGTACCCGCCTCTACTACTACCTCTGGCAGCTTGTTCCAGACACTCACCACCCTCTGTGTGAAAAAATTGCCTCTCTAGATCCTTTTGTATCTCTCCCCTCACCTTAAACCTATGCCCTCTAGTTTTAGACTCCCCTACCTTTGGGAAAAGATATTGACTATCTAGCTGATCTGTGCCCCTCATTATTTTATAGACTTCTATAAGTTCACCCCTCAGCCTCCTACGCTCCAGAAAAAAAGTCCCAGTCTATCCAGCTTCTCCTTATAACTCAAACCATTAAGTCCCGGTAGCATCCTAGTAAATCTTTTCTGCACTCTTTCTAGTTTAATAATATCCTTTCTATAATAGGGTGACCAGAACTGTACACAGTATTCCAAGTGTGACCTTACCAATGTCTTGTACAACTTCAACAAGACGTCCCAACTCCTGTATTCAATGTTCTGACCAATGAAACCAAGCATGCCGAATGCCTTCTTCACCACTCTGTCCAACTGTGACTCCACTTTCAAGGAGCTATGAACCTGTACCCCTAGATCTCTTTGTTCTGTAACTCTCCCCAACGCCCTATCATTAACTGAGTAAGTCCTGCCTGGTTCGATCTACCAAAATGCATCACCTCACATTGATCTAAATTAAACTCCATTTGCCATTCGTCAGCTCACTGGCCCAATTGATCAAGATCCCACTGCAATCCTCGATAACCTTCTTCACTATCTACGATGCCACCAATCTTGGTTTCATCTGCAAACTTACTAACCATGCTTCCTATATTCTCATCCAAATCATTATTATAAATGACAAATAACAGTGGACCCAGCACCGATCCCTGAGGCACACCGCTGGTCGCAGGCCTCCAGTTTGAAAAACAAGCCTCTACAACCACCATCTGTCTTCTTTCATCAAGCCAATTTTGTATCCATTTGGCTACCTCACCCTGGATCCCGTGAGATTTAACCTTATGCAACAACTACCATGCGGTACCTTGTCAAAGGCCTTGCTAAAGTCCATGTAGACAACATCAACTGCACTAATTTAATTGAGTTTTTTGAGGAGGTGACAAAAATGATTGACGAGGGAAGGGCTGTGGATGGACTTTAGTAAAGCATTTGACAAGGTCCCTCATGGCAGGCTGGTGCAAAAGATAAAATCACACAGGATCAGGGGTGAGCTAGCTTGATGGATTCAGTACTGGCTTGGCCATAGAAGACAGAGGGTAGCGGTGGAAGGGTGTTTTTCTGAATGGAGGTCTGTAACTAGTGGTGTTCCACAGGGATCAGTGCTGGGACCTCTGCTGTTTGTAATATATATAAATGACTTGGAAGAAAACGTAGCTGGTCTGATTAGCAAGTTTGCGGATGACACTAAGATTGCTGGAGTTGTAGATAGCGATGAAGACTGTTAGAGAATGCAGCAGGATATAGATAGACGGGAAAATTGGGCGGAGAAATGGCAGATGGAATTAAATCAGACAAATGTGAGGTGATGCATTTTGGTAGGTCCAATTCAGGTGGGAGCTATAAAATAAATGGCAGAACCATCAGGAGCATCGACACACAGAGGGATCTGGGTGTACAGGCCCACTGACCATTAAAAGTGGCAGCACAGGTGGAAGAGGTGGTGAAGAAAGCTTACGGCATGCTTGTCTTCATCGGCCGGGACATCGAGTATAAAAGTTGGCAAATTATGTTACAGTTATATAAAACGTTGGTTTGGCCACATTTGGAATACTGTGTCCAATTCTGGTCACCACACTACCAGAAGGATGAGGAGGCTTTGGAGAGAGTACAGAAAAGGTTTACCAGGATGTTCCCTGGTATGGAGGGTATTAGCTATGAGGAGAGATTGAATAAACTGGGATTGTTCTCCCTGGAAAGACGGAGGCTGAGGGGCAACTTAAAAGAAGTTTATAAAATTATGAGGGGCATAGATAGGGTGAACAGTTGGAAGCTTTTTCCCAGGGCAGAAATGACAGTTACAAGGGGGCACAGGTTCAAGATAAGGGGGGAAAGGTTCAGGGGAGATGTGCAGGGGGAGTTTTTTACACAGAGGGTGGTGGGGGCCTGGAATGCACTGCCAAGTGAGGTGGTTGAGGCAGTTACGTTAGCGACATTTAAGACTTATCTGGATAGACACATGAACAGACAGGGAATAGAGGGATACAGACGGTTGGTCTAGATAGGATAATATGACGGCGCAGGTTTGGAGGGCCAAAGGGCCTGTTCCTGTGCTGTACTGTTCTTTGTTCATTTAAACGTTTCATGCCTTTTAAATATATTCTACTTTTCTGAAATGCGCAGATTAATCTCATTAATGGACATCCAAGTGCTGATCCAGTAATTACAGCCTGCCAACTTTAAAATCTGTGAAAATCCTCTAGTCGCCACACTCTGGCGCCTGTTCGGATACACTGAGGGAGAATTTAGCACGGCCAATGCACCTAACAAGCACTTCTTAAGGACTGTGGGAGGAAACCGGAGCACCCGGAGGAAATCCACGCAGACACGGGGAGAATGTGCAAATTCCACACAGACAGTGACCCAAGCTGGGAATCGAACCCGGGTCCCTGGCGCTATGAGGCAGCAGCGCTAACCACTGTGCCACCGTGCCGCATATGACTGTAGTGTGTCGTAGCTGAAGAGGGGGTTCGTCTATGCGTCAAGGTAAATGCAAAAACATGACTTTTGGGGCTGGGAAAATGGAGGTTGGCTTATACACCACACTGACTTATACACTTTAATTTACACTTTAACTTCCTTGCTGGAATCCACCAACTTTCATTGTATCAATACATGCGTTGCAGCTATTTAAGATTGTGCACATTCATTAGAAATTAATGTCCTCAAGAGCCACTCTGGAATACAGCTAATTTACACAGAGGCCTTGTTAATGCCTCTGGCGGTGGCACAGTGGTTAGCACTGCTGCCTCACAGAGGCAGAGATCCAGGTTCGATTCCCGGCTTGGGTCACTGTCTGTGTGGAGTTTGCACGTTCTCCCCGTGTCTGTGTGTGGGTTTCCTCCAGGTGCTCCGGTTTCTTCCCACAGTCTGAAAGACGTGCTGGTTAGGTGCGTTGGCCGTGTTAAATTGCCCCTGAGTGTCCCGGGATGTGTAGGTTAGAATGTGCCGGGAATCGAACCCGGGTCCCTGGAGCTGTGAGGTAGCAGTGTTAACCACCGTGCCGCCCCGGTGTGATGTGGTGTCTGTCACACATGTGCGGTGTTTGATACTAGACAGACGAATGCTCAATCAACTGAATTTTTTCTCTTCAAGGCTTTAAAAAGAATCATAACCATGGAGCATAAGCGATAAGGACATACATTATATGGTGCTTCTCATTACCTTGGGATGCCCAAGGTTTTTTACGGTCAGTTAAGTACTTACTTACTGAAATTTTTTTATTCATGCATGGGACATGGGCTTTGGACTGGCCAGCATTTATTGCCCATCCCTAGTTGCCCTTGAGAAGGTGGTGGTGAGCTGCCTTCATAGAATCCCTACAGTGCAGGAGGCAGCCATTTGGCCCATCAAGGCTGCACGGACTACAATCCCACCCAGGCCCTATCCCTGTAATCCCACTTATTTACCCTAGCTAATCCCCCTGACATTAAGGGGCAATCTAGCATGGCCAATCCACCTCACCTCGGAGTGTGGGAGGAAACCGGAGCTCCCGGAGGAAACACACACAGGCACGGGGAGAATGTGCAAACTCCCGAGGCCAGAATTGAACTCGGGTCCCTGGCGCTGTGAGGCAGCAGTGCTAACCACTGTGCCGCCTTGAATGGCTGCAGTCCATGTTCTGTGGGTTGACCCACAATGCCATTAGGGAGGGAATTCCAGGATTTTGACCCAGCGACTGAAGGGATGGCGATATATTTCCAAGTCAGGATGGTGAGTGGCTTGGAGGGGAGCTTGCAGGTGCTGGATGGATCTAATTGCTACTGTAATGCAGGGAAACGGGTCCGCCAATTTGCAAGGTCCCACAAATAACAATTGGATAAATCTGTTCCCACGATGTTGGTTGAAACATATATTTTGGCCCAGGAAAGTGGGAAACACTCCCATACCCTGCCCGAAATGTTATCCAACAAGAGGCCTGGTGAGGTCCAGCGTTAGCATTTTATCCAGAACACGGCATCTCTGGCGGCACCGCCAGCTCTCCGGTCATTGCACTGGGGGTGCCAGCCAGGATAACACGTCTGTCTCAGGGACAAATCCGCAACCTCCTGCCTCTGTAATGAGCGTGCTGCCCACTGAGAGAGGCGGGCTGGCCAATACAGTGGAAGTCATGCACCTGTCTACATCAACGGTGATGAAGTGGAAATGGTTGAGGGCTTCAAATTCCCAGGTAACAAAGACACCTATTTATCGACTACAGCTCAGCTTTCAACACTATTATTCCCACGAAACTCATCTCCAAACTCCGTGGCCTGGGCCTCGGCTCTTCTCTCTGCGACTGGATCCTGAACTTCCTAACCCGCAGACCACAATCAGTAAGGACAGGCAACAACATTACCCCACGATCATCCTCAACACCGGTGCCCCACAAGGCTGCGTCCTCAGCCCCTTACTGTACTCATACACCTATGACTGTGTGGCCAAATTCCCCATCAACTCGATTTTCAAGTTTGCTGACGATACTACTGTAGTGAGTTGGATCTCAAACAATGATGAGACAGAGTACAGGAAAGAGATAGAGAATCTGGTGAACTGGTGCGATGACAATAATCTCTCCCCCAATGTCAACAAAACGAAGGGGATAGTCATCGACTTCAGGAAACGTAGTGGGGGTGTCCCTGTCTATATCAATGGGGATGAAGTAGAAATGGTCAAGAGCTTCTAGCTTTTAGTTGTCCAGATCACCAACAACCTGTCCTGGTCCCTCCATGCCGACGCTATAGTTGAGGAAACCCACCAATACCTCTACTTTCTCAGAAGATGAAGGAAATTTGGCATGTCTGGTATGACTCTCACCAACTTTTACAGATGCACCATAGAAAACATTCTTTCTGGTTGTATCACAGCTTGGTATGGCTCCTGCTCTGTCCCAAACTGCAAGAAGCCACAAAGGGTCGTGAACGAATCTCAGTCCATCACTCAAACTAGCCTCTCACCCATTGACTCTGTCTGTACTTGCTGCTGCCTCGGGAAAGAAGCCAGGATAATTTAGGACCCACGCATCCCAGACGTTCTCTCTTCCACCTTCTTCAAAAGTGTGAGGACACGTACCAACCGATTCAAGAATAGCTTCTTCCCTGGACCTGTCTGATCGCTCTCTACACCCTAGCTATGACTGTAACACTACATTCTGCACTCTCCCCTTTCCTTCTCCCCTGTGTACTCTATGAACAGTATGCTTAGTCTGTACAGTGCGCAAGAAACAATACTTTTCACTGCATCCCAATACATGTGACAACAATAAATCAAATCAAAATCAAATCAATATTCATCCCTTGACTGAAAGTACCTCACCAGGTCAAGATTATGTTGCCTTTTCCATGGGGAGAGCTTTGCTGTGCACAAATTAGCTGCAGGCTCACACTTTCAAAAGGACTTTGTTGGCTTTGGAACAGGCTAAGATATGCAAAGTGCTGCAAAAATGCAAGTATTTATTTATTTTTAATTCTTTCATGGAATGTGGGAGCAAAGCCAGCATTTATTGCCCATCCCTAGTTGCCCTTGGAGGGCAGTTGAGAGCCAACCCCATTGCTGTGGCTCTGGAGTCATGTAGGCCAGACCGGGTAAGGATGGCAGATTCCCTTCCCTAAAGGGACATTAGTGAACCAGATGGGTTTTTCCGACAATGGTTTCATGGACATCATTTCTCAGACTAGGTTTATATTCCAATTCCAATCCCAATGCCACCATCTTCCCCATGTCTACACAATGTTGTCTATCTGTGCTCACTTTCGTCCCACCCATTGACCTTCTCCCCACCCTAAATCCCACCCCTCCGACCGTCCCATTGGACAAGCTCAGAGCATCCCCACCTTCCAATTGGCTGATCAGGCTGTCACTCATCTCGCCCTGCCCACACCCCGCCCGCCCATTGAACAGGGCAGAGCATCTTACCGCCTTCCCATTGGTTGCGCAGGCTGTCACTCACCGCCAAGCCCCGCTCCTCAGACCTTCCCATTGGACGGGGTAGACACCTTCGCCCCTCCCCTCCGATTGGCTGACGGGGCTGTCACTCACCACATCCCGAGTACACCCCGCCCCCCCCGACCTTCCCATTGGACGGGCAGAGCGTTTCACCGCCTTCCGACTGGCTGACGGGGCTGTCACTCACCGTCACAGAGACACAGCCCCGCCCCTCGGACCTTCCCATTGGTCGGGTAGAGCGCCTTCGCCGCTCTCCGATTGGCTGTCCGGACTGTCATTCATCACGCCCCAGAAGAAACCCCGCCCCTTGCACCGTCCCATTGGACGGGCAGAGCGCTTGGCTGTTTTCCGATTGGCTGACGCGGCTGTCAGTCAGCCGTCCCCGTCACCCAATCAAGCGGCTCGTGCTCCGTCCAGCCGCCGTTTGGGGGGGGGGGGGATGAGCGAGGCGGGGGAAACGCCCACTCTCACAAGCTGGGAGATGGCAGCCGGCGTCTCCCGCGCCTTGTCGTCTCTCTTTCCTACCTCAGTGGCGCTGAGCACCCTCCGCCGGGAGCCACCGTCCCGCTCGTAACTCCCTCCCGCTCCGTTGCCTCGCTATCCGGCTCGCTCGGCGGCGGCGGCCGCCATTTGCGCATGCGTGACTTAGGGAAGCGCGCCCACCAGCAGGGCGCCTGCGCGGCTGGGTCATGACGTAATTCCGCAGTCAGAAGGCGGGAAGGGAGCAGGGATCTAGACAGAGTCAGCACACCCCCCCAGAGGAAGCGCAAGGTATTGCAGCCTGACAGAGGCATAGAAAGATCCCAACATGGTACCGAGGCCTAAAGAGAGGTCTTTTCTAGAATGATGGTAATTATTATTAAAACGTTATTCTAAAATATCATAAGTGGTCCAATTAATTGTAAGATTATGGAGACATTGTGGGAAAATGGCGTAGATTAGCCATAGTCTTAGAATCCCTACAGCACAGAAAGAGGCCATTCGGCCCATCGAGTCTGCACCGACCACAATCCCACCCAGGCCCTAATCCCATATCCCTACATATTTACCCACTAATCCCTCTAACCTACGCATCCCAGGACACTAAGGGCAATTTTTTAGCATAGCCAATCAACCTAACCCGCACATCTTTGGACTGTGGGAGGAAACCGGAGCACCCAGAGGAAACCCACGCAGACACGAGGAGAATGTGCAAACTCCACACAGACAGTGACCCAAGCCGGGAATCGAACCCAGGTCCCTGGAGCTGTGAAGCAGCAGTGCTAACCACTGGCTGAATGGGCAGGATCACAGCAAGAAGTTTAACAACACCAGGTTAAAGTCCAGCAGGTTTATTTGGTAGCAAAAGCCACACAAAGAGCTCCGAAAGCTTGTGTGGCTTTTGCTACCAAATAAACCTGTTGGACTTTAACCTGGTGTTGTTAAACTTCTTACTGTGTTTACCCCAGTCCAACGTCAGCATCTCCACATCAGGATCACAGCGCCAGGGACCAGGTTCAATTCCCCGCTTGGGTCACTGTGCTGACTCTGCACGTTCTCCCCGTGTCTGCGTGGGTTTCCTCCGGGTGCTCCGGTTTCCTCCCACAGTCCGAAAAACGTGCTGGTTAGGGTGCATTGGCCGTGCTAAATTCTCCCTCAGTGTACCCAAACAGGATTGTGGCGACTAGGGGATTATCACAGTAACTTCATTGCAGTGTTAATGTAAGCCTACTTGTGACACTAATAAATAAATGAGGTGCTCTTAAAAGTCCTCGGCATCCTTGAGGGGACTTTCACCCAGTTTAAGTGCCCATCCATCACAGCAAAAGCTAACTAGCCCTGATCTTGACGATCCAAGGGAATTGTGAAAACATGCCATGAAATTTTGGTTGTGGCCCTTCATCTTGAGTAGTAAAGGTTCTCCTTCGATTATTGTTAGGGGATTTTCACAGTAACTTCATTGCAGTATGAATGTAAGCCTACTTAGAATCCCTACAGTGCAGAAGGAGGCCATCTGACCCATCGAGTCTGCACCGACCACAATCGCACCCAGACCCTATCCCCATAACCCCATGCATTTACCCTAGTTAGTCCCCCTGACACTAGGGACAATTTAGCACGGCCAATCCACCTAACCCGCACGTCTTTACGACTGTGGGAGGAAACCGGAGCACCCGGAGGAAACCCACGCAGACATGGGGAGAACGCGCAAACTCCACACAGACAGTGATCCAAGCTGGGAATCGAACCCGGGTCCCTGGCGTTGTGAGGCAGCTGAGCTGACCACCGTGCCGCCCAATAAATAAACTTTAACTTTTAAAAGTATCGGGACTTTGCTTGCAGTTAAGGCACAAGAAGATACATTCAAGTTCAAGAAGATGGGTGACTTGGATATGGTGATGTTCCAATACAGCAGCGTAGCAACAGAACACTTGGCAGTCAGTTTAACTCAGCAACTACAGAGCTCTTGGAATAAAAGGAACAGTAGCAACAAGGATATAAAATTGGCTGAGCAACAGGAAACAGGGAGTGGTGGTTAATGGATGTTTTTCCAGACTGGAGGGATGTTTACAGTGGAGTCCCCCAGGATCGGTGTTGGGACCCCTGCTCTTCCTGATATATATTAAAGACCTAGACCTTAGTGTACCGGACGCAATTTCAAAATTTGTGGACGATACGAAACTGGGAATTGTGAACCGTGAGGGGTGGATAGTGGAGAACTTCGAAAGGACTTGAGACAAGTTGGTGGAATGGACGGACAGATGCAGAGAAGAGTGAAGTGATTCATTTTGGTAGGAAGGGTGCAGACACAATACAGAATAAATTCTGAAGAGGTTGAAGGAGCAGAGGGACCTGCGTGTACCTGTACATAGAATCCCTACAATGCAGGAGGAGGCCATTCAGCCCATCGAGTCTGCACCGACCACAATCCCTCCCAGGCCCTATTCCCGTAACCCCACATATTTACTCTGCTAATCCTCGGACACTAAGGGTCAATTGAGCATGGCCAATCAGCCCGGAGTGTGGGAGGAAACCGGAGCACCCGGAGGAAACCCGGGGAGAATTTGTGAGGAGAACATAAACTACCGAAGGGCAGGACGGGTTGAGAAAGTGGTTAACGAAACGGAGAATCCCAAGAACCATAGAATCCCGGCTTCATTTACCAGAGCTTCGGATATTAAAAGCAAGGAAGTTATGTTAAACTTGTATAGAACACTGGTGTGGCCTCATCTGGATTACTGTGTCCACTTCTGGGTTCCACACTTTAGGAAGCACGTGAAGGCATCAGAGAGAGAGAATGCAGAAAAAAGTCCTAAGAATGAAGTTCCTCATCCCTGGAACCAGTTCTGAAGGTAGATTGGTGAAGTTGGGGCTGTTTTCCTCGGGGAAAAAAGAAAGTTGATTTGATAGAGGTATTCAGGACCACAAGGGGTCTGGAAATAGCAGATGCCCAGACCCCCTCACAAAGGGGAAGCTGTGCCCACTTGTGAAAGGATCGAGGGCACAGGTTTAAGGTAATTGGCAAAAGAGGCAATCACAGTACAAGGAGAAACTTAGCGCTGCTGCCTCACGGCTCCAGGGACCCGGGTTCGATTCCCGGCTCGGGTCACTGTCTGTGCGGAGTTTGCACGTTCTCCCCGTGTCTGCATGGGTTTCCTCCGGGTGCTCCGGTTTCCTCCCACAGTCCAAAGACGTACTGGTTAGGGTGCATTGAGCCGAACAGGCGCCAGAGTGTGGCGACGAGGAGAATTTCACACTAACTTCATTGCAGTGTTAACCTAAGCCTAACTTGTGACTAAAAACTTTCCACAATGAGTGGTTAAGGTCTGGAATGCACTGTCTGAGCAGGAATTGGGAGAAATTCAGCCCTTCCATCTCACTCTGCCATTCAATCAGATCACAGCTGATCTTAACATCGTCTCAACTCCACTTTCCTGCCTGCTCCCAATCGCCCTACATCCCACCAGAAACATATCTATCTCTTTCTTGAATCTGTTGAGTGATTCTGCCTCCACTGCACTCTGGGGCAGAGAGTTCCACAGATTCACAAACCCTCCAAGAGAACGAGTTTCTCCTCATCTCAAGGTTGACTCTCCCTCCTCTCACTCGATGACCTCTTGTTCTAGACTGTCCCACAAGGGGGAACCTCCGTTCAACGCCCACCTTATCAACCCCCTTTAGCATTTTATATGCCTCAAATCAGACCCCCCCTCCCCCACTTATTCTTCTGAACTCCAGCGAGTACAAGCCCAAGCTATCCAACCAGGGTAAGGGAGGTTCAATCGAGGAATTCAAAAGGAAAGTTGGCTTACTATCTGAAAAGGAAGAATGTACGGGGCACGGGGAGAAGGCGAGGGAGCGGCACTGGATGAATTGCTCCTCTGGAGAAGGGGCACAGACACGATGGGCCAAATGGCCTGCTCCTGTGCCATACCATTCTGTGATCAGGACAGACATCCTTCTGCTTGAACCTTCCCACAGCACTCTCAACACCAGCAAGCAGATTCACAAACAAACATTCGCTCTCTGGACTGTACGAAGTAATCGAGGATTAAGATCACTGGTCATTGTCCTGTAATGTCCCGATACTTTTAAAAGTTAAAGTTTATTCATTGGGCGGCAAGGTGTTCCGGTTTCCTCCCACAGTCCAAAGACGTGTGGGTTAGGTGGATTGGCCATGCTAAATTAACCCTTAGTGGTAAGGGGATTAGTGGGGTAAATACATGGGGTTAGGCCCTGGGTGGGATTGTGGTCGGTGCAGACTTGATGGGCCGAATGGCCTCCTTCTGCACTGTAGGGATTCGATTACACTAATAAATGAACCTTTTTTTAAAAAAATGACCGTTTACTGAAATAATCGAAAAATGGATTGAAAGATTAAGACTGATGTAGATAGAGATCCCATATGGTCAGGAGGGAGAATGATTTGTCTAGGATTAGGGAGCACAGTGAATCCATTCAGGAATCAAATTGGGATTTGACATAGTATAGGCAAAAATTGGGAACTCTCTGCAAGCGGCAGTTGATGTTTGATCAATTGTAAATTTGAATTCTGAGATGGGCGGCATGGTGGCACAATGGTGAGCACTGCTGCCTCACAGCGCCAGGGACCTGGGTTCGATTCCCGGCTTGGGTCACTGTCTGTGCAGAGTCTGCACATTCTCTGCGTGGGTTTCCGCCGGGTGCTCCAGTTTCCTCCCACAGTCTGAAAGACGTGCTGGTTAAGTGGATTGGCTGTGCTACATTCTCCCTCAGTGTACCCGAATAGGCACCGGAATGTGGCGACTAGGGGATTTTCACAGTAACTTCATTGCAGTGTTAATGTAAGCCTTACTCGTGACTAATAAATAAACTTTTACTGTTATCCCAGTGTATTAAAGGGTATGGAGCAAAGACTGATAGAGTCAGGTCACAGATCAGCCATGAATTGAATAGCTTCTAGAAAAAGTGAGAGGGCATGGGATCCAAGGGGCTGCTGCCCTGTGGATCCAGAACTGGCTTGCCCAAAGGAGGCAGAGAGTGTGTATAGATGGGTCTTTTCCTAAATGGAGGTCGGTCACCAGTGGTGTGCCCCAGGGATCTGTTCTGGGACCCTTGCTGTTTGTCATTTTCATAAATGACCTGGATGAGGAAGCGGAGGGATGGGTTGGTAAGTTTGCCGACGACACAAAGGTTGGTGGGGTTGTGGATAGTCTGGAGGGATGTCAGAAGTTACAGAGGGACATAGATAGGATGCAAGACTGGGCGGACAAGTGGCAGATGGACTTCAACCCAGATAAATGCGTCGTGGTCCATTTTGGTAGGTCAAATGGGATGAAGGAGTACAATATAAAGGGAAAGACTCTTAGTACGGTAGAGGATCAGAAGGACCTTGGGGTCCGGGTCCATAGGACTCTGAAATCGGCCCTGCAGGTGGAGGAGGTGGTTAAGAAGGCGTATGGTGTGCTGGCCTTTATCAATCGAGGGATTGAGTTTAGGAGTCCGGGGATAATGATGCAGCTATATAAGACCCTCGTCAGACCCCACTTGGAGTACTGTGCTCAGTTCTGGTCGCCTCACTATAGGAAGGATGTGGAAAAGATTGAAAGGGTGCAGAGGAGATTTACAAGGATGTTGCCTGGATTGAGTGGCATGCCTTATGAGGATAGGCTGAGGGAGCTCGGTCTTTTCTTCTTGGAGAGACGAAGGATGAGAGGAGACCTAATAGAGGTATATAAGATGTTGAGAGGCATAGATCGGGTGGACTCTCAGAGGCTTTATCCCAGGGTGGGAATGGCTGCTACGAGAGGACACAGGTTTAAGGTGCTGGGGGGGTAGGTACAGGGGAAATGTTAGGGGTAAGTTTTTCCACACAGAGGGTGGTGGGCGAGTGGAACGGCTGCCGTCAGGGGTGGTGGAGGCAAACTCAATAGGGTCTTTTAAGAGACTCCTGGATGAGTACATGGAGCTTAATAGGATGGAGGGTTATAGGTAGGTCTAGAAGGTAGGGATGTGTTCGGCACAACTTGTGGGGCCGAAGGGCCTGTTTGTGCTGTAGGTTTTCTATGTTTCTAACCATCGAATGGCAGCTCAAGGGCAGAGCATTAGGGTTCGGCTCAAGGGGCTAAATAGTTCCTGTTCTTCAGATGTTGTGGCTTTAGTGAACCGTGCGTGGCTCAGTTGGTCGCTCTCGTGCTTCTAAATCACAAGGTTCCGGTTTCGGGTTCCACTCCAGGGCATGAACGCTAGGCTGGCACTCCAGTGCAGCACCGAGGGAATGCGGCACTGTCGGGAGTGCCCACCCATTAAACCAAAGCCCCTTCTGCCTGATCCCACGATTCCCAGCTTGAGTCACTGTCTGTGTGGAGTCTGCACGTTCTCCCCGTGTCTGCGTGGGTTTCCTCCCACACTCCAAACATGTGTTGGTTAGATGGATTGGCCATGCCAAATTCTCCCTCAGTGTACCCGAACAAGCGCAGGAGTGTGGCGACTAGGGGATTTTCACAGTAACTTCATTGCAGTGTTAATGTAAGCCTTACTTGTGACACTGATAAATAAACTTTTTTTTTACTTTGTCCCTCGATCGGAGGATAATGTAGAATTCGCCTCGGCTGGTGGCTACTTGTTGGGTCAAATCATCCTGTTTGAGCAGATAGCTCAGTGCCCATGGGCAGTGTTTACACATGTTGTGGGTCTGGTGGGAAGGCAACTAAGATATGTGAGATTATGAGATGGGGATTCACCTTCAAACCCAGTGCAAGATATGGTTTGGCGACAACTTTCCACTCAGTTCCATTATTGCAGCAGAAAATAATCCTGCACCAGCACCTGGAGGTTCCCGTCCATACCAAGCACCATCCTGAATTGGAAATGTATCGGCCATTCCTTCAATGTCACTGGGTCAAACTCCTGGAAGTCCCCCCCCCCCCCCCCCCCCCCCCCCTAGCAGCACTGTAGATGTACCTACACCACGTGGACAGCGGCTATTCAAGGTGGCGACTCATCATCATCTTCTCAAGGGCAATTAAGGGCAGGTGAGACCAGTGATATCCATGTCCCAAGATCGACTGAAAGAAGTGCACTCAGGCTCAAGGGGTTGAATGGCCTTCCCCCTGGACAATTCTCAGGCTCTATTCCTCCCAACAGTGATGCAAAATAGTCATGGTTAGTAACAGATTGAAAAGCTAAGTCAGAAGGTTGAAGAATCCCGTCCTATAGAGTACAGCCAATGGCAACAGAGAGAAACCAATATTTGGACTAGTTACGGAGATGACGTGAATCTTGCAAGACATTGTCAGCAGTATCCTTAAGGGGACTCATGTTCTTCCCCCAGTTTTTTGACCTGCCTCTAAGTGCAAAGAAGATGGAAGCCTAGCTTGGGAGTTGGTGACGTATTGGTAATGTCACTGGACTAGCAGTCATGGCTAATGCTCTGGGGGGGGCTGTGGGTTCAAATCCCACTGCGGCAGCTGGTGGAATTTAAATTCCATTAATAAATCTGGAATTGTAAAGCTAGTCTCAGGAATGTTGAAACTACCCGATTGTCCTTAAAAGCCCATCTAGGAAAGGAAGGAAGTCTGCCGACCTTACCCAGCCTGACCTACATGACCCTCGTAAGTGTGGTTGACTCTCAACTGTCCTCTGAAATGGCCTGGCAAGCCACGCAGTTCAAGGGGCGCTGGCTGACCGTGCCAGCGATCCTATGAAAGAAGAAAGCAAATAAACATAGATAGTCTTGTTCAATTAGCAACTGAACAAGTTGCCATGGTTACATGTTGCCTCAGCAACTGAGGCTTGCCTATTGTGATCCAATTGAATACTTTAGCGAGCATGATGATGGTGTGAAAATCAACTCTTCCAAAATGGTAGCAAAACCTGCTGGGAACCTAGACCTTGAGGAAGGTGGTTTCAGGAGATATTAGTTGGTTAAAGCCAGAGGCTGTCACATATATACCCCATGAAAGAATAATAAAAAACTTGGTGTTGCGAAAGGGAACTTATGATTTTAAAAATTCTTTCCTGGGGTGTGGAACAGCATTTATTGCCCATCCCTAATTGCCCTTGAGAAGGTTGTGGTGAGCCGCCTACATGGACCCGCTGCCGTCCCTTGGGTGTAGGTACACTCACAGCGCTGTTAGGGAGGGAGTTCCAGGATTTTGACCCAGCAACAGTGAAGGAACAGCCGATATATTTCCAAGTCAGGATGGCGCATGGTTTGGAGAGAAACTTGCAGGCGTTTCCATTTATCTGTTGTCCTTTGAGGTGGTAGAGTCGCAGGTTATTAAGGTGTTATCGAAGGAGGCTTGAGGAGATCATAAGATATAAGAGTAGAATTAGGCCATTCAGTCCATCGAGTCTGCTCCGCCGTTCAGTCATGCCTGCTAAGTTTCTCAACCCCATTCTCCCGCCCTTTCCCCGTAACCTTTGGTCCCCTTACCAATTAAGAACCTATCCATCTCTGTCTTAAGTACACTCAATGATCTGGCCTCTACAGCCTTCTATGGCAATGAATTCCACACATTCACCATCCTCTGGCTGAAGAAATTCCTCCTCATCTCGGTTCTAAAGGCTGTGCCCTTGGATCCTAGTCTCTCCTTCGAATGGAAACATCTTCCCCATGTCCACTTTATCCAGGCCTTTCAGTATTCTGTAAGTTTCAATGAGGATCCCCCCCCTCATCCTTCTAAACTCCATCGAGTACAGACCCAGAGTCCTCAGACGCTCCTCACACGTCAAGCTTTTCATTCCTAGGATCAGAATTCCCACCCTCCGACTTGTTCTTTATGTGACTAGTTCAGCTTCTGGTCAATGTTAACTCCTAGGATGTTGATGGTGGGACAGATTCCATTGAACATCCAGGGTGTGACAACCTCCATTATCTGCATGGGGAATCACTAATTGACCACCCTGTTGGGCTTGTTGAACAAAGAAAATTACAGCACAGGAACAGGCCCTGTGGCCCAACTTGCACTGACCATGCTGCCCAACTGAACTAAAGCCCCCTACCCTTCCGGGAACCATATCCCTCTATTCCCATCCTATTCATGTATTTGTCCAGATGCCCCGTAAAACTCACTGTCGTATCTGCTTCCACTACTTCCCCTGGCAGTGAGTTCCAGGCACCCATCACCCTCTATGTAAAAAAGACTTGCCTCGTACATCTCCTTTAAACCTTGCCCCTCGCACCTTAAACCTGTGCCCCCAGTAATTGACTCTTCCACCCTGGAAAAAAGCTTCTGACTATCCACTCTGTCCATGCCCCTCAATCTTGTAGACTTCTATCAGGTCGCCCCTCAACCTCTGTTGTTCCAGTGAGAACAAACCAAGTTTCTCCAATCTCTCCTCATAGCTAATGCCCTCCATACCAGGCAGCATCCTGGTAAATCTTTTCTGTACCCTCTCCAAAACCTCCACATCCTTCTGGTAGTGTGGCGACCAGAATTGAACACTATATTCCAAGTGCGGCCCAACTAAGGTTCTATAAAGCTGTAACATGACTTACCAATTTTTAAACTCAGTACCCCGGCCGATGAAGGCAAGCATGCCGTATGCCTTCTTGACTACCTTCTCCACCTGCATTGCCACTTTCAGTGACCTGTGTACCTGTACACCCAGACCCCTCTGCCTATCAATACTCTTAAGGGTTCTGCCATTTACTGTATATTTCCTATCTGTATTAGACCTTCCAAAATGCATTACCTCACATTTGTCCGGATTAAACTCCATCTGCCATGTCTCCGCCTAAGCCTCCAACCAATCTATATCCTGCTTGTCCTGATGGTCCTCATCGCTATTCGCAAATCCACCAACCTTTGTGTCATCTGCAAACTTACTAATCAATCCAGTTACATTTTCCTCCAAATCATTTATATATATATATTAACAGAAAAGATCGCTGCACTGATCCCTGAGGAACACCACTTGTCACAGCCCTCCATTCAGAAACGCACTCTTCCACTGGCTACCCTCTGTATTCTATGACCGAGCCAATTCTGTATCCACCTTGCCAGCTCACCTCTGATCCCATGCGACTTCACCTTCTGCACCAGTCTGCCATGAAGGACCTTGTCAAAGGTCTCACTGAAGTCCATGTAGACAACATCCACTGCCCTACCCTCATCAATCATCTTCGTCACTTCCTCAAAAAACGCGATCAAGTCGGTGAGACATGACCTCCCCTTCACATAATACGAGCTTGAATACGAGCTCCCTGGGGATTGGTGATTAGCCCACCAGGTGGAGCTTGTATACCGAGCCCTGTATACAGCAAGACCCTGAGAGGGTCCATTAACCTTTTAATTCCAGCTGGGACCTGTTGTGTTCACCACAGACTTGTGATTATTGATTATTTTCATTTTGGGCAATAAAAGCACGGTTCCTTCACAGCCGACTCCTGGAATTATTGTAGAGGGGAGATGGTTCGACTCTCTCTTGTTGTAGACGGTTATTGCCTGACATTGTGTAGGGCGTATGTTACTTATCGCGATATCAGCTCAAGCTAAATGTTGTCCTGGTCTTGCTGCATATGGACATGGTCTGCTTCAGTGTATGCATCTGGTGCTGAACACTATTTAAGTTTATTTATTAGTGTCACAAGTCGGCTTACATTAACACCGCAATGAAGTTACTGTGAAAAATCCCCTAGTTGCCACACTCTGGCACCTGTTCGGGTACACTGAGGGAGAATTTAGCACGGTCAATGCATCTAACCGGCACATCTTTTGGACTGTAGGAGGAAACCGGAGCACCCGGAGGAAACCGGAGCACCCAGAGGAAACCCACGCAGACACGGGGAGAACGTGCAGACTCCGCACAGACAGTGACCCAAGCCTGTAATCGAATCCGGGTCCCTGGCTCTGTGAGGCAGTAGTGCTAACCACTGTGTCACCGAGCCACCATTGAGGCACACTGTTGCCTCACAATGCAATGACAAGGGAACAGTAAGAGTGTGTGCGTGAGAGTGTGAGTGTGAGAGAGAGAGAAGGGGAAGTCAATCAGCCATCATGTGCCTGTTAGACGAATGGGGAATGGTAGCAGCCTCAGGTCTGGAACTTCACCTCAATCAGAGCAAAATCAAAGACCTGAGTTTTCAGGAAGGGGCAGGTAATGGACGATGGAGCGAAACACTCCCTACCTTCAGTAGCTTTGGCTTCTGGTTGCTGGCCGGTATGGAAATCAGATTCTTCATGGGGTGTCTGAAAAGGAGAAATGAGTGTGTCAAGCCATCACTCCACAAAGAGACCCGATCTCAGCTTCCCCCCTTTGGGATCTGACCCAGGGCCCCCCCTCCGTTACACACAGGGACCTCAGCCCCTAGCTCCGAGTGCAGCGACTCATTCCCAGTCCCAGTCTGCACCTGTCCTCCCTCCATCCCCATGATGGACCCAGCTGCTCTGTCTACAGGTTGGAAATTCCCCCAACAGCTGAATAAATAAGCAAGGGCACAGTTCGGAAAGACGGAAGGTGGCAGCAGAGGAACAACCGATCTTGTGCTCAGGGAAGAGGTTACCGGCACACACACCCAATGTCCCTCCCTTCCCATCTCATTCTGGCGCACCCAACTTATGTGCCGCCCCGTCTCTCACCCACCTGAACCCTTTCCGTATACTGTGCCCCTTCCCGTGTCTCTCCCCCACCCCCCGTCCCCACCATCCCATCCAGTACTATTCCCAAATGAGAGCCTCGTCTGGTTAACCGACCCCACTGGGGACGAGCAGAAGGAACAGACTCTCAGGAATGGGTGGGGAAGGAAGATCCCCCTCCCTGAGCTATGCTTAAAATGTAAAAAGGAGAAAAATGCTCCCCCGATACTCACATCCCCCATATCCTGGGACCCCTCACTGGGCTCACAGAGTTCGGGTTGCTGTTGGTTGTTTAGCCGCAGCTCAGGTTCTGCCTCTCCTGTGATGTGAAGGACAAAAAAAAAGAAAACGTAAAAAAATGACCAGAACGTGAGTGCAATGACTGGGTCTTGGCGAGTGAGAGTGAGCACAGTCCAGGATCCAGGAACACAGCGTTCGATCAGGAACACTGATTGATCCAGTCCTGGCTACACAGACCCACAGGGAAACTGCCTCAGACTCGGAGACATTGTTCAACTACAGAAGGAGAGGAGTCCCTCAAAACACTGCCACCTCCCGCAGTGTTACATAATCGTCCCAGCACAGAAACAGGCCATTCGGCCCATCTGGTCTATGCTACCCATGTTCCACATGAGCCTCCTCCCACCTGACTTCATCAAATCCTATCAGCATATTCTAATCTGTTCTCCTTCACATACATTTTTCATAGAATCCCTACAGTACAGAAGGAGGCCATTCGGCCCATCGAACCGGCACTGACAACAATCCCACCCAAGCCCTATCCCCATAACCCCACGTATTTGCCCTGCTAATCGCCCTTACACTAAGGGGCAATTTAGCATGGCCAATCCACCTAACCCGCACATCTTTGGACACTAAGGGGCAATTTAGCATGGCCAATCCACCTAACCTACACATCTTTGGACCGGAGCACCCGGAAGAAACCCACGCAGACATGGGGAGAACGTGCAAACTCCACACAGGCAGTCACCTAAGGCCAGGATCGAACCCGGATCCCTGGTGCTGTGAAGCAGCAGTGCTACCACCGTGCAGCCTCAAATAAATATTCTTTCCCAGAATGTGAGCGTCGTTGGCTAGGCCAGTATTTGTTGCCTTTCCCTAATTGCCCTCGGGAAGATGGGAGTGAGCTGCCTTCATGAACCGCTGCAGTCCATGTGGTTTAGGTACACCCACAGTGCTGTTGGGGAGGCAATTCTGTGATTTATTTTCCCACACTAGTTACTAGTGCTGTACCGCAAGGATCTGTTTTGGGGCCTCTGCTGTTTGTCATTTTTATTAATGACCTGGATGAGGGTGTAGAAGGATGCATTAGTAAATTTGCGGATGACACTAAAGTTGGTGGAGTTGTAGACAGTGCGGAGGGAAGTGGCAGGTTACAGAGGGACATAGATAAGCTGCAGAGCTGGGCTGAGAGGTGGCAAATGGAGTTTAATGCGGAAAAGTGTGAGGTGATTCACTTTGGAAGGAGTAACAGGAATAGAGAGTACTGGGCTAATGGTAAGATACTTGGTAGTGTGGATGAACAGAGGGATCTGGGTGTCCACGTGCATAGATCCCTGAAGGTTGGCACCCAGGTTGATAGGGTTGTTAAGAAGGCATACGGTGTGTTAGCTTTTATTGGTAGAGGGATTGAGTTTCGGAGCCAGGAGGTCATGCTGCAACTGTACAAAACTCTGGTGCGGCCGCATTTGGAGTATTGCGTACAGTTCTGGTCGCCATATTATAGGAAAGATGTGGAAGTGTTGGAAAGGGTGTAGGGGAGATTTACCAGGATGTTGCCTGGTATGGTGGGAAAATCGTATGAGGAAAAGCTGAGGGGCTTGAGGTTGTTTTCGTTAGAGAGAAGAAGGTTAAGAGGTGACTTAATAGAGGCATACAAGATGATCAGAGGATTAGATAGGGTGGATAGTGAGAGCCTTTTTCCTCGGATGGTGTTGGCTAGCATGAGGGGACATAGCTTTAAATTGAGGGGTGAGAGATATAGGACAGATGTTAGAGGTAGGTTCTTTACTCAGAGAGTAGTAAGGGCGTGGAATGCCCTGCCTGCAGCAGTGGTGGACTCGTCAACGTTGAGAGCATTCAAATGGTCATTGGATAAACATATGGATGATATTGGAATAGTGTAGATTAGAGGGGCTTTAGATTGGTACCACTGGTCGGCGCAACATTGAGGGCCGAAGGGCCTGTACTGCGCTGTAATGTTCTATGTTCACACAGCGAGTGGTTGGGGTCTGGAATTCACTGCCTGGACGTGGTGGAGGCAGGTTCGATCGAGGCAGGTTCGATCGAGGCATTCATGAGGACATTAGCTGATTATTTGAATAGAAACAGTGTGCATGGGTTACGGGGAAAATGCAGGGGAATGGTACAAAGTCATGATGCTCGTTTGGAGAGCCGGCACAGACATGATGGGCCGAATGGCCTCCTCCTGCGCCGTAACAATTCTGTGATTCTGACCCAGCGACACTGAAGGAGTGGCGATGCAAATCCAAGTCAGGACAGCGAGTGGCTTGTAGGGGATCTTGCAGTTTGTACTGTTCCCATGCATCATCTCACTTCATCAGTGTGAAAGGTCAGAAGGATCCTGGGGTCCGAGTTCATAGGACGCTCAAAGCAGCTGTGCAGGTTGAGGCTGTGGTTAAGAAGGCGTATGGTGTACTGGCCTTCATCAATCGAGGAATTGAGTTTAGGAGTCGTGAGATAATGTTGCAGCTATATAAGACCCTGGTCAGACCCAACTTGGAGTACTGTGCTCAGTTCTGGTCGCCTCATTACAGGAAGGATGTGGAAGCCATAGAAAGGGTGCAGAGGAGATTTACAAGGATGTTGCCTGGGTTGGGGAGCATGCCTTATGAGGATAGGTTGAGTGAGCTCGGCCTTTTCTCCTTGGAGAGACGGAGAATGAGGGGTGACCTGATAGATAAGATGTTGAGAGGTATTGATCAAGTGGACAGTCAGAGGCTTTTTCCTAGGGCTGAAATGGTTGCCACAAGAGGACACAGGTTTAAGATGCTGGGGAGTAGGTACAGAGGAGATGTCAGGGGTAAGTTTTTCACTCAGAGGATGGTGGGTGCGTGGAATGGGCTGCCAGCAACGGTGGTGGAGGCAGATTCGATAGGGTCTTTTAAGAGACTTTTAGATAAGTACATGGAACTTAGTAAGGTAGAGGGTTATAGGTAAGCCTAGTAATCGCTAAGGTAGGGACATGTTCGGCACAACTTTGTGGGCTGAAGGGCCTGTGTTGTGCTGTAGTTTTTCTATGTTTCTATCTGCTGCACTGGTCCTTCTAGATGGAAGAGTTTGTGGGGGGTTTGGAAGGTGCTGTCAAAGGAGCGTTGGTGAGTTGCTGCAGTGCATCTTGTAGATGGTACGCACTGCTGCCACTGTGCGTCAGTGGTGGAGGGAGTGAATGTTGAAATTGGTGGATGATGTGGGCTGCAGTCCTCTTAACTTGTTTTCCCTTAACGGCACAGATAGTGGAATAGTGTAGATTAGAGGGGCTTTAGATTGGTACCACTGGTCGGCGCAACATCGAGGGCCGAAGGGCCTGTACTGCGCTGTAATGTTCTATGTTCTAGTCACCTCAATCATTCCTTCTGTAACAAGTTCCCCGTTCTTACCACTGTCTGAGTAAAGATGTTTCTCCTGAATTCCCAATTAGATTTATTGGTGACTATTATATTTAGGACCTGTAGTTTTGATCTCCCCACAAGTTGAAGCATCTTCCCTACCGAATTCTTCAGAATTTTGAAGAAATTCCAGAGGAAAGAGCCCCATTCAGTTCAATCCTCCGATACTTGTAGCCTCTCAGTTCTTGTATTTTCCTTGTCAAACTTATTCTCACCTTCTCCAGTATTCACGGAATCCCTACAGTGCCGAAGGAGGCCATTCGGCCCATCAAGTCTGCATCAACAACAATCCCACCAAGGCCCTCTCCCCGTAACCCCACGTCTTTACCCTGGCATGTGGGAGGCTTTCAAGTGTAAGTTGATAGGGATTCAGGACTGGCACATTCCTGTAAGGATAGCTATGGCAAGTTTTGGGAACCTTGGATAACGAGAGATATTGTGAGCCTAGTCAAAGAGAAAAAAGGAAGCATTTGTCAAAGCTAGGAGGCTGGAACACATGAAGCAAGTGTGGAATACAAGTAGAAAGAAACTTAAGCAAGGAGTAAGGAGGGCTAAAAGGGGTCATGAAAAAGCATTGGCCAGCAGGATTAAGGAAAATCCCAAGGCTTTTTATATATATGTAAAGAGCAAGAGGGTAGCCAGGGAGAGGGTTGGCCCACTCAAGGACAAGGGAGGGAATCTATGCCAGAGGAAATGGGCGAGGGATTAATTGAGTACTTTGCGTCAGTATTCACCAAAGAGAAGGACTTGGTGGATGATGAGTCTGGGAAAGGATGTGTAGATAGTTTGAGTCATGTTGAGATCAAAAAGGGGGAGGTATTGGGTTCTTGAGAAACATTAAGGTAGACAAGTCCCCAGGGCCTGATGGGATATACCCCAAAATACTGAGAGAGGCAAGGGAGGAAATTGCTGTGGCCTTGAGAGAAATCTTTATATCCTCACTGGCTGCAGGGGAGGTCATGATGTGGAGATGCCGGCGTTGGACTGGGCTAAACACAGTAAGAAGTTTAACAACACCAGGTTAAAGTCCAACAGGTTTATTTGGTAGCAAAAGCCACACTTTTGCTACCAAATAAACCTGTTGGACTTTAACCTGGTGTTGTTAAACTTCTTACAGGGGAGGTCCCAGAGGATTGGAGAATAGCCAATGTTGTTCCTTTGTTTAAGAAGGGTAGCAAGAATAATCCAGGTAATTACAGGCCGGTGAGCCTTACATCAGTGGTAGGGAAATTATTGGAGAGGATTCTTCGAGACAGGCTTTATTCCCACTTGGAAACAAGTGGACGTATTAGCGAGAGGCAACATGGTTTTGTGAAGGGGAGGTCGTGTCTCATTAACTTGATCAAGTTTTTCGAGCAAGTGACGAAGATGATTGATGAGGGTAGGGCAGTGGATGTTGTTTAAATGGACTTCAGTAAGGCCTTTGAGAAGGTCTCTCATGGCAGACTGGTGCAGAAGGTGAAGTTGCATGGGATCAGAGGTGAGCTGGCAAGGTGGATACAGAACTGGCTCGATCATAGAAGACAAAGGGTAGCAGTGGAAGGGTGTATTTCTGAATGGAGGGCTGTGACAAGTGCCGTTCCTCAGGGATCAGTGCTGGGACCTTTGCTGTTTGTAATATATTTAAATGATTTGGAGGAAAATATAACTGGTTTGATTAGTAAGTTTGCGGACGACACAAAGGTTGGTGGATTTGCGGATAGCGATGAGGACCATCAGAGGATACAGCAGGATATAGATCGGGTGGAGGTTTGGGCGAGAGATGGCAGATGGAGTTTAATCCGGACAAATGTGAGGTAATGCATTTTGAAAGGTCTAATACAGATAGGAAATATACAGTAAATGGCAGAATGGGGGCACGGTAGCACAGTGGTTAGCACTGCTGCTTCACAGCTCCAGGGACCTGGGTTCGATTCCCGGCTTGGGTCACTGTCTGTGTGGAGTTTGCACATTCTCCTCGTGTCTGTGTGGGTTTCCTCCGGGTGCTCCAGTTTCCTCCCACAGTCCAAAGATGTGCGGGTTAGGTTGATTGGCCATGCTAAAATTGCCCCTTAGTGTCCTGGGATGCGTAGGTTAGAGGGATTAGCGGGTAAAATATGTAGGGATATGGGAGTAGGGCCTGGGTGGGATTGTGGTCGGTGCAGACTCGATAGGCCGAATGGCCTCTTTCTGTACTGTAGGGTTTCTATGATTTCTATAACCCTTAAGAGTATTGATAGGCAGAGGGATCTGGGTGTACAGGTACACAGGTCACTGGAAAAGGTAGTCAAGAAGGCATATGACATGCTTGCCTGCATCGACCGGGGCATAGAGTTTAAAAATTGGCAAGTTATGTTGCAGCTTTATAGAACCCTAGTTTGGCCGCACTTGGAATATAGTGTTCAATTCTGGTCGCCACACTACCAGAAGGATGTGGAGGCTTTGGAGAGGGTACAGAAAAGATTTACCAGGATGTTGCCTGGTATGGAGGGCATCAGCTTTGAGGAGAGGTTGGAGAAACTGGGTTTGTTCTCACTGGAACGACGGAGGTTGAGGGGAGACCTGATAGAAGTCTACAAGATTATGAGGGGCATGGACAGAGTGGATAGTCAGAAGCTTTTTCCCAGGGTGGAAGAGTCATTTGCTAGGGGGCACAGGTTTAAGGTGCGAGGGTCAAGGTTTAAAGGAGATGTATGAGGCAAGTTTTTTACACAGAGGGTGGTGGGTGCCTGGAACTCACTGCCGGGGGAGATAGTGGAAGCGGATGCGGTAGTGACTTTTAAGGGGCATGTTGACAAATACATGAATAGGATGCGAATAGAGTGATACGGTCCCTGGAAGGGTAGGGGGTTTTAGTTAAGTCGGGCAGCATGGTCGGTGCAGGCTTGGAGGGCCGAAGGGCCTGTCCCTGTGCTATAATTTTCTTTGTTGTTTGTTCTAATCCCCCCGACACTTAAGGGGCAATTTACCATGACCAATCCACCCAACACGCAAGTCTTTGGAGTATGGGAGGAAACCAGAGCACCCGGAGGAAACCCATGCAGACACGGGAAGAGTGTGCAAACTTCACACAGACAGTGACCAGAGGCTGGATTTGAACCCCCGGTCCTTGTGCTGTGAGGCAGCAGTGCGAACCACGGTGCTGCCCACTTTGTGTACGTACACCTTGTGTCATACAGAGACCAGACGGTGGCGCAGTGGTTAGCACTGCTGCCTCACAGCGGCAGGGACCCGGGTTCGATTCCCGGTTGGGGTCACTGTGTGTGTGGAGTTTGCACGTTCTCCCCGCGTCTGCATGAGTTTCCTCCGGGTGCTCCGGTTTCCTCCCAGTCTGAAAGACGTGCTGGTTAGGATGCATTGACCCGAACAGGCGCCAGAGTGTGGCGACTAGGGGGAATTTCACAGTAACTTCATTGCAGTGTTAATGTAAGCCTTACTCGTGACTAATAAATAAACTTTACATTTAACTGTGCGCAGCGCTCCCAAATGTAATCGTACCAAGGTTTAACTTCTCTGCTTCTGAATTCTCGTCCTCGCGCAGCCCAAAGCTTTACTTGCGTTTCTCAACCCTTGTGTCACAAGTTGTGGTTATTTGTGTACCCACAACCCACACATCTGTCTGCCTCTCACCCCATTCAGAATCTTATTTCCCAAAGAATAGTTCCCTATCCCTCCTATTAGGTTACCAGAAGAAAACAATTCCTGAGTGCAATAAATGTCTTACAATATATTGAGCAGAGATACAAACAAAGCTTGCCCCTCCTGCACGAGAGGAAATTTTATCTGACACCTCTTCATGTCACTGAGACATAGACACACCTTGAAGGCTTCCAGTAAGCGTACACAATTAAATAGTGTTTGAGTGCACAAACAGAGACGCTATACTGAACCAACATAAAGCTCTGGTTAAGACACTGTAGTGATACAGACAGGACTGTACGGAACATAAAGTTTCTTTAATAGAACTGTAAAACACACTTTCTTAAAAAGTGCCTCTGAAACAGGCTTGGAAACAAGGAACAGGAGGGATGACCCAACGTTCCAGTGCCCTGGTGTGGGACCAGAGCCCACTGCAGGAGTTTAGCAAGTAATTTAGTGCTGAGGGAGCTCTGCCCCCCCTCAGAGCGCCACAGTGAGGCAGAGGGAGGCCCAGAGGTGGCGGGCAGAGGGAGGGGTGGGGCAGAGGGAGGGCTGCACTGTCAGGTGCGGTCATTCGAATGGTGGCATAGTGCCAAGGACCCAGGTTCGATTCCAACCTTGGGAAAGCATTCTTTCTGGTTGCATTACAACTTGGTATGGCTCCTGCTCTGACCAAGACCGCAAGAAGCTACAAAGCGTCATGACCGAAGCCCAGTCCATCACTCGAACCAGCCTCCCATCCACTGACTCTGTCTACACTTCCCGCTGCCTCGGAAAAGCGGGCAGAATCAAGGACCCCACACAACCCGGACATTCTCTCTTCCACCTTCTTCCATCGGGAAAAAGATATAGAAATTTGAGGTCACGTTCCAACCGACTCAAGAACAGCTTCTTCCCTGCTGCCGTCAGACTTTTGAATGGACCCATCTACCTTGCATTAAGTTGATCTTTCTCTACACCCTAGCTCTGACTGTAACACTACATTCTGCACTCTCTCCTTTCCTTCTCTATGAACGGTATGCTTTGTCTGTATAGCGCGCAAGAAACAATACTTTTCACTGTATATTAATACATGTGACAATAATAAATCAAATCAAAAATGTTTTACAGCACAGAAAGAGGCCCTTCGGCCCATCGTGTGTGTCCTGGCCATCAAGCCCCTATCTATTCATCTATTCTAATCCCATTTTCCAGCATTTTCTCAGTAGCCTTGTATACGATGGCATTTTAAGTGCTCATCTAAATGCTTATTAAATGTTGTGAGGGTTTCCGCCTCTACCACCCTTTCAGGCAGCGAGTCCCAGAATCCCAGCACCCAGCACCCTCTGGGTGAAAAAGATTTTCCTCAAATTCCCCTTTAAATCTCCTGTGTCCTACCTAATTGTTGTCGGTGCAGACTCGATGGGCCGAATGGCCTCTTTCTGCACTGTAGGGTTTCTATGGTTAAATCCTCCCCCGCCCACCCCCACCTCCCCCCTCCCCATGATCCCTATTAAGGAGAAAAGTTCCTTCCTACTCACCCTGTCTATGTCCCTCATAATTTTCTCCATCTTGATCAGGCCCCCCCCCCGGCCTTCTCTGCTCCGAGGAAAACAACCCCATCCTAACCAGCCTCTCCTTCATCGCTGAAACACTCCAGCCCAGGCAGCATCCTGGTGAATCTCCTCCGCACCCTCTCCAGTGCAATCACATCCTTCCTACAGAGTGGTGACCAGAACTGCACACAATACTCTAGCTGTGGCCTAACCAGCGTTTTATACAGCTCCATCATAACCTCCCTGCTCTTATATCCAATGCCTCGATTAATAAAGACAAGTCTCCCTTATGCCTTCTTAACCACCTTACCTACCTGTCCTACTGCCTTCAGGGATCTTTGGACATGCACCCCAAGGTTCCTCTGGTCTTCTGTACTCCTTAGGGTCTGACCGTTCCTCGTGTATTCCCTTGCCTTGTTAGTCCTTCCAAAATGCATCACCTCACACTTTCCAGGGTTAATTCCATTTGTCACTATTCTGTCCATCTGACCAGCCCGTCTATATCATTCCGTAATCTTAGGCTTTGTTCCTCGGCATTTACCACACCACCAAATTTTGTGTCATCTGCAAACTTACTGATCATACCTCCTACATTCAACCCCAGATAATTAATGTATCCTTTTGTGTGGAGTTTGCTTGTTCTCCCCGTGTCTGCGTGGGTTTCCTCCGGGTGCTCCAGTTTCCTCCCACAGTCTGAAAGATGTGCGGGTTAGGTGGATTGGCCGTGCCAAAAGCAGTGGGGATAGGGAGGGCCTGGGTGGGATGCTCCTGTGGAGAGCTGGTGCAGATCCGATGGGCTGCATGGCCTCTTTCTATGGCTTCTATGAATGAAACAATAGTCTAAAGCTCTGTCTGGTTGTTTGAGTGAACGTAAAAGATCCCATGACACTGTTGGAAGAGCAAGGTCGTTCTCCTGTCGACCTGATTTGCATTTAAACAGCATCTTTTATAACCTCGGGCTGCCCAGGGAGTGCTGACACTGCAGCATTCCCTCAGAACCACCCTTCTGACACTACAGCACTCCCTCAGTACTGACCCTCTGACAGTGCAGCACTCCCTCAGCACTGACCCTCTGACAGTGCAGCATTCCCTCAGCACTGACCCTCTGACAGTGCAGCACTCCCTCAGCACTGACCCTCTGACAGTGCGGTACTCCCTCAGCACTGACCCTCTGACAGTGCGGTACTCCCTCAGCACTGACCCTCTGACAGTGCGGCTTTCCCTCAGCACTGACCCTCTGACAGTGCGGTACTCCCTCAGCACTGACCCTCTGACAGTGTAGCACTCCCTTAGCACTGACCCTCTGACAGTGCGGCACTCCCTCAGTACTGACCCTCTGACAGTGCGGCACTCCCTCAGCACTGACCCTGACAGTGCAGCACTCGCTCAGCACTGACCCTCTGACAGTGCAGCACTCGCTCAGCACTGACCCTCTGACACTGCGGCACTCCCTCAGCACTGACCCTCTGACACTGCAGCACTCCCTCAGCACTGAGATGTTAACCTGAACTGTGTTCCAGCCTTGGAGTGGGATTTGAACCCACAGTCTCCTGATGTTTTGAGCTCAGATTGTTACCGGTGAGCTGGACTGATGAACCCTGATTAACCCATTGGCACAAACAACATCTTGTGCTCCAGCACTACCTTATCCAAATTAAACTCTGTGATGTCTCCCAGCTAGACTGTCGATAATGATAACCAGCACTTGAGTTTAAAGTTTATTTATTAGTGTCACAAGTCGGCTTACATTAACACTGCAATAAAGTTACTGTGAAATCCCCTAGTTGCCACACTCCAGCACCTGTTCGGGTACACTGAGGGAGAATTGATCATGGCCAACGCACCTAACCAGCATGTCTTTCGGACTGTGGGAGGAAACCGGAGCATCCGGAGGAAACCCACATAGACACGGGGTGAATGTGCAGACTCCATATAGACAGTGACCCAAGCCGGGAATCGAACCCGGATCTTTTTCACTGTGAGGCAGCAGTGCCAACCACTATGCCACCATGTATATTATGAAGCTTCATGAGACTTCTTTGCTAACTCTCTCCCCTAAAGACATGCCAAGGCCGCGGCCTCAGTAAAAACTTTCTAAACTGATATTGATAGATTTTTCTTGGATAAGGGTCTTAAGGATATTGGGGAGACGATGGCCTAGTGGTATTATCACCCGACTATTAATCCAGAAACTCAGCTAATGTTCTGGGGTCACGTTTTGAATCCTGCCACGGCAGAAGGTAGAATTTGAATTCAATAAAAAAATCTGGAATTAAGAACCACTCACCATGAAACCATTGTCGAAAAAACCCATCTGATTCACTAATGTCCTTTAGGGAAGGAAATCTGCCATCCTTACCCGGTCTGGCTGACATGTGACTCCAGAGCCACAGCAATGTGGTTGACTCTCAACTGCCCACAGCCAACTAGAGTCATAGAGGTTTACAGCATGGAAACAGGCCCTTCGGCCCAACTTATCCATGCCACCCTTTTTTTTTCAAACCCCTAAGCTAATTCCAATTGCCCGCATTTGGCCCATATCCCTCCATACCCATCTTACCCATGTAACTATCTAAATGCTTTTTAAAAGACAAAATTGTACCTGCCTCTACTACTACCTCTGGCAGCTTGTATCAGACACTCACCACCCTCTGTGTGAAAAAATTACCCCTCTGGACACTTTTGTATCTCTCCCCTCTCACCTTAAACCTATGCCCTCTAGTTTTAGACTCCCCTACCTTTGGGAAAAGATATTGACTATCTAGCTGATCTATGCCCCTCATTATTTTATAGACCTCTATAAGGTCACCCCTCAGCCTCCTACGCTCCAGAGAAAAAAGTCCCAGTTTATCCAACCTCTCCTTATAACTCAAACCATCAAGTTCCTGTAGCATCCTAGTAAATCTTTTCTGCAATCTTTCTAGTTTAATAATATCCTTTCGATAATAGGGTGACCAGAACTGCACACAGTATTCCAAGTGTGGCCTTACCAATGTCTTGTACAACTTCAACAAGACGTCCCAACTCCTGTATTCAATGTTCTGACCGATGAAACCAAGGATGCCGAATGCCTTCTTCAACACTCTGTCCACCCGTGACTCCACTTTCAAGGAGCTATGAACATGTACCCCTAGATCTCTTTGCTCTGTAACTCTCCCCAGTGCCCTACCATTAACTGACTAAGTCCTGCCCTGGTTCAATCTACCAAAATGAATCACCTCGCATTTGTCTAAATTAAACTCCATCTGCCATTCGTCAGCACACTGGCCCAATTGATCAAGATCCCGTTGCAATCGGAGATAACTTTCTTCACTGTCCACTATCCCACCAATCTTGGTGTCATCTGAAAACTTACTAACCATGCCTCCTATATTCTCATCCAAATCATTAATATAAATGACAAATAATAGTGGACCCAGCACTGATCCCTGAGGCACACCGCTGGTCACAGGCCTCCAGTTTGAAAAACAACCCTCTGCAACTACCCTCTGGCTTCTGTCAAGAAGCCAATTTTGTATCCATTTAGATACCTCACCCTGGATCCCGTGAGATTTAACCTTATGCAACAACCTACCATGCGGTACCTTGTCAAAGGCCTTGCTAAAGTCCATGTAGACAACATCAACTGCACTGCCCTCATCTATCTTCTTGGTTACCCCTTCAAAAAACTATCAAATTTGTGCGACATGATTTTCCACTCACAAAGCCATGCTGACTGTCCCTAATCAGTCCTTGTGTCTCTAAATGCCTGGCGATCCTGTCTCTCAAAATACCTTCCAACAATTTACCCACCAAAGATGTGAGGCTCACTGGCCTGTAGTTCCCAGGCTTTTCCCTGCAGCCCTTTTTAAACAAAGGCACGACATTTGCCACTCTCCAATCTTCAGGCACCTCACCCGTGACTGTCGATGATTCAAATATCTCGGCTAGGGGATCTGCAATTTCCTCCCTAGCCTCCCACAACGTCCTGGGATACACTTCATCAGGTCCCGGGGATTTATCTACCTTGATGCGCTTTAAGACTTCCAGCACCTCCTTCTCTGTAATATGTACACTCCTCAAGACATCATTATTTATTTCCCCAAGTTCCCTAACATCCATGCTTTTCTCAACAGTAAATACTGATGAGAAATATTCATTTAGGATCTCACCCATCGCTTGTGGACCCGCACACAGATGACCTTGTTGATCCTTAAGAGGCCCTACTCTCTCCCTTGTTACTCTTTTGCTCTTTATGTATTTGTAGAAGCTATTTGGATTCTCCTTTGCCTTATCTGCCAAAACAATCTCGTGTCCCCTTTTTGCCCTCCTGATTTCTCTCTTAACTCTACTCCTACACCCCCTATACTCTTCAAGGGATTCACTTGATCCCAGCTGCCTATGCACGTCATGTGCCTCTTTCTTCTTCTTGACCAGGGCCTCAATATCCCGAGTCATCCAGGGTCCCTACTTCTGCCAGCCTTGCCCTTCACTCTAAGAGGAATGTGTTTACTCTGAACCCTGGTTAACACACTTTTGAAAGCATGCCCCTTACCAGATGTCCTTTGCCTTCCTACAGACTACCCCAATTAACTTTAGAAAGTTCCTGTCTGATACCATCAAAATTGGCCTTGCCCCAATTTAGAATTTTAACTTTTGGGCCAGACCTACCATTCTCCATAGTTACCTTAAAACTAATAGAATTATGGTCACTGGTCCCAAAGTAATCCCTCACTAACACTTCTGTCACCTGCCCTTCCTTATTTCCCAAGAGGAGGTCAAGTTTTGCCCCCTCTCTAGTCGGGCCATCTACACACTGAATGAGAAATTCCTCCTGAATATACTCAACGAGCAATGAAAGCTGGCCAGCCAGCAATGTCCCACAAATGAATTTTTTAAAAAGTGGGTGGATGGAATTGAGATACAGATCTGGATTGATCTAAAAATCAATGGCAGAACAGACTCCAAGGGCTAAAATATCTGGTTTTTGCTCATTGCGGTTATAGCAGCTATGAATCCCATGGCAGTGGGCCTTCGTGGGGGTCCTTGCACCCACCAGATTGTTAGCATTGGTACAGAGGGTTCCACTTTGACAGACGTTATGGTTGGGAGGGGGTCCTGCAACTCATGGAGATCTCCCGAAATCAGGAGCAATTTCAGGAGATCTTTGTACATATGGGATTTGGACTGTACGTACACTATATAACTAACCTCAGTGGTCTTTGCACAGCTGTGGTACCAACATGCACACGTAAACCACTTTCCAGCAGTCTGACCATGACATTACATTCCAGCAGCTCAAGTTACCTTGATTGGTGCAGGGTTTCTGGGCGCATTCTTCACTGCATCCCTCCACCACAGGGGTCGATTCTTCAGACGAGCCAACATTGCCTGTGCTATCTGGAGGGAGTCGCTCTTCCTCGGCCTTAGCCTCAGCGTGGAGCTTCACCTCGGCACCAACGAGATCCTTGCCCTCGACAATGGGACGATGTGAAGGGCTGTGCTCCATTTTTGAAGTTGTTCCAACTGGCTCATCAGCGGGCAGTTCCTCGATGACGTCTTGAGTGGGGCGGTCCCCGGCGCTAGGCGGTTTGATGGGGCTCTCTTCATTATCAAGGTCCTCACTCACACCGTCAGCCACAGACTCCACACCATCTTGCGCCTCCCGAGAGGTTTGGCTCACAGATTCCATGTCCTCTGGTGGAACATCTTCATCACTTTGTTCATCGTCTGACGGATCTGCTTCTTTCGATCTCCTGGTCTTCTGCACAGAGAGAGAAAGACGAAGCAACAGTACTCAGACAAGGGACACCTGATTCAATGCGTTGAACATATCACGAGAACTACAGCTAGCTTTGGTTATTGATATCCTGTCCGCCTTACCTGGTTTACCAGGCTGATTTTGGAATGGCAGGTCTGTCATATGAGGAGAGACTAAGTCGGTTAGGATTGTATTCACTGGAGTTTAGGAGAATGAAGGGAATCTCATCGAAACTTATAAAATTCTAACAGGATTAGACAGGGTAGATTCAGAAAGAATGTTCCCGATGGTGGGGGGAGTCCAGAACTAGGGACAGAGTTTGAGGATAAGGCGTAAAGGTGAGGTGAGGAGAAATTTCTTCACCCAGAGGGTGGTGACTGTGTGGAATTCACTACCACAGAAAGTAGTTGAGGGCAAAACGTCTCAAGAAGAAATTAGATATCGCTCTTGGGGCTAAAGGGATCAAGGGATATGGGGGGGGGGGGGGGGGGGGGGGAGTTCAGGAGATTTGAATTTCATGATCAACCATGATCAAAATGAATGGTGGAGCAGGCTCGAAGGGCTGAATGGCCTCCTCCTGATTCTAGTTTCTATGTCTCATAGAATCATAGAATTCTATAGTGCAGAAGGAGGCCATTCGGCCGATCGAGTCTGCACCGACCACAATTCCACCCAGGCCCTAAACCCATAACCCTATGCATTTACCCTATCTAGTCTCCCTGACACCAAGGGGCAATTTAACACGGCCAATCCACCTAACCAGCGCGTCTTTCGGACTGTAGGAGGAATCCGGAGCACCCGGAGGAAACCCACGCAGACACGGGGAGAAGGTGCAGACGCCGCACAGACAGTGACCCAAGCCGGGAATCGAACCCGGGTCCCTGGCGCTGTGAGGCAGCAGCGCTAACCACTGTGCCACCGTCCCTCGAGAGATGATGGACTGTGCCCAGGGTGCCCACTTCTATGCTGAATAGTTGTGGCTGTACAGCCCCATTCAGGAGTGGCAATTCCTTCCTCAGACAGCACAGACCAATAGCTCTGGTAACTCAGCAATTCATCATTTACCCAGCTAGAGACACCACCGAAGATTAAGGAGCGACCTGATTGAAGTATTTAAGATGATTTAAAGGGTTTGAGATGGAGATTTCCTCTGGTGAGGGGAGTAAAGAACAAGGGGGAATAATGTTAACATTAGGGCGAGGCTATTCAAGGGGTGATGTCAGGAGTCACTTTGTCACACGAAAGGTTGTGAAAATCCGCAACTCTCTCCCCTAAAGATGTGCCACGGGGGTCGGGGTTTCAGGTGAAGCTCTCCAAACTGAGATTGATAAGATTTTTCTTGGATAAGGGTCTTAAGGATTATGTAACCAAGCTGGGTAGATGGAATTGAGATACAAATCAGTATTGATCTGAAACCAATGGCAGAAGAGCCTCCAGGCGCTAAACACTGTGCCACCGGCCATTATCTCTGTCTCTCTCTCTCTGCGGATGCTGCCAGACTCTTTCCAATACTTCCTGCTTCTATTTCAAAAGCAAAATACTCCCCGTGCTGGAAATCTCAAATTTAAAAAAAAACAAAACGGACCACGCAGGAAAAAACTAAGCAGGTCAGCCAGCATCTGGGGAGAGAAACAGGCCCTGGTTTTACCGGCATGCCCGCCTGCCCCGGTTCGCAGAATGGCATTCTCTGTTGACCTCGGGCGTGGTCTTACGAACCTCGGGCGAGGGTGCCCATAAAATTCCGGCCAGTGTTAGCCTTTCCGATCTATGACTTTTCATCAGCAGAGCAGATTTTCTGGATGTTGCCTCTGGCTGTGTACAAATTGCTGCATTTCAACAGCAACATTTCAAATGCACCTGATTGGCTGCAAGACAGTTTGGGATGTCCTGAAGACATGACGGGCACTATATAAATGCACCTCTTTAGTTTCTGTCTGACACCACCCACAACGTAAAGCTACCCCCCGCTCCTTGAGGGGAGAGGGGAAGCATTAAGGATAAGCACATTATTTGGGTATAGAGGGATCTGGGCCAAATGCGGGCAATTGGGACTAGCTTAGGGGTTTTAAAAAAGAAAGGGCAGCACGGACAAGTTGGGCCGAAGGGCCTGTTTCCATGCTGTAAACCTCTATGATCTCAGAGTGCGAGTTGCCCTACGCTGTATTGGTATCAATGTGCTAAACCAGCCCAGTGACAACACTGAACCTTTCCGCGTATTGCAAACTCAACAAAGCGGGCAAGTGAGATCCGACAGCGCAGAATGGGAGGAAAAGTGAAAGAACAAAGAACAGCACAGCACAGGAGCAGGCCCTTCGGCCCACCAAGCCTGCGCCGAAACATGCCGCATTTCTAAACTAAAGACCTTTCAGGTAGGATTTTCTGGTCACATTGCCCCAAGACCAAAAAATCCCGCCCAAGGTCAACAGACCTTTGCATGGTCCGTGTGGAAAATTGTGCCCTTTGTCTCTACACGGTTTGTATCCCTCTATTCCGTGTCTATTCGAGTATCTGTCAAGATACCTCTACAACATTGCTATTGTATCTGCTTCTACCACCTCCTCCAGCAGCGAATTCCAGGCACTTATCACCCTTTGTGTAAAAAAAGACTTGCTTCTCAAATCTCCTTTGAACTTTCACCCTTTTACCTTAAACCTGTGCACCCTGGAACAGTAAATCTGGAACCGGTCGCCAGTAGAAAGTTTTTCTTGTTAGTCTAGCTCCATGCTCCATGTTGGGGGTATACTACAGGTCCCCCAACAGCCCAAGGGAAGTGGAAGAACAGATATGTCAGGAGATACTGGATAGGTGCAGGAAAAATAGGGTTGTTGTAGTGGGAGACTTCAATTTCCCTGGTATAGACTGGAAATCGCTTAGAGCTGGGACTCTGAATGGGGAGGAATTTGTAAAATGCGTACAGGAAGGTTCTTTGGAACAATATGTAGATAGCCCGACTAGAGAGGGGGCTATACTGGACCTCGTACTGGGGAATGAGCCCAGTCAGGTCTCAATAGTGACCACAATTCTGTTAGCTTTAGGATAGCGATGGAAAAGGATGACTGGCGTCCCAAGGGTAAGGTGTTGGATTGGGGGAAGGCTAACTTTAGTGGGATTAGGCAGAAATTGGCAGCTGTTGATTGGGAGAGGCTGTTTGAGGGTAAATCCACATCTGGCATGTGGGTGTCTTTTAAGGAACAGTTGTTAGGGCTGCAGGACAGGCATGTGCCTGTAAAAAAGGATAGGAAGGGTAGGATTCGAGAACCGTGGATAACCAGGGAAATTGAGGGATTGGTCAAAAAGAAAAGAGAGGCGTATGTTAGGTCCAGGCAGCTAAAAACGGAGGGAGCTCTGGAGGAACACAAAGAAAGTAGGAAAGAACTCAAACGAGGAATTAGAAGGGCAAAAAGGGGTCACGAAATGTCCTTGGCTGACAGGATTAAGGAGAATCCCAAGGCATTTTATTCATACGTTAGGAACAAAAGGGTTGTCAGGGAAAAAATAGGACCTCTCAGGGACAAAAGTGGGGAATTATGCTTAGAGCCCAAAGAAGTAGGGGAGATCCTAAATGAATACTTTGCGTCGGTATTCATAAAGGAGAGGGATGTGTTGACTGGGAGTGTCTCGGAGGGGAGTGTTGACCCGTTAGAGAAAATCTCCATTGCAAGGGAGGAAGTGTTAGGTTTTTTAAAGAATATAAAGACTGACAAATCCCCAGGGCCTGATGGAATCTATCCAAGGCTGCTCAGGGAGACGAGAGATTAAATTGCTGGGCCTCTGACACAAATCTTTGTCTCGTCACTGGACACAGGTGAGGTCCCAGAGGATTGGAGGATAGCTAATGTGGTCCCGTTATTTAAGAAGGGTAGGAAGGATAACCCGGGAAATTATAGACCGGTGAGCTTGACGTCCATGGTAGGGAAGTTGTTGGAGAGGATTCTTAGAGATAGGATGTATGCGCATTTAGAAAGGAATAAACTCATTCACGATAGTCAGCATGGTTTTGTGAGAGGGAAGTCATGCCTCACTAACCTGGTGGAGTTTTTTGAAGAAGTGACTAGAATGGTTGACGAGGGAAGGGCCGTGGATGTCGTCTATATGGACTTTAGTAAAGCGTTTGACAAAGTACCTCATGGTAGGTTGGTGCAAAAGGTTGGATTTCATGGGATAAAGGGGGAGGTGGCTAGATGTGTGGAGAACTGGCTTGGTCACAGAAGACAGAGGGTGGTAGTGGAACGGTCTTTTTCCGGCTGGAGGCCTGTGACTAGTGGTGTTCCGCAGGGCTCTGTATTGGGACCTCTGCTGTTTGTGATTTATATAAACGATCTGGAAGAAGGTGTAACTGGGGTGATCAGTAAGTTTGCCGACGACACGAAATTGGCTGGACTTGCAGATAGTGAGGAGCATTGTCAGACATTACAGATGGATATAGATAGGCTGGAAATTTGGGCAAAGAAATGGCAGATGGAGTTCAATCCAGATAAATGCGAAGTGATGCATTTTGGTAGAGCTAATGTAGGGGGGAGCTATATGATAAATGGCAGAACCATAAAGGGTGTAGATACGCAGAGGGACCTGGGTGTGCAAGTCCACAGATCCTTGGAGGTGACGTCACAGGTGGAGAAGGTGGTGAAGGCGGCATATGGCATGCTTGTCTTTATAGGACGGGGCATAGAGTATAAAAGTTGGGGTCTGATGTTGCAGTTGTATAGAACGTTGGTTCGGCCGCATTTGGAATACTGCGCCCAGTTCTGGTCGCCACACTACCAGAAGGACGTGGAGGCTTTAGAGAGAGTGCAGAGGAGGTTTACCAGGATGTTGCCTGGTATGGAAGGGCTTAGTTATGAGGAGAGATTGGGTAAACTGGGGTTGTTCTCACTGGAAAGGCGGAGGATGAGGGGAGACCTAATAGAGGTGTATAAAATTATGAAAGGAATAGATAGGGTGAACGGTGGGAAGCTTTTCCCCAGGTCGGTGGTGACGTTCACGAAGGGTCATAGGTACAAGGTGAGGGGGGGGGGGGGGGTAGGTTTAACACGGATACCAGAAGGACATATTTTACACAGAGGGTAGGGGGGCCTGGAATGCACTGCCGGGCAAGGTGGTGGAGGTGGACACACTGGGAACGTTTAAGACTTATCTAGATAGCCACATGAACGGAGTGGGAATGGAGGGATACAAAAGAATGGTCTAGTTTGGACCAGGGAGCGGCGCGGGCTTGGAGGGCCGAAGGGCCTGTTCCTGTGCTGTATTGTTCTTTGTTCTATGCCAAGGAATTGGCACTTTCCAAAATCCAAGTTTGCTTAATTCTCCAGCGCATCAATCTCCTGCTCCTTTTCCACATCTCAATCATCCTCTCTCTCCAATACACTTGGTTTACGACAGGTCTACCACCCCCTCCCAACTCTCTTTCACAATTTGTTTTGCTGTCCAAAGCCCCCATCACTAAATCCGTTGCTCTCCTGTCCAACGTTGGTCTCTGCATTGACTGACCTGTCTTACCCATTGACTTCCCCTTCACCTGGTATGGAGGGGAGATCCTATGAGGAGAGGCTGAGGGATTTGGGATTGTTTTCGCTGGAAAGGCGGCGGCTAAGAGGGGATCTTATTGAAACATATAAGATGATTAGAGGTTTAGATAGGGTGGATAGTGATAGCCTTTTTCCTCTGATGGAGAAATCCAGCACGAGGGGGCATGGCTTTAAATTGAGGGGGGGTAGTTATAGAACCGATGTCAGGGGTAGGTTCTTTACCCAGAGGGTGGTGAGGGATTGGAATGCCCTGCCAGCATCAGTAGTAAATGCGCCTAGTTTGGGGGCGTTTAAGAGATCCGTAGATAGGTTCATGGACGAAAAGAAATTGGTTTAGGTTGGAGGGTCACAGTTTTTTTTTTTTTAACTGGTCGGTGCAACATCGTGGGCCGAAGGGCCTGTTCTGCGCTGTAATGTTCTATGTTCTATGTTCTACCTCAACTCATTCGCCTCCACTCTGACTATCCATTACAGATACAGTCCAACACTAACCGCTGGTTAGATAAAGTATTGATTAGAAACAGTATAAAACCTCAGAGAGGCCACAATAAAATCTGAATAAACATATACAGTCAACATCAACAACTTTGCATTTCTGACCACTGAGTTCTTGAAGTGCTTTACTGCCAACGATGTTTGTTTGGTGTATTGCAAGAAAGGTGACAGCCATTGACTTCAGGAAGCGTAGTGGAGGACATGCCCCTGTCTACATCAACGGGGATGAAGTGGAAATGGTCGAGAACTTCCAAGTTTTTTGGTGTCCAGATCACCAACAACCTGTCCTGGTCCCTCCACGCTGATGCTATAGTTAAGAAAGCCCACCAACTTTCCCAGGAGGCATGTCTGCTACAACTCTCACCAATTTTTACAGACGCACCATAGAAAGTATCCTTTCTGGTTGTATCACAGCTCGGTATGGGCTCCTGCTTTAACCAAGACCGCAAGAAACTACGAAGGGTTTTGAACGTAGCCCAGTCCATCACGCAAACCAGCCTCCCATCCATTGACTCTGTCTACACTTCCCGCTGCCTTGGAAAAGCAGCCAGCATAATTAAGGACCCCACACACCCCGGACATTCTCTCTTCCACCTTCTTCCATCGGGAAAAAGATACAAAAGTCTGAGATCATGTACCAACCGACTCGAGAACAGCTTCTTCCCTGCTCCTGTCAGACTTCTGAATCGACCTACCTTGCATTAAGTTGATCTTTCTCTACACCCTAGCTATGACTAACACGACATTCTGCACTCTCTCCTTTCCTTCTCCTCTATGTACTCTATGAACAGTATGCTTTGTATAGCACACAGAAATAATACTTTTCACTGTGTCCCAATACATGACAATAAGAAATCAAATTTAAAAAAATTAAATAAAGGACAGCCAGATTGTGCACAGCAAGCTCCCACTAACAGCAAAGTGACAATAACCAAATAATGTTTCTTGTGCTGTTGACTGAAGGATAAATATTGGCCAGAAATATTGGCTGTTCTTCAATATAATGTCTCACGAGCTTTGACATCCACCCAAGAGGGCTTCAGTTCAACGCTGTGCCCGAAAGTTATTTCCAACAGCACAACACTCCTTAAGATGCTTCATGTGATGGATTAGTAAACCAAATTTGACACAGCCTCATGAGATACTGGAACAGGTGCAAAAGCTTGGCGAGAGAGGTAATAGCGCGTCATAAAGGGAGAGAGGTAGAGGGGGACACGCTTGGGACAGGAATTCCAGAGCCTCGGACCCAGGCAACTGAAGATGTGGCTACCAATGGTGTAGCAGGCAAAAGTTGGACATGCTCAAGAGGCCAAAATTGGAAGAGTGCCGAAACCTCGGAGCGTGGTAGGATTGGATGAGGTTACGGATGGAGTCAATTCTCAGCGAGGCTAAGAATTTTAAAATCAAGGTGCAGGTGGCCTGAAACCTGCTGAGCACAGGGATGGCGAGTGGACAGAACCTGGTGTGAATTAGCGCACAGAAAATAGGAGGAGGCAGTCATTCGGCCCTTTGAGCTTGCTCCACCCTTCACTATGATCACAGCTGATCATCCAATTCAATACTCTGATCCCACCTTCCTCCCTAAAAGTTTATTTATTAGTGTCACAAGTAAGGCTTACATTAACACTGCAATGAAGTTATTGTAAAAATCCCCTAGTCGTCACACTACGGTGCCTGTTCGGGGACACTGAGGGAGAATTTAGCATGGCCAATACACCTAACCAGCACGCCTTTCGGACTGTGGGAGGAAACCGGAGCACCCGGAGGAAACCCATGCAGACATGGGGAGAACATGCAGACTCTGTACAGACAGTGACCCAAGCTGGGAATCGAACCTGGGTCTCTGGCTCTGAGAGACAGCAGTGCTAACCACAGCGCCACTCTTTGTTCCCCTTTGCCTCGGGTAACATATCTAACTTCCTCTTGAAAACATTCAATGTTTTGGCCTCAACTACTTGCTGTGGTAGCGAATTCCACAGGCTCACCACTCCCTGGGTGAAGAAATTTCTCCTCATCTCTGTCCTAAACTGTATCCTCAGACTGTGATCCCCTAGTTTTGGACTCCCCCACCAACTGGAACATCCTTCTTGCAGCTACCCTGTCTAGTCCTGTTAGAATTTTATAGGTTTCTATGAGATTCCCCCCTCATTCTTCTGAACTCCAATCTTAACCGACTCAAATCTCTCCTCATACGTCAGTTCCACCATCCCAGGAATCAGTCTGATAAAGGCTCCATAGCAAGGACATCCGTCCTCAGATAAGGGGACCAAAACTGCACAGAGCAGCAGAGTTAAAGTTTATTTATTAGTCACAAGTAAGGCTTACATTAACACTGCAATGAAGTTACTGTGAAAATCCTCTAGTCGCCACAGTCCAGCGCCTGTTTGGGTCAATGCACCCTAACCAGCACGTCTTTCAGATTGTGGGAGGGAACCGGAGCACCCGGAGGAAACCCACGCAGACACGGGGCGAACGTGCAAACTCCACACAGACAGTGACCCAAGCCGGGAATCGAACCCGGGTCCCTGGCGCTGTGAGGCAGCAGTGCTAACCACTGTGCTATCTTCAAATCTGTGAAATCAAGATTACAAAGGGCTGAAGGTGGGAGGCTGACTGGAAGAGTATTGGAGTAATAGCGTTCAGAGGCAGCAATGGCTTGGGTGAGGGTTTCAGCAGCAGGAGAGCTTAAACAGGGCAGAGAAGCACATTGGTTCATGAGATCGAAATATACACCCTCGAGACGTGGTGTGGGTAAGTGTCATAAGCTCAGCTTAGAGCCAAATATGATGCCAGGTTTATACAAACTCAACTGGCCGGGGACTGGGATAGTCACAGTCTAACCCCAGCCTTGTCCGGCAAGAGACCAACACTAAGTTAGTTACGCACAGTCAAACACTAACCACCAGGCAGAGCAATACCAGGCATACCAAAAAATGAGGTATCAAAGAACAAAGCACAATACAGCACAGGAACAGGCCCTTCGGCCCTCCAAGCCTGCGCCGCTCATGTGCCCAACTAGACCATTCGTTTGTATCCCTCAATTCCCAGTCTGTTCATGTGGTTATCTAGATAAGTCTTAAACGATCCCAGCGTGTCCGCCTCAATCACCTTGCTTGGCAGTGCATTCCAGGCCCCCACCACCCTCTGTGTAAAATACATCCCCCTGACATCTGTATTGAACCTTGCCCCCCTCATCTTGAACCCGTGACCCCTTGTGTTCGTCACCTCCGACCTGGGAAAAAGCTTCCCACTGTTCACCCTATCTATGCCCTTCATAATTTTATACATCTCTATTAGGTCGCCCCTCATCCTCCGTCTTTCCAGGGAGAACAACCCCAGTATCAACCAGGTAAAGCTACAACACAGGGCTACTTCCATCCAAACAGCATAGGCAACAAGTAAAAGAGCAAAGCGATTCCACAACCAACAGATCAGATTGAAGCTCTGCAGTCCTGCCACATCCAGCTATGAATGATGGTGGACAATTAAACAACTCACCGGAGGAGGAGGCTCCACAAATATCCCCATCCTCAATGGTGGAGGAGCCCAGCACATCAATGCATAAGGTAGCATTATCACATTAGTTATACATGCCAACTAATTGGCATTTTCTGACACTAAACATTAGTTCGACAATCTGACATTAACTAGTGGGTACAGTCTGGGATTAACCATTAGATATGTCCAACACTAACTATTAGACTAACATGATGTGGAGTTGTCGACCTTGGACTGGGGTAGGCACAGTAAGAAGTCTCACAACACCAGGTTAAAGTCCAACAGGTTTATTTGGTATCACGAGCTTTTGGAGCACTGCCCCTTCATCAGGTGAGTGGAGAGTTGGGTTCACAAACAGGGCATATATAGACACAAACTCAATCGCAAGGTAATGGTTGAAATGCAAGTCTTAACAGGTAATCAAGTCTTTACAGGTGCAGACAATGTGAGTGGAGAGAGCGTTAAGCACAGGTTAAAGAGATGTGTATTGTCTCCAGCCAGGACAGTTAGTGAGATTTTGCAAGCCCAGGCAAGTCGTGGGGGTTACAGATAGTGTGACATGAACCCAAGATCCCGGTTGAGGCCGTCCTCATGTGTGCGGAACTTGGCTATCAGTTTCTGCTCAGCGATTCTGCGTTGTCATGTGTCGTGAAGGCCGCCTTGGAGAACGTTAACATGTCCTCTTGGGTTCATGTCACACTATCTGTAACACCCACGATTTTCCTGGGCTTGCAAAATCTCACTAACTGTTCTGGCTTGAGACAATTCACACCTCTTTAACCTGTGTTTAACCCTCTCTCCACTCACATTGTCTGTACCTGTAAAGACTTGATTGCCTGTAAAGACTCGCATTCCAACCATTATCTTGTAATTGAGTTTGTGTCTACATACGCCCCGTGAAACAAATCCTGCACTCACCTGATGAAGGAGCGGCGCTCCGAAAGCTAGTGCTACCAAATAAACCTGTTGGACCTTAACCTGGTGTTGTGAGACTACTTCCTGTATTAGACAAACACAATCTGATACTAACCCAAACGGCAGTGTCCAAAACTAACATTACTTCCACACAACCTGACATTCACCACCTTGGTATGATATGGTACTAACCATTAGTTAGGCACAGTCTTACCACTAACCTTAAATTAGACACAGTCCCACACTATTACTTACATACAGTCCAACATTAACTGATGGACACAGTGCAAGACTAATTAATTGGGCAGTATAATATTAACCATTATTGAGACACCTATCATTGGACAATGTCAAGACTAACCAAAGGCCATCTGTATTAAATGGTGGATACAGTCCGGCAGTAACCACTAGTTAGATGCAGATTACCCATTAAACACAATCCAAAGTTTTAAGTTTATATATTCGTGTCACAAGTAGCTTTACATTAACACTGCAACGAAGTTACTGTGAAAATCCCCTAGTCGCCACACTCCAGCGCCTGTTCGGGTAACACTGAGGGAGAATTTAGCACAGCCAATGCACCTAACCAGCACGTCTTTCGGACTGTGGGAGGAAACCGGAGCACCCGGAGGAAACCCACACAGACATGGGGAGAACGTGCAGACTCTGCACAGACAGTGACCCAAGCCGGGAATCGAACCTGACACTGTGAGGCAGCAGTGCTAACCACTGTGCCACCAGTTGGACATGGAACAGGGCTATCTATTGGGTAGACATAGTCCAAGTTAACTACTAGACAAGAAACCAAGACTAACTAGTAACCATCAGGTTGGCACAGTCGATATTACTAGTAGGCATAGTCTGCAGTGGACACAATCCAAACTAGTAAGCACAGTTCAATACCAACTATTCATTAGACAGCATCCTACACTAAATATCACTGGGCATATCACTGGATTCATGAGGGGAATGTCGTGCTTGACGAACTTGTTGGATTTTTATGAAGATGTGACTAGTGCGGTTGACGGAGGGGAACCGGTGGATGCGGTGTTTTTGGATTTCCAAAAGGCGTTTGATAAGGTGCCTCACAAAAGGTTGCTGAAGAAGATTGGGTCACACGGAGTTGGGGGTAGGGTGTTAGCGTGGATTGGGGATTGGCTAGCCGACAGGAAGCAGAGAGTCGGAATAAATGGGTGCTTTTCTGGTTGGCAGATGGTAACTAGTGGCGTGCCGCAGGGATCGGTACTGGGGCCTCAACTATTTACCATTTATATAGATGATCTGGAGGAGGGGACTGAGTGTAGGGTAACAAAGTTTGCAGACGACACAAAGATAAGTGGAAAAGTGAATCGTGTGGAGGGCGTAGAAGGTCTGCAGAGAGATTTGGACAGGCTGAGTGAGTGGGCGAGGATCTGGCAGATGGAGTATAACGTTGACAAATGCGAGGTTATTCACTTTGGAAGAAATAATAGCAAATTGGATTATTATCTAAATGGAAAGAAATTACAACATGCTGCTGTGCAGAGGGACCTGGGGGTCCTTGTGCATGAGACGCAAAAACCCAGTCTGCAGGTGCAACAGGTGATCAAGAAGGCAAATGGGATGTTGGCCTATATCGCAAGGGGGATAGAATATAAAAGCAGAGATGTCTTGCTGCATCTGTACAGGGCATTGGTGAGGCCGCAGCTGGAATACTGTGTGCAGTATTGGTCCCCTTATTTGCGGAAGGATATATTGGCCTTGGAGAGAGTGCAGAGAAGGTTCACCAGGTTGATACCAGAGATGAGGGGTGTTGATTATAAGGAGAGACTGAGCAGATTGGGTTTGTACTCATTGGAATTTAGAAGGCTGAGGGGGGATCTTATAGAGACCTATAAGATAATGAAGGGGCTGGATAGGGTAGAGGTGGAGAGATTCTTTCCACTTAGAAAGGAAACTAGAACTAGAGGGCACAGCCTCAAAATAAAGGGGGGTCAGTTTAGGACAGAGTTGAGGAGGAACTTCTTCTCTCAGAGGGTGGTGAATCTCTGGAATTCTCTGCCCACTGAAGTGGTGGAGGCCACCTCGTTGAATATGTTTAAATCACGGATAGATGGATTCCTGATCGGTAAGGGAATTAGGGGTTTATAGGGATCAGGCGGGTAAGTGGAACTGATCCACATCAGATCAGCCATGATCTTATTGAATGGCGGGGCAGGCTCGAGGGGCTAGATGGCCGACTCCTGCTCCTATTTCTTATGTTCTTATAGGGGAAGCACAGTCCCATCCTAACCATTAGTTGGGCACAATCAACATTAACTAGTGGGCACGGTCTGTCATTAATTGTTAGACGCAACCCAACACCCATCATTAGACTCAGTCAACATCTATTGTTAGTTAGCTAGGGTTCCACAATAATGGTTAATTATAGGCAGTCAATAATAACGACTGGATCCGTCTCACAGCAACTGCTAGACAGAGTCCAAAATTAATTACACAACACAGTCTGACACTACCCATTAGCTTGGAAATATTCTGCAGTAACCATTAGACAAGCAGTCGGAAACTAGCCAGTAGACACAGTTCAATGCTAACAATTATTTAACACAGTCTTGGCAACGACCTGTGGTTAGATATCTTTCAATCTAACCATTAAACACATACTCTAATCAAACACTAACCAATAGTTAAACACAGCCTCACACCCAGTAGAGGGCATGCACCAACACCCACCAGGAAATATGCACTGACACCCACTATTGCACATTCCCAAACAAACAAGTGGCAGGCTCCAACACTAACTGGAGACCAGACTCTGAGACCAGAGGCTACGATTCAATGCTAACAGCACGGTCTCAAGCTAACTAGGTGGCATTCCCTGACCGATCAGCATTCAGCAACATTAGCTGGAACGGTCTGGGGCCATCTAATTAACAGTCACACTAACTAGTGGGCACCGTCTGACACTAGTGGGTAGAATCCGACATTAACTAGCTAGCACTTCCAAGCTAACTAGTGGGAACAGCTGACGATCCCTATTTACTAGCGGGCAAGGTCTGTTACTCCCCACCCGAGACTCCCACAATAAGTAGTTGGCACTCACGCTAACTAGTCCAAAACTAATTAGATAGCACTCCTTTACTAACTAGTATGCATGGGTCTGGCACTTAACTAGCTTTCTCACTAGTGGACACGGTCCAGGCAGCTGGGCAATCCCACGCTAACTAGCGGGCAGAGTCTGACATTAACTATTTGCCACTTCCACACCAACTAGTTATCACTCCTTGACTAATTTGTCAATCCCAAAGTCTTTTATAGGCATATAAATGGTAAATATATGGTAAAAGGGAGGACTGGGGCCAATAGATGGTGGTGATCTTTCAGGAATCACTGGAGTTAGGGAAGGTCCCAGAGGACTGGAAGAAGGCTAATGTAACACCCCTGTTTAAGAAGGGAGGGAGGCAGAAGATGGGAAATTATAGGCCAGTTAGCCTGACCTCGGTTGTGGGTAAGATCTTGGAGTCCATTATTAAGGATGAAATTGCGGAGTATTTGGATACTTGGAAAGCACTGGCACGGATAGAAGATCGGCTGACGGACAGAAGGCAGAAAGTGGGGGTGGGGGGGGGGTCCTTTTCAGGATGGCAACTGGTGACTAGCGGTGTTCCACAGGGGTCAGTGTTGGAACCACAACTTTTCACTCTATACATTAATGATCTGGAAGATGGAACTGAGGGCATGATTGCTAAATTTGCAAATGATACAAAGATATGTAGAGGGACAGGTGGTGTTGAGGAAGTGGGGAGACTGCAGAACGACTTGGACAGGTTAGGAGAGTGGATAAAGAAGTGGCAGATGGAATACCCCAATGTGGGAAAGTGTGAGGTTATACACTTTGGTATGAAGTTCTGAGGCATAGACTATTTTCTAAATGGGGAAGGGCTTCGGAAATCTGAAACACAAAAGGACTTGGGAGTCCTGGTTCAGGATTCTCTTAAGGTTAACGTGCAGGTTCAGTCAGCAGTTAGGAAGGCAAATTCAATGTTAGCATTCATGTCGAGGGGGCTAGAATACAAGAGCAGGGATGTACTTCTGAGGCTGTATAAGGCTCTGGTCAGACCCCATTCGGAATATTATGAGCAGTTTTGGGCCCCATACCTAAGGAAGGATGTGCCGGCCTTGGAAGGGGTGCAGAGGAGGTTCACAAGAATTATCCCAGCAATGAAGTTTACAGGGGAAAGGGTTTACAGGGGAAAGGCAGGGGAATGACACCAAGCGTAATGCTCGTTTGGAGAGCCAGTGCAGAAGTGATGGGCCGAATAGCTTCCTGCACCATAACAATTGTGAGATACTGGTTGTCACTCTCAAAGTAACTAGTTATTAATCCCCAACTAACCAGTCATCACTCTCAAAGTACAAGTTGTCACTCCCCACAGTAACGACTTATTACTTCCTGACTAACTAGCTGTCACTCCCAAAATACTTGTCACTTGCACAATAGCTAGTTATTACTCCAATACTAACTAGTTGTCATTCCTTCACTAACTAGTTATTACTCTATTATCTAACCATCACTCCCAGAACTAACTAGTTAATACTCCTGAACTAAGTTGTTGTAAATACCACACTAACTGGTTATTACTCTCTCACTAACTAGCTGTCCCTCCCTCATTACAGAGTTATCACTCCTGGACTAACCATCCACCACTCACACAGTGACTAGTTATTACTCCTGGACTAACTACCCGCCACTCACACAGTAACTAGTTACTATCCCGGGCTAACTAGTTTTTACTCTTGCACTAATTAGCTGTCACTCCCAGACTTACTACATCTTCAGTAACTTGTCACTCCTGCAGTAAAGTTATTACTTTCAGACAAACTTGCTGTCACTTTCTCACCAACTAGTTATTACTCCCAGATGGAATATTTGTCGCTCACACAGTATTAATCGTAGAATCCCTACAGTGCAGAGGAGGTCTTTTGGCCCATTGGTCTGCACTGACCCTGACAGAATATCTTACCCCAGGCTCTTCTTCCAACCCCACCCTATAACCCCATACATTTACCATGGCCAATGCACCCTAACCCGCACATCTTTTGGACTGTGGGAGGAAACTGGAGCACCCGGAGGAAACCCACGCAGACACGGGGAGAACGTACAGACTCCACACAGACAGTGACCCGAGGCCGGGATTTGAACCCGGGTCCCTGGCACTGAGGCAGCAGTGTTAACCTCTGTGCCACCGTGCCACCCGATGTGAAGGGCATATAATCTACAACCCTCTAGTTAGTGAGCATGCTGATGCACTGCAGGTGGGACAGGACTTTAAATGGAAATCACAGGATTCGGTTATTCCCCTGGACTAACTAGGTGTCACTTCTTCAGTGTAATTCTGTCACTAACTAGATGTCACTCCCTCACTAACTAGTTATTACTCACAAACCCACCACTTCACTAAGTAGCTGTCACTCCCTCACTAACCTTCACTAACTAGCTGTCACTCCCTCACTAACCAGCTGTCACTCCCTCACTAACCAGCTGTCACTCCCTCACTAACCAGCTGTTCATCTTTCACCAAACAGTTATTACTCCCTCACTAACTACCTGTCACTCACTATCCAGTTATTACTCTCTCACTAACAAGCTGCCACTTCCTTACCAACCAGTTATTACTCCCTGACTAACATGCTGTCACCCACTAACCAGTTGTCACTCCCTCACTAACCAGTTATTACACCCTCACTAACCAGCTGTCAGTCCCTCCATAACTCGTTATTACTCACAGACCCACCACTTTCACAGTAACTAGTTATTACTTTACTAACTAGCTGTCATCCCTTCACTGAGCAGTTATTTCTCCCTCACTAACCAGCTGCCACTCCCTCATTAACTAGTTATTACTCACAGACCCACCACTTTCACAGTAACTAGTTATTACTTCTGGACTAATTAGCTGTCACCCCCTCACTAACCAGCTGTCACTCCCTCACTAACCAGTTATTACTTCCCTCTAACTAGCTGTCACTCCCTCACTAACTAGCTATCACTGACTAGTTGTTACTCTCCCTAACCAGTTATTACCCTCTTACTAACTAGCTGTCACTAACTAACTGTAATTCCCTCACTAACCAGTCATAACTCCCTCACTAACTAGCTGTCACTCCCTCACTAACCAGCTGTCACTTCCTCTAACTAGTTGTTCATCTCCCAGTTATTATTCCCTTACTAACTAACTGTCACTCACTATCCAGTTATTACTCTCCCACTAGCAAACTGTCACTTCCTTACCAGGCAGTTATTACTCCCTGACTAACATGCTGTCACCCACTAACCAGTTGTCACTCCCTTACTAACCTGTTATTACTTTCTCACTAACCAGATGTCACTCCCTCACTAACCAGTAGTCAATCCCCTACTAACGAGTCATTACTCACTAACTAGCTGCCATGCTCACTAACTAGCTATCACTCCCTTCATAACTAGTTACTCACGGACCCACCACTTTCACAGTAACTAGTTATTACTTCTGGACTAATTAGCTGTCAACCCTCATGAACCGATTACTTCACTAACTAGCTGTCATCCCATCACTGAGCAGTTATTTCTCCCTCACTAACCAGCTGTCACTCCCTTATTAACTAATTACTCTCTCTGACTAGCTGCCTGTCCTTCACTAACCAGTTATTACTCCCCTCTAACTAGCTGTCACTCCCTCACTAACTAGCTGTCACTGACTAGCTGCCACTCTCACTAACTAGTTGTCACTCTCTCACTAACCAGTTATTACTCTCTCACTAATTGGCTGTCACTAACTAGCTGTAATTCTCTCATTAACTAGTTATAACTCCCTTGCTAACTAGCTGTCTCTCCCACACTAACTAGCTGTCACTATCTGTCACTCCCTCACTAACCAGTTATTAAACCTCACTAACAAGCTGTCACTATCAGTCCCTCATTAACTAGCAGTCAGTAACTATCTGACACTAACTAGCTGTCATTCTCTCACTAACCAGTTATAACTCCCTCACTAACTGTCAGTAACTAGCTGTCAGTGTCTCATTAATAAGTTATTACTCTCACTAACTAGTTGTCAGTAACTAGCTGTCAGTGTCTCATTAATCAGTTATCACTCTCACTAACTAGTTGTCAGTAACTAGCTGCCACTCTCATATTAACCTGTTATTACTCCCTCACTAACTAGCTGTCACTCTCCCACTAACCAGTTATTACTCCCTCACTAACTAGCTGTCAGTAACTAGCTGTCACTCTCCCACTAACCAGTTATTACTCCCTCACTAACTAGCTGTCAGTAACTAGCTGTCACTCTCCCACTAACCAGTTATTACTCCCTCACTAACTAGCTGTCAGTAACTAGCTGTCACTCTCCCACTAACCAGTTATTACTCTCACTAACTAGCTGTCACTAACTAGTTGTGAGTAACTAGCTGTCACTAACTAGCTGTCAGTAACTAGCTGTCACTCGCCTTGCGCTCAGTGCCGCTCCCGGGCTCCGGCACCTTCCTCCCGGGGCGGCTCCGCTCCGCCGCCCGCTGCCCGCGGCTCCCGGCTGGGCTGAGCTGCTGCCCCCGGAGCCGGGCTCGGGTGATGACGGTGCGGGGCTGGGGCTGCGGCTCCCGCTGCGCCCTGGCCGCGCTGCGGTAGGAGTGCGAGCCCTTGTAGCTGACCCGCAGCACGGTGCGGGAGCGCAGCAGCCGCTCCAGCTGGCGCCGGGTGCGGCTGGGGGCCAGTCCGTGCCTCCGCTGCACCATCTTACAGATCCGCTCCAGGTCCGGCCGAGCCTTGCGGCACCGCAGCGACTCGATCGTCTCCAGGATCCACTGCTTGCACTCGGCCTCCGACATCTCCCCGGCCCGATGGTGCCCCGCTCTCCGCGGCCTGTCTCCCCGTCCCGTCCCCGCTCGCCCTCCAGCCAAAGGCGGAAGCGCCGCTCCCTGCGACCCGCCCGGAGGTGGAGCGGGCGGAGCTCCCGCAGTGGGGCAGCAACCCGCTCCCACACAGTGGAGAGGAGCAAATAACACCCTGGGCTGCTGACAGAGGCGCATCCTAATCCCCTTGGGGAATAATAGCCCCAAACTGGGGGAAATATTCAGAGAATAATCACCCCAAACTGGGGGAAATATTCACTCCAAACTGGGGGAAATGTTAACCCGAACTAAGTGAAATATCAATCCCAAATTGAGGAAATGTTAATCCCAAATTGGGGATCTCTTAATCCCAAAATTTGGAATATTTTAATCCCAAATTGGGGATACATTAATCCCAAATTGGAGATATATTGATCCCAAATTGGGGATCTCTTAATCCCAAAATTGGGAATATTTTAATCCCAAAATTGGTGATGTATTAATTCCAAATAAGGGAAATATTAATCCCAAACCAGATGAAATATTAATCCCAAATTGGGAAAATGTTAATCCCAAAAAAGGATCATTAACTCTAAACAGGAAAAAGTGTTAAATTTAAGCTTATTTATCAGTGTCACAGGTAGGTTTACATTAACACTGCAACAAAGTTACTGTGAAAATCCCCTAGTCGCCACACTCCAGCGCCTGTTCGCATACACTGAAGGAGAATTTAGCACGGCCAATGCATCTAACCAGCACGTCTTTCGGACTGTGGGAGGAAACCAGAGCACCCAGAGGAAACCCACACAGACACGGGGGGAATGTGCAGACTCTGCACAGACAGCAACCCAAGCCAGGAATCGAACCCGGGACCTTGGCGCTGTGAGGCAGCAGTGCTAACCACTGCACCAACGTATCAAATCGAAAATGGGGAAATATCTCAAATTAGTGAAGCGTTAATCCCAGATTGGGGAAGAATGAGAAGGTGGATTATTATTTAAATGGGGAGAGAGTGCGGAAAGCTGGAGTACAGAGAGACTCAGGGGTCATTGACAATGAAACTCAGAAAGCTAGCATATGAGTACAGAAAGTGTTAGGGAAGTAAATGCTGGCTTTTATTTCAAGGGGGCTTGAGTAGAAAAGTATTGCTGAAACTGTACAATACACAAGTGAGGCCACATTTGGAATGAGACCAATTGTGGTCTCATTTAAGGAAAGATATAGGCCTGGATTCTCTTGGCCCCTGGAGCTGCTTGAGACATCAGTGGGAAGCATTTTGTGAATCTCCCAAGTGCGGAGCTGATTTTTTAAAATATGGAAATGTCATTGAAATTGACACTTCCATATGATTAGCCTGCCCGGGATGGTGTTTACCAGGCTAACAGGAGTGGTTGCCACCAGTGGGGTTTACAACTGCCCCCCACTGGAGGGGAACAGGCATTCTCACTCCACTGGTGTGGACAGAGGCCATTGAAGGCTCCCTGGGGTGCCCCTTGGGCAGTGCTAGCCTGGCACCTTGGCACTGCCCAAGGGGCAAACTGGCAGTGCATACACCAGGCACTTTGGCACTGCCCACCAGGCACCGTTCAGCGCCAAGGGGGTGGGACGTAATTGGGGGTTATCAGTGGGGTGGGGGGGGGGGGACCTGCTGCCACTCTGCAAGTGGAATTGGTGGGGGAGAAAGGGATGTGGGCAATCGGGGCTGGCCATCGGCGTGAGGGAGGTCAGGCCAGGTCATGGGGGGGGGGGGGGGGGGGGGGCGGTTCGGGGCTGGCAATGGAGGGGGACTCGGGGCTGGCCAGGGTGGGGCGTGGTTGACTTAGTCTCTCCCCATATGACAGACCTGCCATCCCAGGAATCAGCCTGGTAAACCTTTGCTGCGCTCCCTCAATAGCAAGGACATCCTTCCTCAGAAAAGGACACCAAAACTGCACACAATACTCCAGGTGTGGCCTCACCAACGCCTGTACAATTGTTGTAAATCATCCCTATTCCTACACTCAAATCCTCTCGCTATGAAGGCCAACATACCATTTGCCTTCTTTACTGCCTGCTGTACCTCCGCGCTTACTTTCAGCGACTGATGCATGAGGACTTCAAGGTCTGGCTGAACCACTGCAGTTCTATGTGGTGTAGGTCCACCCAATTTCAGGATTTCACCCAGTGACTGTGAAGGAACAGCCGATATGTTTCCAAATCAGGACGATGTGTGGTTTGGAGGGGAACTTGCAGGTGGTGGTGTTTTCCACACATTAGCTGCCCTTGTCCTCTTGTGATAGAGGTCAGAGCTTTGGAAGGAGCTTTGCCTGTGCATGGAGGGAGTTAATGTGTAAGGTGGCGGATGGGGTGCCAATCAAGTGGGCTGCTTTGTCCTGGATGGTGTCAAGCTTCTTGAGTGTTGTTGGAGCTGCACCCATCCAGGCAAGTGGGGAGTATTCCATCACACTCCTGACTTGTGCCTTGTAGATGGTGGACAGGCTTTGATGGGGGGGTTGGGGGTGTGGGGTGGGGGGGAAAGGATGTCAGGAGGTGAGTTGCTTGCCACAGAATTCCCAGCCTCTGACCTGCTCTTGTAGCCACAGTATATGGCTGGTGACTGCCAAGATAGTGACTGCGGGAGATTCAGGGATGGTAATGGGGGTGGCATGGCAGCACAGTGGTTAGCACTGCTGCCTCACAGCGCCAGGGACCTGGGTTCGATTCCTGGCTTGGGTCACTATCTGTGTGGAGTTTGCACATTCTCCCCGTGTCTGCGTGGGTTTCCTCCGGGTGCTCCAGTTTCCTCCCGCATTCGGAAAGACGTGCTGGTTAGGGTGCATTGACCCGAACAGGTGCCGGACTGTGGCGACTAGGAGAATTTCACAGTAACTTCATTGCAGTGTTAATGAAAGCCTTACTTGTGACACTAATAAATAAACTTTACTTTAACTTTAATGCATTGAATTTCAAGAGGTGATGGTTTGATTCTTTCTTGTTGGAGATGGCCATTGTCTGGCGCTTGTGTGGTGTGAATGTCACTTGCCACTTGTCTGCCAAACCTAGATATTGTCCATGTCTTGACACGATCTTGCTGCAAATGGGCGTGAATTGCTTGTGTCTCTGCCTTTTTTGGCCTTTATAGCAAAGAGGTTGGAGTTTAAAAATAGGGAGGTTTTCCAGGCCTCACCCAGAATACTGCGTACAGTATCGCCCCCCCCCCCCACTGCCTTGAAAAGGATAGAGTAACATTGGAGGCAGTTCAGAGGAGATTCACCAGGCGAATTCCTGGGTTGAGTTGTCGTCCTATCAAGAGAGACTGGGTCTGTATTCCTTGGAGTTTAGAAGAGTGAGGGGTGACTTTATTCAAACATACAAGATTCTGAGGGGGCCTGAAAGGGGAGATGTTCTTACAAATGGGAGCATCTCGAACAAGGGGGCATCGCTACAAGATAAAGGGCTGGTCATTTAAAACTGATGTACGTAGAAATTTCTTCTCACAGAGGATGGCGAATCTCTGGAATTCTCTGCCCCACAGGGTAGTGGAAGCTGGATCATTAGAAACATTATAGATTTTATTGAAAATTTCAAGACTAAGATTGGCATTTTTCTATTATATAAGGATTATGAAGGCTTATGGGTTGAAAGTGGCTAAATTGTTTAATTTGCTTTATTATTGTCACATGTATTATTATACAGTGAAAAGTATTGATTCTTGTGCATTATACAGACAAAGCATACCGTTCATAGAGAAGGAAAGGCGAGAATGCAGAATGTAGTGTTACAGTCATAGCTAGGGTGTAGAGAAAGATCAACTTAATGCGAGGTAGGTCCATTCAAAAGTCTGATGGCAGCAGCAGGGAAGAAGCTGTTCTTGAGTCGGTTGGTGCGTGACCTCAGACTTTTGTATCTTTTTCCTGACGTGCTCCCCCACAGGAAGAGAACAGTCTTGCCTTCAGCGGTCACGGGCATTCAGCCTCTGATCTTCGGGTAAGCGTTCTCCAAGGCGGCCTTCACGACACACGACAGCGCAGAGTCGCTGAGCAGAGACTGATATCCAAGTTCCGCACACACATGAGGACGGCCTAAACCGGGATGTTGGGTTTATGTCACACTATCAGTAACCCCCACAGCTTGCCTCCTGGACTTGCAGAATCTCACTGGCTGTCCTGTCTGGAGACAATACACATCTCTTTAACCTGTGCTTAATGCTCCCTCCACTCACATTGTCTGTATCTTTAAGACCTGGTTGGCTGTAGAGATTCGCATTCTAACCAGTATTCTGTAACTTGATTTTGTGTCTCTGTGCCCTGTTTGAGAGCAGATTTCCACTCCATCTGACGAAGGGGCAGCGCTCCGAAAGCTAATGGTATTTGCTACCAAATAAACCTGTTGGACTTTAACCTGGTGTTAAAACTCTTACTGCAATAAGTGCTGGGCAGCCAGCGACGCATGTGTCCCATGAATGAATAAAAAATGTAGTCTCTCTTGATGGAACAACCCTCTCATCCCAGAAATCAGCTCGTGAACCTCCTCTGGACTGCCCCTCAATGTTGCTGTATCCTTTATAAGATAAGGGACAAAACATCCACCTCAACTGAACGGAAACTCTTGCCTTTCCAGCCTCAATACGTTAACAATTCTACCTGTTGGGAAAGAGGGGTACACATGTGTACAGGCATCCAACAAAGCCTGGCAGCTTCTCCTAAAGAGCCAGCCAGATCCTAACAATCTCTCTGGCTAGAAGCTAAGCTGCACCGAGAAGTCTCTGGTTTCAAAGCTTCGCGGCTTATATTTGGAGTAAATGTCATAAGCTTACGAGCTGCCATTTTGGAAGTCCTTATTTCCACCTTTGCTTGTATATCCCTCTCTGTCTCTTGCCTGAGAGGCGATGACAATAGACCCTGGCACAGGACTTACAATCCTTTCTTTGAAAGTAAGATTGAAGCAAAGTTCCGGGACAGGCTACGATCTTCTCCAGAGAATCTCTGCAGAGAAATAGGACATTACACCCCAGGGACAGGCACCAAGGGAATACAATTGTTTTAAATCCCAGGCCATGTCTTTTGGCCAATTATCATTCAGTTGCACATCTGGAAGACATCTGCGGTTCTTTCCAACTGCGGGCAGGAAATACCTTTGTACTAACAAGATGCTGTGCGTTTGAACGTCAAGTGCCAGGGCTTTGAATCGAGTATGTGGGAGAATCAAGAGACAGCAAGGCCAGAGTCCCTGTAAGGCTTTACCAGGGCTGAGTTACCCAATCTTCTAACTCACATCACATACTCCCAATGTAACACTTGCAAACCAGCACAGTCAGTGAGGTAAAGCTCGTGAAGCCAGGAATTCCCCCATTTCAACAAACCTGAGTAAAATCAAGCTTCCTTTATTTGGAACATTCTTTTATCTGATTCTATATAGAACCACAGAATCTCTACAGTGCAGAAAGACGCCATCCGGCCCACTGAGTCTGCACCTTCAAAGGAGCAGCCCATCCAGGCCCTTCCCTCATCCTATCCCTGTAACCCCGCACATTTAGCATAGCCATTCCACCTAACCTCCACATCTTGGGACACCAAGGGGCAATTTAGCACAGCTAATCCACCTAACCTGCACATCTTTGGACACCAAGGGACAATTTAGAACATAGAACAGTACAGTACAGAACAGGCCCTTCGGCCCACGATGTTGTGCCGAGCTTTATCTGAAACCAAGATCAAGCTATCCCACTCCCTATCATCCTGGTGTGCTCCATGTGCCTATCCAATAACCGCTTAAATGTTCCTAAAGTGTCTGACTCCACTATCACTGCAGGCAGTCCATTCCACACCCCAACCACTCTCTGCGTAAAGAACCTACCTCGGACATCCTTCCTATATCTCCCACCATGAACCCTATAGTTGTGCCCCCTTGTAATAGCTCCAGCCACCCGAGGAAATAGTCTTTGAACGTTCACTGTATCTATCCCCTTCATCATTTTATAAACCTCTATTAAGTCTCCCCTCAACCTCCTCCGCTCCAGAGAGAACAGCTCTAGCTCCCTCAACCTTTCCTCATAAGACCTAATAGAACATAGAACAGGACAGCACAGAACAATTTAGCATGGCCATTCCACCTAACCTGCACATCTTGGGACACTAAAAGGCAATTTAGCACGGCCAATCCACCTAACCTACACATCTTCGGACTGTGGGAGGAAACCGGAGCAGGACTTGCAGATAGTGAGGAACATTGTCAGAGGCTACAGAAGGATATAGATAGGCTGGAAATTTGGGCAAAGAAATGGCAGATGGAGTTCAATCCTGATAAATGCGAAGTGGTGCATTTTGGTGGGAATAATGTAGGGAGGAGCTACACGATAAATGGAAGAACCATAAAGGGTGTAGAGACGCAGAGGGACCTGGGTGTGCAAGTCCACAGATCTTTGAAGGTGACGTCACAGGTGGAGAAGGTGGTGAAGAAGGCATATGGCATGCTTGCCTTTATAGGACGGGGCATAGAGTATAAAAGTTGGGGTCTGATGTTGCAGATGTATAGAACGTTGGTTCGGCCACATTTGGAATACTGCGTCCAGTTCTGGTCGCCACACTACCAGAAGGACGTGGAGGCTTTGGAGAGAGTACAGAGGAGGTTTACCAGGATGTTGGCTGGTATGGAGGGGCTTGGTTATGAGGAGAGATTGGGGAAACTGGGGTTGTTCTCCTTGGAAAGACGGAGGATGAGGGGAGACTTAATAGAGGTGTATAAAATTATGAAAGGCATAGATAGGGTGAACGGTGGGAAGCTTTTCCCCGGGTCGGTGGTGACGTTCACGAGGGGTCATAGGTTCAAGGTGAAGGGGGGGAGGTTTAACACAGATATCAGAAGGACATATTTTACACAGAGGGTCGTGGGGGCCTGGAATGTGTTGCCGGGCAAGGTGGTGGAGGCGGACACACTGGGAACGTTTAAGACTTATCTAGACAGCTATATGAACGGAGTGGGAATGGAGGGATACAAAAGAGTGGTCTAGTTTGGACCAGGGAGCGGCGCGGGCTAATTGTTCTTTGTTTCTCGTTTCAAGGCTTCATTCTATGATCATCTTGCTGGTGCCAGTACAGAGCGAGACTGCGGATAGTTGGGAACCTGTCTCGGGGGCAGGGAATTCAGATGGTGTTCGTAAAGCAGAAGTGGAAATGAATAGGGTTGGGAAGCATTTTCTGATCAGGGCCAGTGTGATCTCCTGGACTCGTTTCGATCGCCTCAGGGGGTCGGAGAGGAATTTCCCAGATTTTTTTTCCCCATATTGGCCCTGGGGTTTTTCACTCTGGGTTTTCGCCTCTCCCTGGAGATCACATGGTCTGGAATGGGGGAGTGGGGGTGAGTTAATAGGTTGTGATGAACAAAGCATCGTAGCTGTGAGGGACAGCTCGGTGGATAGGATATTAGGATGTAGATAGGCTGGAAAATTGGGCGGGGATCCTGGATTCAGGATTCAATCCTGGACCGGGGAGCGGCGCGGGCTTGGAGGGCCGAAGGGCCTGTTCCTGTGCTGTGTTGTTCTTTGTTCTTTGTTCACCCGGAGGAAGACACAGGGAGAAAGTGCAAAGTACACACACAGTCCCAAGGCCGGAATCGAACCTAGGACCTTGGCACCGTGAGACAGCAATGCTAACCACTGTGCCACCTCTATAATTCACCATGATGGATTAGAATGAAAACAGAGACAGGTGGCCTCTTTCTTCCACCTGCTGCCTTTTCACTCTGCCCAGCCCCGGTTATCAATCTGTCCTCTGACCCAGTGATAAATTCTTGGAGAAACGTGGGCTGGGTTACTGGGAATCACACTTGCACTTTCATTACAACTTTTGTTGCTGCCTCTAGCTGGGTGTAACCTGTTTCTCGAATACCTCACGTTGTGTGAAAAGGAAGTACTGTGCAGTCCGGCTAGAAATTCAGAAATCCCCTTCTTGCATTTTTATAACGCCCTTTTTCAGCTCCTGAATATCCTAAAGTGTACAACAGCCAATTAAACAATTCTGAAGTGTTGCCTCTGATGTAATGGAGGTAACAATGACAGACCACAAACAGCATTAAGTTGGCGACCAGACCAGTTGTTTTACTGGGGACGGTTAGGGGAATTGGAGAGGGGTTTTAGTTCAGACGGGCAGCATGGTCGGTGTAGGTTGGAGGGCTGAAGGGCCTGTTCCTGTGATTTTTTTTTGTCCTTTGTTCTTCGCTGCTCTTCGAAATAGTGCCACGCGTTATTTTATAAGTGAGCAAACAGGTTTAACACCTTGTATGAATGACCCTGCCTCTGACAGTGTAGCACACCCTCGGTACTGCGGTGGAACATCAGCCTAGATTCTGTGTTCTAGTCTCCGTAGTTGGGTCTTGCATTGATAACTTCCTACTCAGGGACCAGAGTTATACCCATCAAGCCATGGCTGTGTTAATGTCTGAATTTCCAATGTGCCATTACTGCTACAATCTCACCGTATTGTCTAACTCACCTTGGGCTGTAATCACAGAATCCCTACAGTGCAGAAGGAGGCCATTCGGCCCATCGAGTCTGCGCCAACAACAATCCCACCCAGGCCCTATCCCCATAACCCCACGTATTTACCCTAGCTAGTCCCCCGACGCTAAGGGGCAATTTAGCATGGCCAATCCACCTAACCTGCACACCTTGTTCAATCTTTCCTTGCTCTTAGCTCTGACGAAGGGTCATCCAGACTCGAAACGTTGGCTCTATTCTCTCTCCACAGATTTTTTTCAGAGCTGCTGAGATTTTCTGTTTTTATTTCAGATTCCAGCATCCGCAGTATTTTGCATTTATCTGTTAACCTGCACATCTTTGGACTGTGGGAGGAAACCGGAGCACTTGGAGGAAACCCACAGACACAGGGAGAATGGACAAACTCCATGTAGACAGTCATCCGAGAATTGAACCTGGATCCCTGGTGCTGTGAGGCAGCGGCACATGCCACTGTGTCACAATGCCATAGTAAGAAGTCTAACAACACCAGGTTAAAGTCCAACAGGTTTATTTGGTAGCAAACGCCACTAGCTTTCGGAGCGTGCTGCTCCTTCGTCAGGTGGAGTGGGAGATGTGCTCACAAACAGGGCATACAGAGACACAAACTCAATTTACAGAATAATGATTGGAATGCGATTCTTTACAGCTAATCAAGTCTTAAAGGTACAGACAATGTGAGTGGAGAGAGCATTAAGCACAGGTTAAAGAGATGTGTATTGTCTCCAGACAGGACAGCCAGTGAGATTTTGCAAGTCCGGGTAAATTGTGGGGGTTACAGATAGTGTGACATGAACCCAAGATCCTGGTTGAGGCCGTCCTCATGTGTGCGGAACTTGGCTATCAGTTTCTGCTCAGTGACTCTGCGTTGTCGTGTGTCGTGAAGGCCGCCTTGGAGAACGCTTACCCGAAGATCAGAGGCCGAATGCCCGTGACCGCTGAAGTGCTCCCCAACAGGAAGAGAACAGTCTTGCCTGGTGATTGTCGAGCGGTGTTCATTCATCCGTTGTTGCAGCGTCTGCATGGTCTCCCCAATGTACCATGCCTCGGGACATCCTTTCCTGCAGCGTATCAGGTAGACAACGTTGGCCGAGTTGCAAGAGTATGTACCGTGTACCTGGTGTTCTCATGTGAGATGATGGCATCCGTGTCGATGATCCGGCACGTCTTGCAGAGGTTGCTGTGGCAGGGTTGTGTGGTGTATTGTTGATTGTTGATTGTTGATCTTCGGGTAAGCGTTCTCCAAGGAGGCCTTCACGACACACGACAACACAGAGTCGCTGAGCAGAGACTGATAGCCAAGTTCCGCACACATGAGGACGGCCTCAACCGGGATCTTGGGTTCATGTCACATTATCTGTAACCCCCACAACTTGCCTGGATGTGCAAAATCTCACTAGCTGTCCTGTCTGGAGACAATACACATCTCTTTAACCTGCGCTTAATGCTCTCTCCACTCACATTATCTGTACCTTTAAGACTTGATTAGCTGTAAAGACTCGCATTCCAATCATTATTCTGTAAATTGAGTTTGTGTCTCTGTATGCCCTGTTTGTGAACAGAACTCCCACTCCACCTGACGAAGGAGCAGCGCTCCGAAAGCTAGTGGCGTTTGCTACCAAATAAACCTGTTGGACTTTAACCTGGTGTTGTTAGACTTCTTACTGTGTTTACCCCAGTCCAACGCCGGCATCCCCACACCACAATGCCATGGCAGATATTGGATCTAAAGAGGCAGCTCCCTGGTGAACGCAATTGAATTCCACTTAAACCTTAGATTCTAAGAGAATTGACAGAATGCAATTAGATATTTTGACAGCACCTCAGCATGTAACCAATCCTTAACCCACAAAGACAAAGTCACATTTTCTATAGCACATATCCTCCATGATTAAACTCATGTGGAACTTTGTTGAAATTTTTTTAGAGTACAAATTAAGATCTTGAATACACATAAGAATAAAAGAGTTTCCTGTCCCTTGAGCTGAATCTAGCACTCAGTAAGATCATAGTTCATCTTCAGCCTCTCCTGTCCCACGTGATCCCAGTGTCCCTTTGTTCCCTACAGTATCCAAAAGTCAATCGCTCTCCGCCTTTAACACACTCAACACTTAGCATCTCAGGTAGAAGATTCACAACCTTCTGAACAAAGAAATTTCACCCCCTCTCAATCCAAAATGGGTGAAACACCGCCCCCCCCCCCCCCCCCCCCCCCCAATAACCTGAGACTATGTCCCAGGTTCTCGACTCTCAAGCCAGGGAGAAACAACCTCTCAGCATCTATATTTTCAAGTCCTCACAGCACCAGGGACCCAGCTTGGGTGGCTGTCTGTGTGGAGTTCACATATGCTCCCTGTGTCTGCGTGGGTTTCCTCCGGGTGCTCTGATTTCCTCCTACAGCCCAAAGATGTGCAGGTTAGGAGCATTGGCCATGCAGAATTGCACCTTTGTGGCCAAAGATGTGTAGGTTAGGTGGATTGGCCATGGTAATTGCCTGGGGTCATGGGGATTGGCCAGAGGGGAGGTGTGGGGTGGGATACTCTGTTGGAGAGTCGGTGCAGACTCGATGGGCCGTATGGCCTCTTTCTGCACTGTCAGAATTCTATGGTTCCACTAATTTTATTTGTTTCAAGGTTGCATTTACTGACCCCCCAACTGCAGAGGGTATGCTCCCTACACATGCAGTTGCCCTGCCTGTCACATTGTTGACAGTGACGTCCCAGGTAGCTGCCTGCATCAAAGACGGTGCAGGCCATACAACGAGAGAGAAAAAAGGCACCAATGTTCTCGATCCCTCCAGCCCTGTTGTCTGCCTTTCCTTTGCCACTCTCTCCTGCTTCCCCCTCCGCTCTCTTTGCTGCTCCCTCTATTCCCTGCTCCCACCTCCTCCGCTGTTAGCCTTCCATCACCACCGCTCCACAAGAAGTATTAGGCCATTCAGCCCATCGAGCCTGCTCCACTATTTAATACGATCATGGCTTATCTTGTGCTTCAAGTCCATTTTTCTGTCCACTCTCCATCCTCTTGAATTCCCTGAGACACCAAGAATCTGTCTATCGCAGCCTTAAACGTATTTATTCAACAATGGAGCATCCACAACTCTCTAAGGTAGAGAATTCCAAAACATTCACAATATTGCTGCCTCGCAGTGCCAAGGACCTGGGTTCGATTCCCGGCTCGGGTCACTGTCTGTGTGGAGTTTGCACATTCTCCCCGTGTCTGCGTAGGTTTCCTCCGGGTGCTCCGGTTTCTTCCCACAGTCCAAAAGATGTTCTGGTTAGGTGCATTGGCCGTGCTAAATTCTCCCTCAGTGTACCCGAACAGGCTCCGGAGTGTGGTGACTAGGTGAATTTCACAGTAACTTCATTGCAGTGTCAATGTAAGCCTACTTGTGATTAATAAATACATAAACTAAAACTTTAAACTGGGCAGCACAGTAGTACAGTGGTTAGCACTGCTGCTTCACAGTGCCAGGGACCTGGATTTGATCCTGGTTTGGGTCACTGTCTGTGTGGAGTTTGCACATTCTCCCCGTGTCTGCGTGGGTTTCCTCCGGGTGCTGCGGTTTCCTCCCACAGTCTGAAAGACGTGCTGGTTAGGGTGCATTGACCTGGACAGGCGCCGGAGTGTGGCGACTAGGGGAATTTCACAGTAACTTCATTGCAGTGTTAATGTAAGTTTAACTTTAAATTTCTTCTCATCACAGTCCTAAAGAATCAGTTCACTATCTTGAGGCTGTGCCCCTGTGATTTAAACGCTCCGACCGGGGGAAACAATCTCTCCTATCCAGACCCATCAGAATTTAGTAGGTTTCAGAGAGGTCCACTCTCAAACCCCAGAGAAGCTGACGGTTGGGCCAGAGTGAGCAAGAGGGAGCAGCGGAGTGGATTATGGGGAGGTGATGGAGGAGGCAGTGAATGGCAGGGAGCAGGCAGCAGCAGGGAGGGGCAGGAGGGAGTGGTGAAGGGAGCAGCATGGCGGATAGAGGGGAATAGACGCATTGCAGAAGTGGTTGAAATTGCACTCACGCTGGCAGAGTGGGAGCTGAGCTCCTGTTTAGCGGCAGGCGATACAGTGATGTTTCAACCAGATTGTCTCTCATTCTTCTCAACTCCTTAAAGCAGAGACCCAATCTACTCCATTTCTCCTCCTTCATTTTCAGAATGTGGGCGTCGCTGGCTGGCCAGCATTTATTGTCCATGCCTAGATGCCCTTGAGAAGGCAGTGGTGAGCCGCCTTCTTGCATCGCTGCAGTCCATGTGATGTAGGTACACCCACAGTGCTGTTAGGGAGTGAGTTCCAGACTTTTGACCCAGTGACGGTGAAGGAACGGTGATATATTCCCAAGTCAGGATGGTGAGTGACTTGGACGGGAACCTCCATGTGGTGGTGTTGTTCCCAGATTTTGCTCTTGTCCTTCTAGACAGTACGCATGGTGGCACAGTGGTTAGCACTCACAGTGCTCGGGACCTGGGTTCAATTCCGGCCTTGGGTCACTGTCTGTGTGGAGTTTGCACATTCTCCCCGTGTCTGCGTGGGTTTCCTACAGGTGCTCCGGTTTCCTCCCACAGTTCAAAGATTTGCGGGTTAGGTTGATTGGCTATGCTAAATTGCCCCTTAGTGTCAGGTGGATTAGGAGGGTAATGTGGGGTTATAGGGGTAGGGTCTCCGAGGAATTGTTGTCGGTGCAGGCTTGATGGGCCGAATGGCCTCCTTCTGCACTGTAGGGATTCTATAGAAATGGTCGTGGATTTGGCAGGTGCTACCTAAGGAGCCTTGGTGAGTTCCTGCAGTGCATCTTGTAAATGGTACCACGGCTGTCACTGCTCTTCAGTGGAGGGAGTGAATGCTTGTGGGAGGCTTTGTCCTGGATGGTGTTGAGCTTCTTGAGTGATGTTGGAGCTGCACCCATCCAGGCAAGGTGGACAGTATTCCGTCACACTGACTTGTGCCATGTAGATGGTGGACAGGCTTCTGGAGTCAGGAGGTGAGTTACTCGCTGCAGGATTCCCAACCTCTGACCTGCTACTGTAGTCGCAGTATTTATATGGCTAGTCCAGTTCAGTTTCTCATCAATGGTAACTCCCAGGAAATTGATAGTGGGGGTTCAGCGATGGTAATGCCATTGAAAAGTCACAGGGTGATGGTCAGATCCTCTCTTGTTGGAGATGGTCATTGCCTGATGCTTGTGAATGTTACTTGTCACTTGTCAGCTCAAGCCTGGATATTGTCCAGATCTTGCTGCATTTGGACATGATCTGTATGTGTATGGATTCGCAATTCCAAAAACCAAGTTAGCAAACCTTGAATAATCTCCCAGTTTAGGCAAATAGATCCTTCTTTCCGTACAAAGAACAAAACCATAAACTATGCTCCTACTGTGGTCTCACTCAAGTCCTGTACAATTGCAGCAAGACATCCTTACTCTGGTGACACCTTTGTGGTAAAGACTTCTTAATTGTTGACCTTGTTTTGAGTTCAAAGATAACCAATTCCCTCTGAACATCAAAATGTAACCGTTCTCACCATATATTATTTTTTCCTATTGTTTCCATAACTCCAAATCAGCCCGAATCATACTGCATCTGCCCACTTTCTTCCCCTCTCATTTAAACTATTTCTTAGTTGACACTTTGGGGGCGATCTTACCGGCCGTTCATGTCCCACTGCTGCTGCAAATGAGGACGAAGAACTTGATGCCTAGGCAAATCTCCGTTCCACCGCAGCGGGACCAAAAAAACCCCACTGGAGTGAACAGCCAGAGGATTCTGCCCTTTGTGTCCTCCTTACTTTCTCATCCAGCTTTAGAACATCAGTGAACTTTAAAAAAAAATTGTTCCTGGGACATGGGCGTCGCTGGCTGTCCAGCATTTATTGCCCATCCCTAGTTGCCCTTGTTCAGCGGGCAATTGAGAGTCAACCACATTGCTGTGGCTCTGGAGTCACATGTAGGCCAGACTGGGTAAGGACGGCAGATTTCCTTCCCTAAATGGGCATGAGTGAACCAGATGAGTTTTTCCGACAATGGTTTCGTGGTCATCAGTAGATTCTTAATTCCAGATTTTTTAAATATTGAATTCAAATTCCACCATCTGCTGTGGCGGGATTCGAACCCGGGTTCCCAGAACATTAGCTGAATTTCTGGATTAATAGTCCAGCGATAATACCACTGGGCCATCGCCTCCCCCAATGAATATGTGGAATCATGACACTCAGTCCCTTCATTTCATTCATTCATGTAAATTGGAATTAGCTGTGGCCCCAAACTGACCTTTGAGTCATTGGCTACTGAGCGCCAGCCAACTGAAAATTACCCATTTTTCTTGCTATTTTTTGTCCTTTAACAGATGTTCTATCCGCATTAATATCTTACTCTGGACCCTCTGAGGCCTTATCTTTTGTAACAAGCTTTTGTGTGGCACCTCTTCAACTACAGCCACTTGTTTCCCTTTATATTCCTGGGTTAATTCCATCCTCAAAAATCTTTAAACAAGGTTTGCTTTTCATAAAACCATGTTGACGCTGCTGCCTAACAATAGTGGTGATGTGGAGATGCCGGCGTTGGACTGGGGTAAGCACAGTAAGAAGTCTCACGGCACAGTGGTTAGCACTGCTGCCTCACAGCGCCAGTAAGAAGTCAGGTTAAAGTCTAACAGGTTTATTTGGTCGCAAAAGCCACTAGCTTTCGGAACAGGCTGTTCCTTCGTCAGGTGGGTGGGAGTTCTGATCACAAACAGGGCACAAAGACACAAACTCAATTTACATGAATAATAATTGGAATGTGAGTCTTTACGGCTAATCAAGTCTTAAAGGTACAGGCAATGTGAGTGGAGGGAGCATTAAGCACAGGTTAAAGAGATGTGTATTGTCGCCAGACAGGACAGTTAGTGAGATTTTGCACATCCAGGCAAGTTGTGGGGGTTACAGATAGTGTGACATGAACCCAATATCCCGGTTGAGGCCGTCCTCATGTGTGCGGAACCTGGCTCTCAGTCTCTGCTCAGCGACTCTGCGCTGTCGTGTGTCGTGAAGGCCTCCTTGGAGAACGCTTACCCGAAGATCAGAGGCTGAATGCCTCTGAGCAGAGACTGATAGCCAGGTAGGGCTTCTATAATTCCTTAACAAATCCAGCATTTTCCCAACAGCTGTCAGGCTAACTCACATTTCACTCCCATTTTTCTCTCTCCCTCACTCCTTGGCATTATATTTGCTACCTTCGAATCCACTAAGACCATTACAGAATCTGGGGTACTGATTCCCAGTGGCGTACCTCCACACTACAAGAACATTTTGAGCCACACCTCCTAATTTCTCTGAACTGCTTTCTGGCGAAAGCCTTCGTTGGGGCAATTTTCCGCTGTCAGAGAGACGGAATTCTGGAATCGGGAAACACGGGTTTTCATGTCTGACTGTGCATGTGTGGATGTCAAAAGGCTGATTTCCACACTGTTAGCTTCAGTTCCAGCGATCGCAAAACCTGCGCCATTGACTTGGAAAAATGTAAACAATAAAGTGACCAGATATTGTATACATGGACTTCAGTAAAGCCTTTGACAAGGTACCTCATGGTAGACTGGTACGAAAGGTGAAGTCACACAGGATCAGAGGAGAGCTGGCAAGATGGATACAGAACTGGCTTGGCCATAGAAGACAGAGGGTAGCAGTAGAGGGGTGCGTTTCTGAATGGAAGGCTGTGACTAGCGGTGTTCCACAGAGATCAGTTCTGGGACCTTTGTTGTTCACAGTCTATACAAACGATTTGGAGGAAAATATAGCTGGTCTGATTAGTAAGTTCGCAGATGACACAAAATTTGGTGTATAGTGAAGAGGATACAGTGAGATATAGACCAGCTGGAGACTTGGGCAGAGAAGTGGCAGATGGAGTTTAATCTGGACAAGTGTGAGATGATGCATTTTGGATGGTCCAATGCATGTAGGAATTATACAGTAAATGGTAGAACCCTTAGGAGTGTTGACAGGCAGAGAGATCTGGGTGTACATGTCCACCGATCACTGAAAGTGGCAATGCAGGTGGATAAGGTAGTCAAGAAAGCACACGGCATGCTTGCCTTCATCAGTTGGGCATTGAGTATAAAAATTGGCAGGTCGTGCTGCAGCTGTACAGAACCTTAGTTAGGCCTCATTTGGAATATTGTGCACAATTCTGGTCGCCACACTACCAGAAAGATGTGGATGCTTTGGAGAGGGTACAGAAGAGGTTTACCAGGGTGTTGCCTGGTCTGGAGGGTATTAGCTATGAGGAGAGGTTGGATAAACTCGGTTTGTTCTCACTGGAATGACGGAGGTTGAGGGGTGACCTGATAGAGATTTACAAGATTCTGAGTGGCATGGACAGAGTGGATAGTCAGATGCTCTTTCCTAGGGTAGAAAAGACAAGTACTCGGGGACATAGGTTTAAGATGCGTGGGGAAAAGTTTAGAGGAGATGTGTGAGGCAAGTTTTTTACACAGAGGATGGTGAGTGTCTGGAACGCGCTGCCCGGGGAGGCGGTGGGAGCAGGTACGATAGCGGCATTTAAGGGGCAACTAGACAAATACATGAATAGGATGGGAATGGAAGGATACGGACTCCGTAAGCACGTACGGTTTTAGTTTAGGCAGGGATCATGATCGGCACAGGCTTGGAGGGCCGAAGGGCCTGTTCCTGTGCTGTACTGTTCTTTGTTCTAATACAATATAAATGTAAACTGTATAAAGGGAACCTTGATATCCATAAAAAAGCTCAGGAATAATTTATCCAGTTCGTACAAGATTCAGTAGTTTGAAAGTCATCAACATGTTGACTGTCTCTCTCCAAAGATGCTGCTTGATTATTTGAGTTTTTCCAGCATTTTCTCTTCCTATGTCAGATTCCCAGCATCTGCAGTCTTTTGCTTTTATATTGATGAAGTATAAAGTATAAGAAAAAAATCAGTAACATAATTAAAAATGAAAGGAGAAAGCTGAACTGAAGGACTGAAGTCTTAGCGTAACGCTAATCTCATATCTAAGCATGAGCTAAAGATAAGTATGGTTACAAGTTATTGCCATGGTTTCAGTATCATGATCTTCAGAACAGCAGATGCCATTTTTTTTGTCACCTCTATTTGGCTTCTCCCTGGGTATTTGTGGCCTGTTTGTGTTTTTGCTTTTAGTGCGGGTGCCTGGGGCCCTTTGACTTCAGCTCCAAGACTCGTTAGTAATGGGCAAGGGCCTGACCAATGTGAAAAATCTCAACCACGCAGGTGTGGCTCTTACCCAGCCGGAGCTTGCCCGGGACGCCCAAGATTCACCTGATCCTGGAGATGTCAACCACAGAGCTCGAGATGAATGTTAGTTTCAGTTTAATGACATGAATCTTGAATATTTTTCGTGGCAAACTTGGGGGGAGGCGGGGGGGTGGAGGGGATCATAGAATCCTTACAGTGTAGACTGAGGCTATTCGGCCTATCGAGTCTGCACCAACTATCCTGCAGGCCCGAACCCTGTAATCCCACATATTTACCCCACTAATCCACCTAACCTGCACATCTTTGGACACTAAGGGGCAATTTAGCATGGCCAATCCACCTAACCTGCACATCTTTGGACACTAAGGGGCAATTTAGCATGGCCAATCCACCTAACCTGCACATCTTTGGACACTAAGGAGATTTAGCATGGCCAATGCACCTAACCTGCACATCTTTGGACACTAAGGAGATTTAGCATGGCCAATTCACATAACCTGTACATCTTTGGACAATAAGGGGTAATTTACTATGGACAATCCATCTAACCTGCACATCTTTGGACACTAAGGGGCAATTTAGCATGGCCAATGCACCTAACCTGTGTATCTTTGGACTATGGAAGGAAACTGGAGCACGCGGAGGAAACCCAGGCAGACACAGGGAGAATATAGAGACTCTGCACAGACAGTGACCCAAGGCGGGAATCGAACCCGGGTCCCTGGCGCTGTGAGGCAGCAGTGCTGACCACTGTGCCACCCTGCTTCTTAAAAATAAAACAGAAATCAGGAAGCAGCACACTAGTTGGGAACCACTGATCTAGGGAATGATCAGGAGCCAGTACATGCAACATTTCTACAGACACCTCTTTTAGAACCTGAGTACATAGACGTCAAGTCCAATATTACATTTTAAGCCTTGCCTTTTATTCTAAAACTATTCTGAATCTCTCATCACAGATCAATCATTTTGCCTATGGAGATTTTACTCAATGGAATGTATATTCCTCAAGAGTTAGGAAGTATTTTCTTAAATCCTGCCATTGCATTTCTAATGTCACACCATCAGTCTAAGTTCTCAATCTACCTGCCTGAGAGTTTAAACTTTAGTTTATTTATTAGTGTTACAAGTAGACTTACATTAACACTGCAGTGAAGCTACTGTGAAAATCCCCTAGTGGCCACACTCCGGCGCCTGTTCGGGTACACTGAGGGAAGATTTAACATGGCCAATGCACCTAACCAGCGTGTCTTTCGCACTGTGGGAGGAAACCGGAGCACCCAGAGGAAACCCACGCAGACACGGGGAGAATGTGCAGACTCCGCACAGACAGTGACCCAAGCCGGGAATCGAACCCGGGTCCCTGGCGCTGTGAGGCAGCAATGCTAACCACTGTGCCGCCCTAGATAGTGAGTGGAGCAGAGTCAAGGGTCACATTCAAAAAAGGAATAACATAACTACTTGAGGGGAAAAATTGGCAGGGCCAATGGAAGGAGTGTGGCTTATTATACAAGTCTTCCAAAGACACAGACAGAACATGCCACATCACCTGCTCCTGTCCGCTTCCTTTTTACAAGATGTAAAGTGACTTGCATCAAAGTCCAGACAAGAACATCCATCCCTTGGATAAATTCCAAAACAAAATGTGCTAGCTGCTCCCTGTAATATTTGTCCTTATTAGATATTAACTTACAAAGTTCTGCAGAACCCCCTTAGTTTTCTTACCACTCCGTTTGGTTATCAGGCTAATATCTGCTCAATTCAGATGCTGCAGTATCCTTTGAGGAATGAAAATCGCTTACAAATGCATCTTACGTTTCCTCATCGGAAATCTTTACTGAATTCCTTCGAGCCTGTAAATGTTGGAGATACTTAATCCTCTCGTTTCTGTAAAATAGCCTTTATTAATTTCTAAATGTCCCGTATCACACAACTGAAATTTGTCTACACTCTCTCTGAAGGATGCATTCAACAGATCCTTGGGTATTGGCACAGTGATCGCACTCTCATCTCTGAATTAGAAAGTTGTCCAAAGATTTGGGCACTTCATCCAGGCTGGCAGTTCAGAACAGTACTGAGGGAGTGCTGCATTGTTGGAGGGGCCAGATTTAAGGACGAAACAACACTTTTAAAAGGCATTACCGAGCCCATAATTTCATTGCTGCTTGTGGGAGCTTGCTGCACGTAAATTGGTTCCCATGTCTCCTACATTACAATGGCAGTCACATTTCAAAACTGTGCCACTGGTTGTGAAGAACTTTGGAACGTTCTGAGCCTTGTGAAGGTTGCTAGGGAAATGCAAGTAAAAAACCTAAAGGAAACTAAGGTACTCTTGGGTCAGCTGAAAGGACAATGAAAAAAAAGATTGGAGACAGGCGTGGAAGTGATGGGAGAAGCTCATAGAAACCCTACAGTGCAGAAAGAGGCCAGCTGGCCCATCGAGTCTGCACCGACCACAATCCCACCCAGGCCCTACCCCCATATCCCTACACATTTACCTGCTAATCCCTCTAACCTACGCATCTCAGGACACTAAGGGGCAATTTTAGCATGGCCAATCAACCTAACCCACACACCTTTGGACTGTGAGGGGAAACCGGAGCACCCGGAGGAAACCCACGCAGACACGAGGAGAATGTGCAAACTCCACACAGACAGTGACCCAAGCCAGGAATCGAACCCAGGACCCTGGAGCTGTGAAGCAGCAGTGCCAACCACTGTGCTACAGTGCCGTTACTCAAAGCTATTTTGCGTAATGTGAAGTTTAGTTCATTTTTAAATTAGTATCATAAGTAGGCTTACATTAACACTGCAATGAAGTTTTTAGAATTCATTTGTGGGACATGGGTGTCGCTGGCTTCACAGCATTTTTTGCCCATCCCCAGTTGCCTGAGGACAGTTGAGAGTCAACCACATTGCTGTGGCTCTGGAGTCACATGTAGGCCAGACCGGGTAAGGACGGCAGATTTCCTTCCCTAAAGAACATTAGTGAACCAGATGGGTTTTTCTGACAATCGACAATGGCTTCAGGGTCATCAGTAGATTCTTAATTCCAGATTTTTTTTTATTGAGTTCAAATTCCACCATCTGCTGTGGCGGGATTTGAACCCGGGTCCCCAGAACATTAGCTGAGTTTCTGGATTCAGAGTCTAGTGACAATACCACTAGGCCAGGGGTCTCCAAACTACGGCCCGCGGGCCAACATCTGGCCCGCAGCCAGTGGGGCAGGATGGGATTCCCACTGCCGAAACCACTCCCGTGTCCGGAACCCCGCCGCTGACTCAGGATCCGGACGTGGGGACGGAAGCCACAGGCCGGACATTTGCTGCCGCTTCGCGCGGTGTCTGATGGACCCATGGGAATCCCTGCCCTCTTTACCGGCCTATTGTCCAATCAGAGTTGCCGTCCTGTGACTGACAGTTCATTAAACGAATCAGCAATTGAGACATCTGTTATCCAATTGCCGCTCTGCATTGACTGAGTGACAGCTGCTTTATCCAATCCGTAAACTCCATCTGTCTGAAATGAGCGAGAACAATGACAATGATGGCGGCAATTCAGACCAATTCAGTTATGGAAGGAAAAAAGAAAAGTGGACAGTGAGTGCCGCCTGTTTAATGAAGAATGGGGTGTAAAGTACTTCTTTGTACAAGCAGGTGATAAAGCCTTGTGTGTCATATGCAACGAAACTGTTGCAGTTTTGAAGGGGTACAATGTACGTCGGCACTATGAGACCAAACATGAACCAAGTTATTCCCAATTCACAGGAACACAGCGTTGGGAAAAATTTGAATCAATGCAACGCAGGTTGCTTTCCCAACAAGCTTTTTTTACGCAGAAGATAACTGAAAATGAAGCTTTAACCAGGGCCAGTTACAAACTAGCTTATGTGCTGGCTAAAAGAGGAAAGCCATTCACCAACTCACCAATCAAAGAGTGTATAATGGAAGCAGTGGAAGAGTTAGGCCCAGAAAAAGAAAATCTGTTCAAAATCATCAGTCTTGCGCCAAATACTGTTGCTCGTAGAATTGAGGATATAGGAAGCAATATATTTCATCAAATTGCAGACAAAGCAAGAAATTTTCGGTTGTATTCTCTCGCACTTGATGAATCGACTGATGTGTGTGACACATCACAACTCCTAGTATTCATCCGTGGCGTCGACAGTGAATTTAACGTGACACAAGAATTAGCATCAGTGCATAGCATGCACAGCACAGTAACTGGAGAAGACATCTTCAAAGAATTGCAAAAAACTGTGTTAGAATGTAACCTGGAGTGGAATAAACTGCAATGCGTGACAATTGATGGAGGAAAGAACATGTCTGGGGTGAAGAAAGGTTTGGTTGGACAAATCACAAAAGCTTGTGAGGTTGGTGGATTCTCAAAGCCCATGTTTCTGCATTGCATTATCCATCAACAAGCATTGTGTGGAAAATATGTGGATATGTCTTGTGTTCTGAAAACTGTTGTTTCAACAGTGAATTTCATTCGATCTCACGGGTTTAATCATCGCCAGTTCATTTATAAAACTAATTATTTTTCCTTTGGCCCCCGAAAATGTGTAAAATATACGATGTGGCCCTCGTACTGAAAAGTTTGGAGACCCCTGCACTAGGCCATCGCCTTCCCCGCATTACTGTGAAAATCCCCTAGTCGCCACACTCTGGCGCCTGTTCGGGTACACTGAGGGAGAATTTAGCACGGCCAATGCATCTAACCAGCACGTCTTTCAGACTGTGGGAGGAAACCGGAGCACCCAGAGGAAACCCACGCAGACACGGGGAGAACGTGCAGATTCTGCACAGATGGTGATCCGAGGCCGGAATTGAACCCGGGTCCCTGGCGCTGTGAGGCAGCAGTGCTAACCACTGTGCCACCATGCTGGCCAATAGCATCGAAATAAGGGCCAATCTAGGAGTTAACACTGTAGAGGATGTTTGACTACGTACTACAAGCAGGTCTAGAGACCCTGGGAAATTGCTTCACGGCTGGCAGATTATGTTTAATGCATTGAGAGACACTGAACTGATGTCTCATTATTAACATCAAACTAATGGGCCTATTGTTATCAGAGTCTACCGTACCTTCAGGGTAAAGTGCCATATCCCATGGAGAGAGATAGGTCTGAGCTATCAGTACCTTGATTTCAAAAGGTACATGAGCAATGCCATGAGATGATAGCTGAAGTGAGTAGGGTACACACGGGTATTTTGAGGAAACTTGACTATATGACAATGCTTAGTATTTTATCCTTGTATGGTACATTGTTTTGGCCGCAGTTAGAATACATTTTCCAGTTTTAGTCTCCTTCCACAGTGAGGAATACCGAGGCTTTGGAAAGGGTTCTGAGGAAAGCCAATGGATTGAGATATTTTAGCTGTCAAAGTTGGGTAAGAGAGCTGGGACTTCAGAGAAGCACAGTAAGAAGTTTCATAACACTAGGTTAAAGTCCAACAGGTTTATTTGGTATCACGAGCTTTCGGAGCGTCGCTCCTTCTTCAGGTGAGTGAGGACTTGTGTTCACAAACAGGGCATATATAGACACAAACTCAATTTACAAGATAATGGTTGGAATGCGAGTCTTTACAGGTAATCAAGTCTTTACAGGTACAGACAATATGAGTGGAGAGAGGGTTAAGCACAGGTTAAAGAGATGTGTATTGTCTCCAGCCGGGACAGTTAGTGAGATTTTGCAAGCCCAGGCAAGTCATGGGGGTTACAGATAGTGTGACATAAACCCAAGATCCCGGTTGAGGCCATCCTCATGTGTGCGGAACTTGGCTATCATTTTCTGCTCAGCAATTCACCTGATGAAGGAGCGGCGCTCCGAAAGCTCATGATACCAAATAAACCTGTTGGACTTCAACCTGGTGTTGTGAGACTTCTTACTGGTGTTCAACCTGGTGTTGTGAGACTTCTTACTGTGCCTACTGTCCCTGAGGATTGGAGGATAGCGAATGTGGTCCCGTTGTTTAAGAAGGGTAGCAGGGATAACACAGGAAATTATAGGCCGGTGAGCTTGACGTCCGTGGTAGGGAAGTTGTTGGAGAGGATTCTTAGAGACAGGATGTATGTGCATTTAGAATGGAACAATCTCATTAGTGACAGACAGCATGGTTTTGTAAGAGGGAGGTTGTGCCTTACAAATTTGGTGGAGTTTTTTGAGGAAGTGACAAAAACGGTTGATGAAGGAAGGGCCGTGGATGTCGTCTATATGGATTTCAGTAAGGCATTTGACAAAGTCCCACATGGCAGGTTGGTTAAGAAGGTTAAGGCTCATGGGATACAAGGAGAACTGGCTTGGCCATAGGAGACAGAGGGTAGTGGTCGAAGGGTCTTTTTCCGGCTGGAGGTCTGTGACCAGTGGTGTTCCGCAGGGCTCTGTACTGGGGCCTCTGCTATTTGTGATATATATAAATGATTTGGAAGAAGGTGTAACTGGTGTAATCAGCAAGTTTGCGGATGACACGAAGATGGCTGGACTTGCGGATAGCGAAGAGCATTGTCGGGCAATACAGCAGGATATAGATAGGCTGGAAAATTGGGCGGAGAGGTGGCAGATGGAGTTTAATCCGGATAAATGCGAAGTGATGCATTTTGGAAGAAATAATGTACATAAGAACATAAGAACATAAGAAATAGGAGCAGGAGTAGGCCATCTAGCCCCTCGAGCCTGCCCCGCCATTCAATAAGGTCATGGCTGATCTGACGTGGATCAGTACCACTTACCCGCCTGATCCCCATAACCCTTAATTCCCTTACCGATCAGGAATCCATCCATCCGCGCTTTAAACATATTCAGCGAGGTAGCCTCCACCACCTCAGTGGACAGAGAATTCCAGAGATTCACCACCCTCTGGGAGAAGAAGTTCCTCCTCAACTCTGTCTTAAACCGACCCCCCTTTATTTTGAGGCTGTGTCCTCTAGTTTTAACTTCCTTACTAAGTGGAAAGAATCTCTCCGCCTCCACCCTATCCAGCCCCCGCATTATCTTATAAGTCTCCATAAGATCCCCCCTCATCCTTCTAAACTCCAACGAGTACAAACCCAATCTCCTCAGCCTCTCCTCATAATCCAAACCCCTCATCTCCGGTATCAACCTGGTGAACCTTCTCTGCACTCCCTCCAATGCCAATATATCCTTCCTCATATAAGGGGACCAATACTGCACACAGTATTCCAGCTGCGGCCTCACCAATGCCCTGTACAGGTGCATCAAGACATCCCTGCTTTTATATTCTATCCCCCTCGCAATATAGGCCAACATCCCATTTGCCTTCTTGATCACCTGTTGTACCTGCAGACTGGGCTTTTGCGTCTCATGCACAAGGACCCCCAGGTCCCTTTGCACGGTAGCATGTTTTAATTTGTTTCCATTGAGATAGTAATCCCATTTGTTATTATTTCCTCCAAAGTGTATAACCTCGCATTTCTCAACGTTATACTCCATTTGCCATATCCTCGCCCACTCACTCAGCCTGTCCAAATCTCTCTGCAGATCTTCTCCGTCCTCCACACGATTCACTTTTCCACTTATCTTTGTGTCGTCTGCAAACTTCGTTACCCTACACTCCGTCCCCTCCTCCAGATCATCTATATAAATGGTAAACAGTTGCGGCCTGAGTACCGATCCCTGCGGCACGCCACTAGTTACCTTCCTCCAACCGGAAAAACACCCATTTATTCCGACTCTTTGCTTCCTGTCGGATAGCCAGTCCCCAATCCACTTTAACACACTACCCCCAACTCCGTGTGCCCTAATCTTCTTCAGCAGCCTTTTATGGGGCACCTTATCAAACGCCTTTTGGAAATCCAAAAACACCGCATCCACCGGTTCTCCTCCATCAACCGCCCTCGTCACATCTTCATAAAAATCCAACATGTTCGTCAAGCACGACTTTCCCCTCATGAATCCATGCTGCGTCTGATTGATCGAACCATTTCTATCCAGATGCCCTGCTATCTCCTCTTTAATAATGGATTCCAGCATTTTCCCTACTACAGACGTTAAGCTGACCGGCCTATAGTTACCCGCCTTTTGTCTCCTTCCTTTTTTAAACAGCGGCGTAACATTAGCCGTTTTCCAATCAACCGGCACTACCCCAGAATGCAACGAGTTTTGATAAATAATCACTAACGCATCCACTATTACCTCTGACATTTCTTTCAATACCCTGGGATGCATTCCATCCGGACCCGGGGACTTGTCCACCTTCAGTTCCATTAGTCTACCCAGCACTGCCTCTCTGGTCACATTAATTGTATTAAGTATTTCTCCTGCTGCCAACCCTCTATCGTTAATATTTGGCAAACTATTTGTGTCCTCCACCGTGAAGACCGACACAAAAAACTTATTTAAAGACTCAGCCATATCCTCATTTCCCACTATTAACTCCCCCCTCTCGTCCTCCAAGGGTCCAACATTCACTCTAGCCACTCTATTCCTTTTTATATATTTATAAAAACTTTTACTATCATTTTTTATATTAATTGCTAGCCTAGCTTCATAGTCTATCCTTCCTTTCTTTATCGCTTTCTTAGTCTCTCTTTGTTGTTTCTTAAATTTTTCCCAATCACTTGTTTCTCCACTATTTTTGGCCACTCTGTACGCAGCTGTTTTTATTTTAATACTCTCCTTTATTTCCTTCGTTATCCACGGCTGGTTCTCCCTTTTCTTCCAATCCTTGTTTTTTGCTGGAATATATTTTTGCTGAGAACTGAAAAGGATCTCCTTAAAAATCCTCCACTGTTCCTCAGCTATCCTACCTGCCAGCCTGCTCTCCCAGTCTACCTTAGCCAATTCATCCCTCATCCTATCATATTTCCCTCTGTTCAAACAGAGGACACTGGTTTGAGACCAAACTTTCTCCTCTTCCATCTGAATCAGAAATTCGACCATATTGTGGTCACTAGACCCAAGAGGGTCCTTCACAATAAGATCCTTAATTCTACCTACCTCGTTACACAATACCAGATCCAAAATAGCTCGTTCCCTCGTTGGTTCCGTAACATGCTGTTCAAGGAAACTATCCCGACAGCATTCTAAGAACTCTTCCTCCATTCCACCCTTACCGACTTGAGTCTGCCAGTCAATGTGCATGTTGAAGTCCCCCATGATTATTGCCGTTCCGTTTTTACACGCATCCCTTATCTGCTTGTTTATAGCCCTCCCTACCTCAACATTATTATTTGGGGGCCTATATACCACACCTACTAGTGTCTTTCTCCCTCTACTATTCCTCATCTCTACCCATAATGATTCCAATGTAGGGAGGAGTTATACAATAAATGGCAGAGTCATCAGGAGTATAGAAACACAGAGGGACCTAGGTGTGCAAGTCCACAAATCCTTGAAGGTGGCAACACAGGTGGAGAAGGTGGTGAAGAAGGCATATGGTATGCTTGCCTTTATAGGACGGGGTATAGAGTATAAAAGCTGGAGTCTGATGATGCAGCTGTATAGAACGCTGGTTAGGCCACATTTGGAGTACTGCGTCCAGTTCTGGTCGCCGCACTACCATAAGGACGTGGAGGCGTTAGAGAGAGTGCAGAGAAGGTTTACCAGGATGTTGCCTGGTATGGAGGGTCTTAGCTATGAGGAGAGATTGGGTAGACTGGGGTTGTTCTCCCTGGAACCTACACATCTTAGGACACTAAGGGGCAATTTAGCATGGCCAATCCACCTAACCTACACATCTTTGGACACTAAGGGGCAATTTAGCATGGCCAATCCACTTACCCTACACATCTTTGGACACTAAGGGGCAATTTAGCATGGCCAATCCACCTAACCTACACATCTTTGGACACTAAGGGGCAATTTAGCATGGCCAATCCACTTAACCTACACATCTTTGGACACTAAGGGGCAATTTAGCATGGCCAATCCACTTAACCTGCACATCTTTGGACACTAAGGGGCAATTTAGCATGGTCAATCCACCTAACCTGCACATCTTTGGACACTAAGGGACAATTTAGCATGGCCAATCTACCTAACCTGCACATCTTTGGACATTAAAGGGCAATTTACCATGGCCAATCCACTTTACCTACACTTTCTTGGGCACTAAGGGGCAATTTAGCATGGCTAATGCCCCTAACTTGTCCATCTTTGGACTGTGGGAGGAAATCGGAGCACCTGGAGGAAACCTACGCAGACACGGGGAGAACGTGTAAATTCCACACAGTCACCCAAGGCCAGAATTGAACCTGGGTCCCTGGCGCTGTGGGGCAGCAGCGCTAACTGCTGTGCCACCATGCTGCCCATTGAATCATTGATTAATACACAGCAGGATGAGGGATTATGGAAGTGGCCATCAGCATCCTGTGAAATGCCAAGCACCCCCTCATCCAATTTAAATGTGGAATTCCTGTCCTGAGCTTCACAAACAGAGATCTCTTTTGTTCCTGAATAATTGCGCTCTTATAGCTGCCCCTTTCTCAATTGCACCTTTGTTGCATTCTTCTACTGAAGGTGAGACTTGCCATGAGATCGCCAAATCTTCTCCGAAAGAGGCTCAGACATTTAGGGCGGGATTTTCCGGCCGTGCTCACCCCAAAACCGGAAAATCCCACCCGAGGTCAGTGGACCTTTGCATGGTGCCCCCCACACCTCCCCCTCTGATTCTCATGGCGGTGCAGGACAGGAAAATTCCTCCCTGCCCCACAAATCTGAAAACAGACAGAAACACTGTCTTGGCATTGAGCCAGGAGGTAGAGGGAAGGAGAAGGCTTTGATAGGCCTACTGGGCTTCTTGTTACTCAAGTCTGTATGTTAAATGGGTCTGGTACTTGGATGCATATTTGCTCATTCTCTCCTGTTTTAAGGAAAGAGCGTGCGTTCCTTGTCGTTTCTTTCACAACCTCGGCAAGTGCTTTGCGCCCAGCGCAGTACTTTTAAAAAAATGGCAGTCAGCTGTTGCAGTGTAGAAAGCAGAGCAGCCAATTTGTCCACAGCAAGCTCCCGCAAAACAGCAATACGTTAATGACCAGACAACCCATTCAATTATGTCAAACGACAAAGAAAATTACAGCACAGGAACAGGCCCTTCGGCCCTCCAAGCCTGCACCGACCATGCTGCCCAACTGAACTAAAACCCCCTACCCTTCCGGGCACCATATCCCTCCATTCCCATCCTATTCATGTATTTGTCAAGATGCCCCTTAAGAGTCACTATCGTATCTGCTTCCACTACCTCCCCCGGCAGCGAGTTCCAGGCACCCACCACTCTGTGTAAAAAACTTGCCTCGTACATCTCCTTTAAACCTTGCCCCTTGCACCTTAAACCTATGCCCCCTAGTAATTGACTCCTCCACCCTGGGAAAAAGCTTCTGACTATCCACTCTGTCCATGCCTCTCATAATCTTGTAGACTTCTATCAGGACTCCCCTCAACCTCCGTCGTTCCAGTGAGAACAAACCAAGTTTTTCCAACCTCTCCTCGGAGCTAATGCCCTCCATACCAGGCAACATCCTGGTAAGTCTTTTCTGTACCCTCTCCAAAGCCTCCACATCCTTCTGGTAGTGTGGCGACCAGAATTGAACACTATATTCAAGTGCAGCCTAACTAAGGTTCTATAATATATCGGCTGAAGAATAAACATTGTCCAGGGCACCGAGGAACACTCCCCTTCTCTGTGTTAAAATAGTTTTGTGGGATCTTTTGTATCCAACAGGGGACTTACAGAATCTATAGTAAATCAAGCACTCAAGATTACTGCAGGAAGTTAAAAGCCACATTATTAGCCTGGTATGCATTGTGGCTAATACTACCTCAGCCATGCAATTTTCTAATAGAATCCCTACAGTACAGCCTTTGGCCCATCGAGTCTGCACCGACCCCAATCCCACCCAGGCCCTACCCCTATAATCCCACACATTTACCCTGCTAATCCCCCTGACACTAAGGGGCAATCTAGCGTGGCCAATCCACCCAACCTGCACATCTTTGGATTGTGGGAGGAAACCAGAGCACCCGGAGGAAACCCACGCAGACACGGGGAGAACGTGCAGACTCCACACAGACAGTGACCCGAGGCTGGAATTGAATCCGGGTCCCTGGTGCTGTGAGGCAGCAGTGCTAACCACTGTGTGCCACCCTTACCTTTTGCTTAAATGTGAGACCCTTAAGTGTAGAAACTCATCGTTTCCCAGACCTACGTGAGCGTGCGGAGGAATCGACCCCAGAGATGGCGCACACCTAACGATATTTTTCAGTGCAAGTCAGCTCTCACGTAGCCAAAATGAGCGAAACCGGTTTGCGAGTGGCACGGGCTCCCAATTTAGCGACCCCGCAATCTGGTCAGCCACGGAAAAGCAGTCCCTTCACTCGGAAATACATTTTAAAAAAGAAAAACTAAAGGGCTTTAATGTATAAGTAAAATATCTTTTAAAACACAGAACATATATAACATTCAGACACAATGAGATATAAACGCTTATTGGAAGGCGGCAAAAAAGAGAAGTTTAGTGTGTCATTGGGAGTAGTGACTATCTGGAAAACCCCAGGATTCGCAGGAGCAGTCTGTGTAAGGAAAAGAGGGCCAGGCCCTTCTAAGTCACGGCAAGATAGGACTCCACCTGGTGGAACGCACAGACTTAACACAAGTTTTCGGTAAATACAACAGTTTGGGCTCCCATCCAAACAGTGCCTCCTTTCCTCTCCGGCTGAGGATCAAGTTTCCCAGTCTTTTTACAGCTTTGTCTCCTTGGTTTCTCTAGAAATCAGCAAATTCCTTCGAATATTTCTCTGTGAGAGATACACGGATTGCCTCCTCATCATACTCGTCAAAGTTGCTGGTGTCCCCGGGGCCTCTCATCTTGGGTTTAAAAGGAGGTTCCTCCTGAGGAAAGGAACATAAGCTAATTTAGATTGTTTTTAGAGTCGAGGAGTTATTACGGCACACATATCCCGACACCACGACTCTCCGGCATCTAAAGTTCATTTATTAGTGTCACGTAAGCTTACACTAACGCTGCAGTGAGGTTACTGTGAAAATCCCCTCGTCGCCACGTTCCTGTTCGGGTAACACTGAGGGAGAACTTAGCACGGCCAATGCACCCTAACCAGCACGTCTTTCAAACTGTGAGAGGAAACTGGAGCACCCGGAGGAAACCCACGCAGACACGGGGAGAACGTGCAGACTCCACACAGATAGTGACCCAAGCGGGGAATCGAACCCAGGTCCCTGGCGCTGTGAGGCAGCAGTGCTCACCAGTGTGCCACTGTGCCGCCCTTTCATGCTTCAATTACAGTGATGTGCCACAGCTAATGACCCTCAAATATTTGCACTGAACTAAGCACCGCCCTACTCCCCACCAAAACAAAGCACGGTGGGTACAATGCTAAAATACCGTATGGCCGTTTCTTGATTTGATTCCATTTATTATTGGCATACAGTGAAAAATGTTGTTTCTTGCGCGCTATACAAAGAAAGCATGCCGTTCATAGAGAAGGAAAGGAGAGGGTGCAGAATGTAGTGTTACAGTCATAGCTAGGGTGTAGAGAAAGATCAACTTAACGCAAGGTAGGTCCATTCAAAAGTCTGACAGCAGCAGGGAAGCAGCTATTCTTGAGTCGGTTGGTACGTGACCTCAGACTTTTGTATCTTTTTCCCGGCGGAAGAAGGTGGAAGAGAGAATGTCCGGGGTGCGTGGGGTCCTTAATTATGCCAGCTGCTTTGCCGAGGCAGCGGGAAGTGTAGACAGAGTCAATGGATGGGAGGTTGGTTTGAGTGATGGACTGTTGTTCTCATGCTCTAATATTATGCACTCGTTGCAGCAACTGCAGTGCACCACTTGCCACTAGATGCTCCCCCGCAAAACCCACACACTCTTCACCATAAGAGCCCTAGCATTACAGCGGTGGATGCCGACATTACTTGTTGTTTCAATACAAAAACACCCTCTTCCTTCGCTTGTGCGGTATTGGATCAAATAAAACTTCAGTCATAGAGTGTATATAAGTACATAAGAAATAGGAGCAGGAGTAGGCCATCTAGCCCCTCGAGCCTGCCCCGCCATTCAATAAGATCATGGCTGATCTAATAGTGGTTTAGTTCCACTTACCCGCCCGCTCCCCATAACCCTTAATTGTCAATGGGAATCTCCAGCGGTAACCATGCTGCCCTGCATATTGCTGATAAAGGACTTTACGTTGGCACTTACTCCACTGAAGCAAACACCCAGTGCAGGTTGAGTTCGGCAAACGGAGTGTCTGCACATTCTGTCAATAGAAACCCCTGCCCCCCGACACGGGGGGGTAGATTTCCACGTGCATTAGATTGCTGATCTATCCAGAAGCGGAATGTTTGTGTGCATTCAGAGGAAAGAGAGCAGCTTAGCCAACAGTATAGAGAGAGAGGGATAAACAGCTGACGAGTTGGAGAGATGGCGACAATGTTTGTAAGTGTGTTGCAGTGACTGAACTCAACACAGAAAAATTATCGGTGGGGGGAGGGGGGGGAATTTTCCCATTTTGGGATGAGTGCGGCTGGAAAATCCCGCCCACAGTTTGGAATCTCTGCTGGGATACACTACCCTGCCTGTAGTAAACAGCGGCACAGAGTAGACAAGGTGTCCCAACTCCCTGTGAAGCAGGTTCCGACTCGGGTTAGGGTCACGTACCTTTCTTTTGTAGATGGCGATCCAGTCTGTGTTGGCAAACCACTTGTGGTTCTTGATGTCGTTGACCCCGTTTCTAAGGTTCCCAAACCGCTTGGTCAGGTCAACCTGCAGCAGGTTCCTGAGCAGGTCTTTCAGGTCTGAACTGAAATGAGACGGAAACCGCACCTGAAAAACAAAATGTTGCTCTGTTAACGTGGGCACGTATTAAACACCAGGTTGTCAGCAAAGAGCAGAGAGGGAAGGGAGAATTATATTAAGGGGAGATTTTCTGACTCAGTACACAGTGGTTAGCACTGCTGCCTCACAGCGCCGGGAACCCGGGTTCGATTCCCGGCTTGGGTCACTGTCTGTGTGGAGTCTGCACGTTCTCCCCGTGTCTGCGTGGGTTTCCTCCCACAGTCCAAAGATGTGCCGGTTAGGTGGATTGGCCGTGCTAAATTGCCCCTTAGTGTTCAAAGATGTGTAGGTTAGGTGCATTGGCCATGCTAAATTGCCCCTTCGTGTCCAAAGATGTGTAGGTTAGGTGGATTGGCCATGCTAAATTGCCCCTTAGTGTCCAAAGATGTGTAGGTTAGGTGGATTGGCCATGCTAAATTGCCCCTTAGTGTTCAAAGATGTGTAGGTTAGGTGGATTGGCCATGCTAAATTGCCCCTTAGTGTCCAAAGATGTGTGGGTTAGGTGGATTGGCCATGCTAAATTGCCCCTTAGTGTCCAAAGATGTGTAGGTTAGGTGGATTGGCCATGCTAAATTGCCCCTTAGTGTTCAAAGATGTGTAGGTTAGGTGGATTGGCCGTGCTAAGTTGCCCCTTAGTGTCCAAAGATGTGTAGGTTAGGTGGATTGGCCATGCTAAATTGCCCCTTAGTGTCCAAAGATGTGTAGGTTAGGTGGATTGGCCGTGCTAAATTGCCCCTTAGTGTCCAAAGATGTGTAGGTTAGGTGGATTGGCCATGCTAAATTGCCCCTTAGTGTCCAAAGATGTGCAGGTTAGGTGGATTGGCCGTGCTAAATTGCCCCTTAGTGTCCAAAGATGTGCCGGTTAGGTGGATTGGCCATGCTAAATTGCCCCTTAGTATCCAAAGATGTGCAGGTTAGGTGGATTGGCCGTGCTAAATTGCCCCTTAGTGTCCAAAGATGTGCAGGTTAGGTGGATTGGCCATGCTAAATTGCCCCTTAGTGTCCAAAGATGTGCAGGTTAGGTGGATTGGCCATGCTAAATTGCCCCTTAGTGTCCAAAGATGTGCAGGTTAGGTGGATTGGCCATGCTAAATTGCCCCTTAGTGTCCAAAGATGTGCAGGTTAGGTGGATTGGCCATGCTAAATTGCCCCTTAGTGTCCCATGGCCTGGGCTTTGTTGGAGAGTTGGTGCAGTCTCAATGGGCCAAATGGCCTCTTTCCACACTGTAAGGATTCTATGATTCCCTGGATTTGTTATTCCTATATTTAAAAGGGAAGTGGAACACTAACTATCCGCCAATCACTATTCTCCTTTCTAATGACGTTTTAACGTACATGTCATAGTGTCTCTTATCTCTCAGCAGCTATATATAGTGTTCAATTCTGGTCGCCACACTACCAGAAGGATGTGGAGGCTTTGGAGAGGGTACAGAAAAGATTTACCAGGATGTTGCCTGGTATGGAGGGCATTAACTACGAGGAGAGGTTGGAGAAACTTGGTTTGTTCTCATTGGAACGACAGAGGGTGAGGGGAGTCCTGATAGAAGTCTACAAGATGATGACAGGCATGGACAGAGTGGATAGTCAGAAGCTTTTTCCCAGGGTGGAAGAGTCAATTACCAGGGGGCATAGGTTTAAGGTGCGAAGGGCAAGGTTTAAAGGAGATGTACGAGGCAAGTTTTTATACAGAGATAGAACCATAAAATCCCTACAGTACAGAAGAAAGCCATTCAGCCCATCAAGTCTGTACCGACCACAATCCCATCCAGGCCCTATTCCTGCAACCCTCATTTACCCTGCTAATCCCCCTAACACTAGGGTCAGTTCAGCATGGCCATCTAAATTATTTTTTCCTTCTTAGATGGGGAGGCGATGGCCCCGTGGTATTATCGCTGGACTATGAATCCAGAAACTCAGCTAATATTCTGGGAGCCTGGGTTTGAATCCTGCCGCGGTAGATGGTGGAATTTGAATTCAACAAAAGAAAAATCTGGAATTCAGAATCTACTGATGACCATGAAACCATTGTCGGAAAGAACCCCATCTGGTTCACTAATGCCCTTTAGGGAAGGAAATCTGCCATCCTTACCCGGTCTGGCCTACATGTGAGTCTAGGGCCACAGCAATGTGGTTAACTGCCCTGGGGCAACTAGAGATGGGTAATAAATGCTGGCCCAGCCAGCGACGCCCATGTCCCACGAATGAATAAATTTTAAAAAAGTGAAAGATTACTGTGCAGTGCTTCTGTTGGTTAGTAGATAACATTGAGTAATCCGAGCAAACATCACAGGTAGGTTAAAATGTCCAATTGTAGTTAAATCATAGAATCTCTACAGTGACGTGGCAGCCATTTAGCCCATCGAGCCTGCACCGACAATGATCCCACCCAGGTCCTATCCCACTAATCCCCCGACATCCCTCTAACACTCACTAAGGAGCAATGGCCAATCAACCTAACCCGCACATTTTTGCCTCAAAGTCAATTTCTTCTAAAATGTTGCATCAAGATTAAACCTGCATTTATATAGCACCTTTCGCATTTAACCATTCTCTAAAATATCCCAAAATGCTTCATTACCAATGATGGAGCTCTGAAGTGTGGTAACCAGAAATGCATCAACCACCTTACACACAGCATGGTCCCACAAACAGCAATAATCCGTCAAATTGATTTTATTTCATTTTTAGTAAAGTTTGCGGTTGGCCGCGGGAGCTGATCTGATCTTTAAATAACATCAAGGAATCTTTTACATCCACTTGTACAGACATTAGTTTGATGTCTCATCTATAAAGTGGCGTGCCCACAATGAATCACCTCATTATAGTGGTCACAATTTCTCAGAAAAAAGGGACAAGCCGTTTAAAACTAAGAGGAGGAATTTCTTCACTCAGAGGGAGTTGATTCTCTGGAATTCGCTACCAGAGGGCTCTGGAGGTTCAATCACTGAGCTATTCAAGACAGATTGATGGATTTCTGGATGCTACTGACAGGAAGGGATACGGGGAGAAAGATGGTAATGAGGCAGATGATCAGGCTTAATCTGTTTGACTGGGTGGCACGGTAGCACAGTGGTTAGCACTGTTGCCTCACAGCGCCAGGGATCTGGGTTCGATTCCCGGCTTGGGTCACTGTCTGTGTGGAGTTTGCACGTTCTCCCCGTGTCTGCGTGGGTTTCCTCCGGGTGCTCCGGTTTCCTCCCACAGTCCGAAAGACGGGCTGGTTAGATGCACTGGCCCAGACGGGCGCCGGAGTGTGGCGACTAGGGGATTTTCACTGACTCTCTGTGTGACGTTCTCCCTGTCTCTGCGTGGGTTTCCTCCGGGTGCTCTGGTTTCCACCCACAGTCCGAAGATGTGCGGGAAATTGCCCCTTGGTGTCAGGGGGATTAACAGGGTAAATACTGGGGTTATGGGGATAGGGCCTGGGTGGGATTGTTGTTGGTGCAGACTCGATGGGCCGACTTTCGTATCGGGAAAAAGATACAAAAGTCCGGTGTCACTTAACAACCGACTCAAGAACAACTTCTTCCCTGCTGCCATCAAACTTTTGAATGGACCTACCTTGCATCAAGTTGATCTTTCGCTACACCCTAGCTATGACTGTAACACTACATTCTGCACTCTCTCCTTTCCTTCTCTATGAACGGTATGCTTTGTCTGTATAGTGCGCAAGAAACAATACTTTTCACTGTATGCTAATACATGTGACAATAATAAATCAAATCAGAATGGTCTCCTTGTACACTGAAGGGATTCAATGGGATTCTATGAATGGCGGAGCAGGCTCGATGGGCCGAACAGCCTGCTCCTGCTCTACTTCCTCTGTTCCAATTGTAATGGATACAATTTCCCTTATCACGAGATTCTAATATTACTATCCTCTCTCCTTGCATTTATTTATTAGTCACAAGTAAGGCTTACGTTAGCACTGCAATGAAGTTACTGTGAAAGTGCATTGACCCAAACAGGCGCCGGACTGTGGCGACTCGGGGAATTTCACAGTAACTTCATTGCAGTGTTAATGTAAGACTTACTTATGACTAATAAATAAACTACACTAAACATTTCATCTATAATCAGGGTGCAATTGTTGATTAGTCAAAGCCTCCAGTTGATCAAAAACAATGCCAATGTGGTTCAGATGGTAGCATTTTCGAGTCAGAAGTTTTATTCCGGTGCTCGAGTACGTTATCCACACCGACACTCCATTGTGTCAGAATGAGTTGAGCACTGTACCTCCGAGACTGCTCTTCACGTCCCAGTGGTTGACGTGGATGTTAAGGAGCACAAGAGACTACTCAAATAAAGCACAGGGAGTTCTGGCCAACGTTCCTCCACTAAAACAGACGACCTTATCAGCTTACCACTCATTGTAACATCCTGTGGTTGCTACATTTGCCCACATTAACAGTGACTAATCTTTCAAAGTAACCTTTGATTTTTGAGACGTTTCTGTGTGATGTGATGTGATGAGGTGCTGCATCATATCAAATCTCTCCTCGTTTTCATTGTACAGGATCGGAACAACCACAGTTCTTCAAACGCTGCTTACCTTCCCAGAGACAATCTTTTCATAAATCTGAATAGGCTGGTCTGCAAAAAATGGAGGATAGCCAGCAGACATTTCATAGATGAGGACTCCTAACGCCCACCAATCCACAGCTTTGTTATAGCCCTGAAGGAAGAAGAGACATGGATCAGTAAAACAGGTTTAACCCCCACCTCTGCTGAGTTAGCTGCTCTCAGCTAGAGCAGTAAGGGCTTTTGATGGGTTAGTTTGGGGCAGAACAGCCACAGTTGCTCAGATAGCTGCTGGCTAACAAGCTCTGTCGGAAAAGCGCAGGCTCGAACATCAACTGAGTATAGGATTGGACTCGTGATGACCGGCATTGAGGATATGTCCCTGCTGCCCATTCACACACGTGACGCGGTGTTTAGCTCTGCTGCCTCACAGCACCCGGGGAACCCAGGTTCGGTTCCCGGCTTGGGTCACTGTCTGTGCGGAGTCTCCCCGTGTCTGCGTGGGTTTCCTCCCGCAGTCTGAAAGACGTGCTGGTTAGGGTGCATTGGCGGTGCTAAATTCTCCCTCAGTGTCCCCGAACAGGCGCCGGAGTGTGGCAACTAGGGGATTTCCACAGTAACTTCATTACAGTGTTAATGTAAGACTACTTGTGATGCTAATAAAATAAACTTAAGAACTTAAAACTTAAACTTAGGAAGGAGGTTAGTGTCTGTACATTTCCCAAGCAACAAGTCAATGGGCAGTGAAGAAAAATGGCAACTTAGTGAACGCACTACAGCATCGTTACTGGCTGTGTAATTATGGCCTGACACATCGACACAGCTTCATTCATAAATAAATACTTACAATAGAATTTATAAAGGAAGTATTCAATAAAGACAAATTATCTTTGCACAGCTTTGTATAATAACTCCCTGGGATGAAGAGCTTGTCGTATGAGGAATGGTTGAGGACTCTGGGTCTGTACTCGTTGGAGTTTAGAAGGATGAGGGGGGGATCTTATTGAAACTTGCAGGATACTGCGAGGCCTGGATAGAGTGGACGTGGAGAGGATGTTTCCACTAGTAAGAAAAACTAGAACCAGAGGGCCCAACCTCAGGCTAAAGGGACGATCCTTTAAAACAGAGATGAGGAGGAATTTCTTCAGCCAGAGAGTGGTGATTCTGTGGAACTCTTTGCCGCAGAAGGCTGTGGAGGACCGGGTCATTGAGTGTCTTTAAGACAGAGATAGATAGGTTCTTGATTAATAAGGGGATCAGGGCTTATGGGAAAAAGGCAGGAGAATGGGGATGAGAAAAATATCAGCCATGATTGAATGGTGGAGCAGATTCGATGGGCCGAGTGGCCTAATTCTGCACCTATGTCTTATGGTCTTATGGTTCCTGCCCTCTAACCCCATGACATCTGAAGATGACCCTTGGTATTGACTCTCATGTGAAATGCAGAGGAAAATCAGCAAGCATTCTACAATTCCTGCAAAGGGTATGCGGTTCCGGTGGTCAGAATTGTCATTGTGCTTTTTCATCAACATTTATTTATCCCTTGAAATCGATGCCAACCTTTCCCAGTCAGTTTAGCTATGTCAGCAATCGCAACAGAACTAAAGCTGAAGTGTCTAATTTGAATTTTCAGACATTACTGATCACCGAGGCGTGTGCCTCCATCCGAATTTGTCCATTAGGTTCAACTCCTTTACAATAGCGGCAAGGTCAATACACCACAGAACTTTTATAATTACCCCTCACTCCTCCCAATATATCAAACAAAGTCGCTGTAGGTGACTGTAGAACTGCTGTAGCAGATATGTGTAGATCTGTGGGGCGGCACGGTGGCACAGTGGTTAGCACTGCTGTCTCACAGCGCCAGGGACCCGGGTTCGATTCCCGGCTTGGGTCACTGTCTGTGTGGAGTTTGCACATTCCCCCCGTGTCTGCGTGGGTTTCCTCCAGGTGCTCCGGTTTCCTCCCGCAGTCCAAGGATGTGCTGGTTAGGTGCATTGGCCGTGCTAAATTCTCCCTCAGTGTACCTGAACAGGCGCTGGAGTGTGAGGACTAGGGGATTTTCACAGTAACTTCATTGCAGTGTGAATGTAAGCTGTGGCTAATAAATAAACTTTAAAATGATCTTGGTCTACAACGAAGCAGCAATTGGACCTCCAGATTAGCAAACAATGAGATTGCAATGATAATCTGATTGGGTAAAAACAAAACAAAAGCAAATAACTGCAGATGCTGGAATCTGAAACCAAAAGAGAAAATGCTGGAAAATCTCAGCAGGTCTGGCAGCATCTGTAAGGAGAGAAAAGAGCTGACGTTTCGAGTCCAGACGACCCTTTGTCTCCTTACAGATGCTGCCAGACCTGCTGAGATTTTCCAGCATTTTCTCTTTTGGTAACCTAATTGGGTGCCTGCTGACATGGTTACTAAATGGCTAACTTCAACACAATATTGACTGCATTGGTTTTGAAGGAAAATTTGGGGATTTATCAGTGATATATGTTGGCGACATCTTAAAAGCACGGAATATCCAAGAAGCAAGGATAACGGAGAGAGACTGGGTTGGCAGGATGTCACGGGGGAAGGTTTCTGTTGAGCTGGAAGTTGCTGCGGTTTGCAGAGAGAAGATGGCTGCACTGTACCTTGCTGAGGATGATCTCAGGAGCCAGGTATTCCGGAGTCCCACACAGTGTCCAGGTTCTACCCTTTACCCTCTTGGCAAAGCCAAAATCTGTCACCTAGAAATGAATCAGATTGTGAATCAATCTCAGGGCGCAATGCTCTGGAGCAGTTGTATGTGCTCCTCCCCTTCTTTGACCAGCGCAATCTAATTTTTCATAGAATCACAGAATCCTACAATGCAGAAGGAGGCCATTCGGCCCATCAAGTCTGCACCGACCACAATCCCACCCAGGCCCTATCCCCATAACCCCATGAATTTACCCCAGCTAATCCCCCTGACATTAAGGGGCAATTTAGCATCCCCAATCCACCTAACCCGCATGTCTTTCGGACTGTGGGAGGAAACCGGAGCACCCGGAGGAAACCCACGCAGACACGGGGAGAACGTGCAAACTCCACACAGACAGTTGACCCAAGCCGGGAATCGAACTCGGGCTCCTGGCGCTGTGAGGCAGCAATGCTAACCACTGTGCTACCGTGCTGCCCCCAAATTTTATTCTTGTTTTAAAATTCAGTCTGTATAGGATGGGTCCTCTTGAGTCTTAAATAAGAACACAAGTAGTGCTGGAAAAACACAGCAGCCCTGGCAGCATCCGAGGAGAGAGGGAAACTGTTAATTTTGAGTACAACACTGAACACTGGGCTCAAAAATGTTCAGTTTCTCTCTCCACAGACGCTGCCACGTTGGCTGAGCTTTTCCAGCAATTTCTGCTTTTATTTCAGACCTACAGCGTTTTTATCCTCGAGTCTGAGTTGGATCTTCTCTTCAAGGGGAGTTTGGATGCTTGCAGGGTCTGACATAACTTATCCGCAGAACTTCAATCACCTACTTAACACGGGATCTGACCCCTTTATTCTGTAAACGTTTTAACAACACCAGGTTAAAGTCCAACAGGTTTATTTGGTAGCAAATGCCATTAGCTTTCGGAGCGCTGCTTCTTCGTCAGATGGAGTGGATATCTGCCCTCAAACAGGGCACAGAGACACAAAATGAAGTTACAGAATACTGATTAGAATGCGAATCTTTACAGCTAATCAGGTCTTAAAGATACAGACAATGTGAGTGGAGGGAGCATGAGGCACAGGTTAAAGAGATGTGTATTGTCTCCAGACAGGACAGCCAGTGAGATTCTGCAAGTCCAGGAGGCAAGCTGTGGGGGTTACCGGTAGTGTGACATGAACCCAAGATCTCGGGTTAGGCCGTCCTCATGTGTGTCGAACTTGGCTATCAGTTTTTGCTCAGCGACTCTGCGCTGTCGTGTGTCGTGAAGAACCACACGACAGCGCAGAGTCGCTGAGCAGAAACTGATAGCCAAGTTCCGCACACATGAGGACGGCCTAAACCGGGATCTTGGGTTCATGTCACACTATCAGTAACCCCTGCAGCTTGCCTCCTGGACTTTCAGAATCTCACTGGCTGTCCTGTCTGGAGACAATACACATCTCTTTAACCTGTGCCTCATGCTCCCTCCACTCACATTGTCTGTATCTTTAAGACCTGATTAGTTGTAAAGATTCGCATTCTAATCAGTATTCTGTAACTTGATTTTGTGTCTCTGTGCCCTGTTTGAGAGCACATTTCCACTCCATCTGACGAAGGAGCAGTGCTCCGAAAGCTAATGGCATTTGCTACCAAATAAACCTGTTGGACTTTAACCTGGTGTTGTTAAAACTCTTACTGTGTTTACCCCAGTCCAACGCCGTCATCTCCACATCCCCTTTATTCTGTACAAGGTTCACATTTCCAGTTCAACGTGTTAGCTTAAATCGACCCATGTTAAATTCCCATCCGCTTCTCCTCAGCCATGTCTATTTCCTTTATTCAAATCCCTTTCCTGCCATCAAGCTCCCTTACATTTCTCATACAGGCACGATTTTCTGCAATTAACAAATCTGATTAACGATGAGTCCTCCCGCTCTTCCCCAAAGATGGTCACGGAACACAGAATGATGGTTCATTTCCCAGTGCCTCCATCTCTGTCCTGACTATAAACACAACACAGGCATGCAAAGAACACCGGTATAACCCACCCCATCTCTCCATGCCCGTAATCCCTTGATCATGACATACAACTTTGTTTTTTTTAAAGAGTGTACAACTCAACTTCATCTTCTGGGCATCTTTCCAGCACTAATTCCTGAATCGTATTTATATCAAAAGTTGAGCATAGAATCATTTTTTGATTTGATTTATTATTGTCACATGTATTAACGTACAGTGAGAAGTATTGTTTCTTGCGCGCTACACAGACAAAGCATACCGTTCATAGAGAAGGAAAGGAGAGAGTGCAGAATGTAGTGTTACAGTCATAGCTAGGGTGTTGCGAAAGATCAACTTAATGCAAGGTAGGTCCATTCAAAAGTCTGACAGCAGCAGGGAAGAAGCTGTTCTTGAGTTGGTTGGTACGTGACCTCAGACTCTTGTATCTTTTTCCCGACGGAAGAAGGTGGAAGAGAGAATGTCTGGAGAGTATATAGAACCCCGACAGTGCAAAAAGAGGCTATTTGGTCCATCAAGCCTGCACTGACAACAATCCCACCCAGGCCTTATCCCTATAACCCCACATATTTACCCTACTAGTTCCTCCTGACATCAAGGGGTAATTTAGCATGGTCAATCCACCTAACCTGCACATCTTTGGACACCAAGGGGTAATTTAGCATGGCCAATCCACCTAACCTGCCCACCTTTGGACTGTGGGAGGAAACCGGAGCACCCGGAGGAAACCCACGCAGATACGGGGAGAACATGCAAACTTCACACAGTTTCCCGAGACCGGAATCGAACCTGGGTCCCTGGTGCTGTGAGGCAGCAGTGCTAACCACTGTGCCACCATGCCACACCGTACTGGCTCACTTTGCATTTGTGGCTATATGAATGGGTTCAGGTCAATTGGATGTTGAGAAAGTGATTGAGATCTTCGTGTGAGGCTGCCAGAATAGGTCAAAGGTCCCTGGAGTAGTCGTTGGTGATATGGCTGTTTGGGAAGCAATTATCTTGGGAGAACAAACGTTTAGTCTGTTTGTCGATAAGAGTTTGGTTTCAGTTTCAGGAATCTGGAATTGGCAAAGTCCCTTTGACATCCTCGGTGTGACAATCAGCAGCGGATCAGCCAAAGCCCCTGTCTCATCCCCTCTTCCTGCCTCAGGCCGGGTGAGACTGAAACAGCAAAGGAGCTCAGGGCTCCAGCAGTGAAGTGTAAAAGGGACGAAGCCAAGGGCGACATGGCCCCTTCTACAGCACTAGCTGCTGTAAAGCAGATGAGTTTTAAGAGACCATTGAAAGGGAGAAGGTAAGTTTCAAGGGTAAGTGAATGAGTTGAGGGGCTGGGGTTCAGATGTGGGGGTGCTGGCAGTCAGGTTGTGTCTGGTCATGGGGCGGTGGGGGTGGTGTTGCATGGAGGTGGGGGGGGGGGGGGAAAGTTGGGAGACGGGCATGGGGTGGGGGGGGCGAGGGTGGGGGGGGTGATCAAGCCTGGAAATGATGAGGGGGGGGGGGTGGGTGGAAGAGACGGGTGTTGCTTGGTTGGGGTGTTCCCTTGGGGAGTTGGGGTTGGGGGAGAGGTGAGGGGGAGTCAGCTGGGAGAGAGGGGGTGTCGGATTGGGGGAACGGGTCAGGGTAAGATATAGGAGCAGAATTAGGCCATTCGGCCCATCGAGTCTACTCCGCCATTCAATCATGGCTGATATGTTTCTCAACCCCATTTTCCTGCCTTCTCCCCTGTAACCTTTGATTCTCCCCTACCAATCACAAACATATCGATCTCTGTTCTTAACTACACTGTCCCTTTCAGAGTGACATGAGGGTAACACTGACAGGACCATCCCAAAGTTAGCGATTAAATTGCTTTGTTGGATGGTTCCCAATTGTCCAATTTCAAGGGAATTTCAGCCTTCTGGCCAATTGCCAGGTAAACCCTTACAAGGGAACTTCTGAGAGGTATTCCCCAGAGCATCATTGGGGTATACCCCCCAAATCCTACACCAGGAAGCCAGGAGGTGTTTGGACAACTGTACTCATGTACTGTTTGGAATTTTAGATGGGTAAGAGGGGATCTTATTGAAACTTAGAGGATACTGCGAGGCCTGGATAGAGTGGACGTGGAGAGGATGTTTACACTAGTAGGAAAAACTAGAACCAGAGGGCACAACCTCAGGCTAAAGGGACGATCCTTTAAAACAGCGATGAGGAAGAATTTCTTCAGCCAGAGAGTGGTGAATCTGTGGAACTGTTTGCCGCAGAAGGCTATGGAGGCCGGGTCATTGAGTGTCTTTAAGACAGAGGTAGATAGGTTCTTGATTAATAAGGGGATCAGGAGCTATGGGGAAAAGGCAGGAGAACGGGGACAAGAAAAATATCAGCCATGGTTGAATGGCAGAGCAGACTCGATGGGCCGAGTGGCCTAATTCTGTTCCTATGTCTTATGGTCTTATAACTGGAGAAAAAGGCTACAATGCATGACAGAGCTTCTCCCGTTCTTCTCAACGATCATAGAGGTGTCAACAGATGATCAGGAAAAGGAGTTCACTCTCAATCAACTGATATCATTAAAGGAAGTTATCGGGAAAGGGGATTGAGGATTATGGTGATGCTAACAGATCTAATTGTTTCATTCCAGAGCCCGGGAATGTAGAAGGAACGGGCTTGATGGGAGCGATGGCCTTTCGGCATTCCAACCTTTGCGCTGGAAGCGATGACGCAGAGTGGGAGCGAGCATGTCCCGGGCGGTATTCACGAGCAGTACTTTGGCAATGTAATAGTTAATGCTGATAGAACGTCTCACTGTTAAACTATAACAAATTACTGCAGGAAATTGACTGGAAGCGTAATTTATAATTGTGGGTAGGGGAGATACAGAGAGAGGTATGAGATAATGGTAAAACAAGCAGTTGGCAGTTATCCTCTGTGGCAGAATTATCGTAAGTATGTTATCCGTTACAACTCTGCCTCAATCCACACTGGGGGTATATGTTATTCTCAGTGATGACACAGACCCTCGAATCAGAGGTGAAAATGTGCAGCATTCCCACTGTCACTATGAAATTACTGAACCAAAGAGCAAATTGTGGGTTGCTATAAACCCACATCTCTCAACCACCATCACCATTGGGGTGCGTACTATTGTTGCTCACAGCATTACACCTCCACCTCTGTCCATTGTCACACCTTCTACACAGAGCATTCCATCTTCCCCTGCCTGCCATCACCCCGTGAAATGTGACTCATGCTTTTACTCGAGACATTTCACTCATGCGGTTGAGTCCAGACCTGTGGCGCCCCTGAATAGCCCCACCTTCATCCTAATATTGTTGGGCGGCACGGTGGCACAGTGGTTAGCACTGCTGCCTCACAACATCAGGGACCCGGGTTCGATTCCTGGCTTGGGTCACCGTCTGTGCGGAGTCTGCACGTTCTCCCCCGTGTCTGCATGGGTTCCCTCCGGGTGCTCCAGTTTCCTCCCCCAGTCTGAAAGACGTGCTGGTTAGGTGCATTGGCTATGTTAGTTGCCCCTTCCAAAGATGTGTAGGTTAGGGAGATTAACAGAGTAAATATGTGGGATTACGGGGATAGAGTAGGGCCTGGGTAAGATGCTCTGTCAGAGAGTCAGTGAAGACTTGATGGGATGAAAGGCCTCCTTATGCACTGTAGGGATTCCATGGTGCCAATTGGAGTCATTTCATCCCATAAAGCTGGGATTCTCTTGGAGTATGGCAAACACCCCATTCTCAGGGTACAAGTCAGTGCTTGATGCACAGAGCAGTACCTAGGCCATTCCTGGGGCATTCCCCAGCCTCCCACCACTTCCCCCCCCCCCATACCTGGATGTAGCCATATTGGTCAATCAGTATGTTTTCGGGCTTCAGGTCTCTGTAGACGAGGTCTAGCGAATGGAGGTATTCGAACGCGAGGACAATCTGCGCTGCATAAAATCGTGAGTGAGGTTCGCTGCAAACAAGAGAACGGCAATTAAATTCAGCATTGAGGTCGGGGAGGCAACAAACAGCTTGCTCAGTGTGGCGGAGTTTCAGAATGAAGCGTAAAAGCCACTGCACGCCGGTGTCCAAGAAACATCACCTGAAAGATAAAGGCTGGAGGACAATGCTGGAGGGACAACAATACAATTATACAGGGCCTTGGTGAGGCCACACCTAGGGTATTGTGTGCAGTCTTGGTCTCCTTTCCTGAGGGAGGACATTCTTGCTCTCGAGGGAGTGCAGCGAAGGTTTACCAGGCTGATTCCAGGGACAGCGGGACTGATGTATGAGGAGAGATTGACTAGGTTAGGATTGTTTTTGCTGGAGTTCAGACAAATGAGGGGGGGAATCTCATAGAGACTTATAAAATTCCAACAGGACTAGACAGAGTAGATGGTGGGAGGATATTCCCGATGGTGGGGGAGTCTAGAACCAGGGGTCACAGTTTGAGGATTCGGCGTAGACCATTTAAAATGGAGATGATCCACCCAAAGAGGGGTGAGCCTGTGGAATTCATTACCACAGGAAGTAGTCTGAAGTGCATTTGTTTCAACGTGAGGGGTAAGACAGATGAACTTAAGAGTTTGGATTAGTACTTGGAACTATGATGTTGTTGCTATTATGGAGACTTGGATGAAAGAGGGACAGGATTGGCAGCTAAATTGCAGGATTTAGATGCTTGAGGTAGGATAGAGCGGGGTCGAAAGGGTGTGGGGCGGGGGGGGGGGGGGGGGGGGGGGAGAGTTGCATTACTGGTTAAGGAGAATATCCCAGCTGTATTGAGGGAGGACACCTCGGAGGGTTCAGACAACGAGGCAATATAGGTAGAGCTCAGGAACAGGAAGGGTGCAGTCACAATGTTGGGGGTTTATTACAGGCCTCCCAACAGCCAACGGGAGATAGAGGAGCAGATATGCAGATAGATTTTGGAAAGATGCGAAAACAACAGGGTTGTTGTGGTGGGTGATTTTAACTTTTCCTATATTGACTGGGACTCACTCGCTGCTAGGGGCTTGGATGGGGCAGAATTTGTAAGGAGCGTCAGGAGGGTTTCTTGAAACAGTATGTAGATTGCCCAACTCAGGAAGGAGTCATATTAGACCTGGTATTGGGGAATGAGCCCGACCAGGTGATCGAAGTTTCAGTAGGAGACCATTTCGGGAACAGTGATCATAATTCCATAAGTTTTAAGGTGCTTGTGGACAAGGACAAGAGTGGTCCTCAGGCAAAGGACTTAAAGTGGGGGAAGACTAACTATATCAACATTAGGCAGGATCAGGAGAGCATTGATTGGGGGAGGTTGTTTGAGGGTAAATCAACATCCAACATGTGGGAGTCTTTCAAATGTCAGTTGATTGGAATTCAGGACTGGCATGTACCTGTGAGGTTAAGGATAAGAGTCACAAGTATTGGGAACCCTGGATAACGAGGGATATTATGAGCCTTGTCAAAAGTGAAAAAGAAGCATTGGTAAGGTTTAAAAGGCTTAGGACAGGTGAAGCTCTTGAAGAATATAAAGAACGTAGGGAGGAACTTAAGGAAGAAGTTAGGAGGGCTAAAAGGGGTCATGAAAACGGTGGACATGTACACCCAGATCTCTCTGCCTGTCAATACTCCGAAGGGTTCTATCATTTACTGTATAATTCCTGCATGCATTGGACCTTCCAAAATGCCTCATCTCACACTTGCCCAGATTAAACTCCATTTGCTACTTCTCCACCCAAGTCTCCAACCAATCTCTATCTTGCTGTATCCTCTGACAATCCTTGGTAAACAGGAATAAGGAAAATCCTAAGGCATTTTATACATATGTAAAGAGCAAGAGGGTAGCCAGAGAAAGGGTTGGTCCACTCAAGGATAGTGAAGGGAATCTATGCATGGAACCAGAAGAAATGGGCGAGATACTAAATGAATACTTTGCCTCAGTATTCACCAAACAGAGGGACTTGATAAATGAGGAGTCTAGGGTAGGGTGTGTAGATATTCTGGGTCATGTCGATATGAAAAAAGAGGTGGTATTGGGCATCTTAAAAAGCATTAAAGTAAATATGTCCCTAGGGCCTGGTGGGATCTGCCCCAGAATACTGAGGGAGGCAAGGGAGGAAATTGCTGGGGCCTTGACAGAAATCTTTGTATCCTCATTGGCTACAGATGAAGTTCTAGAGGACTGGAGGATAGCCAATGTTGTTCCATTGTTTAAGAAGGGGAGCAGGGATAATCCAGGAAATTATAGGCTGGTGAGCCTTACGTCAAAGGTAGGGAAATTATTGGAAAAGATTCTTAGGGACAGGATTTACTCACATTTGGAAATAAATTGACTTTGATTGAGTTTTTCGAGGAAGTGACGGAAATGATAGGTGAGGGAAAGGAGTAGATGTTGTATACATGGACTTCAGTAAAGCCTTTGACAAGGTACCTCATGGTAGACTGGTGTGAAAGGTGAAGTCACATGGGATCACAGGAGAGCTGGCAAGATGGATACAGAACTGGCTTGGCCACAGAAGACAGAGGGTAGCAGTAGAGGGGTGCGTTTCTGAATGGAAGGCTGTGACTAGCGGTGTTCCACAGGGATCAGTTCTGGGACCTTTGTTATTCATAGTATATGTAAATGATTTGGAGGAAAATGTGGCTGGTCTGATTAGTAAGTTCGCAGATGACACAAAAATTGGCGGAGTTGCGGATAGTGAAGAGGATTGCCAGAGGATACAGCAAGATATAGACCGGCTGGAGACTTGGGCGGAGAAGTGGCAGATGGAGTTTAATCTGGGCAAATGTGAGATGATGCATTTTGGACGGTCCAATGCATGTAGGAATTATACAATAAATGATAGAACCCTTAGGAGTATTGACAGGCAGAGGGATCTGGGTGTACATGTCCACCGATCACTGAAAGTGGAAACATAGGTGGATAAGGTAGTTAAGGAGGCATACGGCATGCTTGCCTTAATCGGTCAGGGCATTGAGTATAAAAATTGGCAGGTCGTGCTGCAGCTGTACAGAACCTTAGTTAGGCCTCATTTAGAATATTGTGTACAATTCTGGTCGCCACACTACCAGAAGGATGTGGAGGCTTTGGAGAGGGTACAGAAGAGGTTTACAAGGATGTTGCCTGGTCTGGAGGGTATTAAGCTGTGAGGAGAGGTTGGATAAACTAGGTTTGTTCTCACTGGAATGACGGAGGTTGAGTGGTGACCTGATGGAGGTTTACAAGATTATGAGAGTCATGGACAGAGTGGATAGTCAGATGCTCTTTCCTAGGGTAGAAAAGTCAAGTACTAGGGGGACATAGGGTTAAGGAGCGTGGAGAACAGTTTAGAGGAGATGTGCGAGGCAAGTTTTTTACACAGAGGGTGGTGAATGTCTGGAACACGCTGCCCGGGGAGGTGGTGGGAGCAGGTACGATAGCAGCACTTAAGGGACAACTAGACAAATACATGAATAGAATGGGAATGGAAGGATACGGACTCTGTAAGTGCATACGGTTTTAGTTTAGGCAGGCATCATGATCGGCACAGGCTTGGAGGGCCGAAGGGCCTGTTCCTGCGCTGTACTGTTCTTGGTTCTTTTGTTCTTTGAAGTAGTTGATGCCAAAACATTGAATGTATTCAAGAGGCGGCTGGATATAGCACTTGGGGCGAATGGGATCAAAGGTTATGGGGAGAAAGCAGGATTAGGCTACTGAGTTGGATGATCAGCCATGATTGTGATGAATGGCGGAGCAGGCTCGACGGGCCGAATGGCCTCCTCCTGCTCCTATATTTCTATGTAATGCAATAGAAGAGTGGCAAAGTAACTGCAGGAACTGATGTTTTAGTTTTGGCCAGAAGCACATCCTTCGCAGCGGAACTAACTGGGTAATGATATAGTGGATTATAGGCTGCCCATCACTTAAACAAGATCTGTATTGATAAAGCAGCCAATCCCCATTTAATGTCAACAGCCTCCCATATGGCAATATTCCGGAAAAAACGAACGACATAGAGCAGCTCAAACGCACAAAATCGCTCAATGGCATGTTTGTTCCAACTTCAAGAGGGTAATGGTTATCAAGAGTGACCTTTCCTGCTCTGTACAATGAGACCATATTACTCTTACACATTTAATTATTCGGTCTGTCAAAGGGACTTGTGACCAACAATCCTTTCCAGCTTTCACAGTCACAGCGTTGCTTGAAGGGGTCATTCACATTTAAAACTACCACAAAAAAAATCTCCTATTTCTGTCACATCCACTTGAGTTAGAATATAGAACATAGAAAAACTACAGCACAAACAGGCCCTTCGGCCCACAAGTTGTGCCGAACACATCCCTACCTTCTAGACCTACCTATAACCCTCCATCCTATTACGCTCCATGTACTCATCCAGGAGTCTCTTAAAAGACCCTATTGAGTTCGCCTCCACCACCACTGACGGCAGCCGATTCCACTCGCCCACCACCCTCTGTGTGAAAAACGTACCCCTAACATCTCCCCTGTACCTACCCCCCCCAGCACCTTAAACCTGTGTCCTCTCGTAGCAGCCATTTTCACCCTGGGAAAAAGCCTCTGGGAGTCCACCCGATCTATGCCTCTCAACATCTTATATACCTCTATTAGGTCTCCTCTCATCCTTCGTCTCTCCAAGGAGAAAAGACCGAGCTCCGTCAGCCTATCCTCCATTTACTTTATTTAATTTATTATCCTCATGAGTTGTGAACTTTATTTAATTTATTATTAGTGTCACAAGTAGGCTTACATTAACTCTACAATGAAGTTACTGTGAAAATTCCCTACGGCACCTGTTCGGGTACATTGAGGGAGAATTTAGCACGGCCAATGCACCCTAACCAGCACGTCTTTCAGACCGTGGGAGGAAACCGGAGCACTTGGAGGAAACCCACGCAGACACGGGGAGAACGCGCAGATTCCGCACAGACAGCGACCCAAACTAGAATCGAACTCGGGGTCCCTGGCGCTGTGAGGCTGCAGTGATAACCACTGTGCCACCCGTGCCTCCTCAGCTAACTCCCCAGCCAGCTGCATCCCTCAAACTTTAACAGGGCGGTAACACAGAAATTGGATAAACTGATGAAGGAACAGCAGGAGAGAGGGCTGTACTGAGGCAAAGAAAGGCATGCGAGAGAGAGGAGGAAGAGAACGATTGTGAGAAAAAGAATGGGACACAATGGAAAAAGTGTGGGGTAGCCGACCAAAGAAATGGAGAGAGGGAGGGAAAGAAGAAGAAACAAGGGTGAAAGTGTAAGGATTACAGACTGGGAAGAGAGCACAGAATCAGTTAAAGAAAGACAAAATTACATTTACATCAAACTGAATCATGTTCGGCAACAACTTGCATTTATATAGCACCTTTAAAGAAATAAAATACCCAAAATGTTGTTAAACAGCCTCAAAGTGCTTCTTTATAGTTCACTGGCACAGTGGTTAGCACTGCTGCCTCACAGCGCCAGGGAGCAGCAGCAGTGCTAACCACTGTGCCAGTGAACTATAAAGAAGCACTCTGAGGCTGTTTAACAACATTTTGGGTATTTTATTTAGAAACATAGAAAAACTACAGCACAAAACAGGCCCTTCGGCCCCACAAGTTGTGCCGAACATATCCCTACCTTTTAGGCCTACCTATAACCCTCCATCCTATTAAGTCCCATGTACTCATCCAGGAGTCTCTTAAAAGACCCTATTGAGTTTGCCTCCACCACCACTGACGGCAGCCGATTCCACTCGCCCACCACCCTCTGTGTGAAAAACTTCCCCCTAACATTTCCCCTGTACCTACCCCCCAGCACCTTAAACCTGTGTCCTCTCGTAGCAGCCATTTCCACCCTGGGAAAAAGCCTCTGAGAGTCTACCTGATCTATCTTTCTTTAAAGGTGCTATATAAATGCAAGTTGTTGCCGAACATGAGGCGGTTTGATGTAAATGTAATTTTGTCTTTCTTTAACTGATTCTGTGCTCTCTTCCAGGCTCAACTCCCGGTTTGGGTCACTGTCTGTGTGGAGTTTGCACGTTCTCCCCGTGTCTGCGTGGGTTTCTTCCGGGTGCTCCGGTTTCCTCCCACAGTCCGAAAGACGTGCTGGTTAGGGTGCATTGGCTGTGCTAAATTCTCCCTCAGTGTGCCCGAACAGGTACCAGAGTGTGGCGACTAGGGGATTTTCACAGTAACTTCATTGCAGTGTTAATGTAAGCCTACCTGTGACACTAATATAAATAAATAAAATGCTAGTGAATAGATTTCATAGTTCTGCACTTGTACTGGCTTCAGCCCTTTATGATACATGCTTCAGTCTGCAAAGTCAGATGTCAAACAAGACTGTATTGAGAATAATATGAATGGACATTAGGAACCTATTAAGTGACTGGTCAGCTTCTAACCCCTAATCATTTACATAAGATAAAACAAAGACAGATTTATTAAAACAGAAGATGAAATATTGTGTATGAGAGGAACAATCACTATTTGCTACTGTTTTCAGGATATTATCAACCTAGAAAGAATGCAGAAAAGATTTACTAAGATGCTACCGGGACTTGATGGTTTGAGTTATAAGGAGAGGCTGGATAGACTGGGACCTTTTTCTCTGGAGTGTAGAAGGTTGAGGGGTGACCTTATGGAGGTCTATAAAATAATGAGGGGCACAGATCAGCTAGATAGTCAACATCTTTACCCAAAGGTAGGGGAGTCTAAAACTAGAGGGCATAGGTTTAAGGTGAGAGGGGAGAAATACAAAAGGGTCCAGAGAGGCAATTTTTTCACACAGAGAGCGGTGAGTGCCAGAGGTAGTAGTAGAGGCGGGTACAATTTTGTCTTTTAAAAAGCATTTAGACAGTTACATGGGTACGATGGGTATAGAGGGATATGGGCTAAATACAGGCAAGTAGAACTAGCTTAGTGGTTAAAAAAAGGGCAGCATGGACAAGTTGGGCTGAAGGGCCTGTTTCCATGCTGTAAACCTCTAGGACTCAAAAGTGTTTGGTCACATTTTCAATGTTGTAGAGGTTGTTATGATGTGAATTACTCAACAATCAAACTCCGCTAATTGCATCATTTCTTATAGCCTTATGAGACTAACCTGAATCTTCCACTTCTCCTTAAGTGTGAAAACATCTCTCCGCCTTGAATATATTCCATCACCATATACAAATTAGTGTTATCCTGCAAACAAAAGGAAGAGAATGCAGATAAAAATAAGCCCCCCAGAACGGCAGAGGAATTCTTACACTCACCATCCTTCACACCACCCAACCGTACACAAGCTGGTAAATCACCACAAAGGTTGCTAGCCTTTGGCTGGAATGTTACAGCTGTTTACGCCGGCAGGATTTTCCCATCCCGCTGCGGTGAACAGAGATTTGGCTGGGCGCCAAACCCTCCGACCTCGCTGCAGTGGGGGCGTGATGTGAACGGCCGGTAAGAGCGCGCCCTTTTACAAACTCCAGCTGTCGGATCTAGTCTCACACTAGGGGTATAAAGTAAAGTGAAGTTTATTTATTAGTCACAAGTAGTCACATTAACGCTACAATGAAGTTACTGTGAAATTCCCCTAGTCGCCACATTCCGGCACCTGTTCGGGTCAATGCACCCTAACCAGCACGTCTTTCAGACTGTGGGAGGACTCCGGAGCACCCGGAGGAAACCCACGCAGACACGGGGAGAATGTGCAAACTCCACACAGACAGCGACCCAAGCTGGGAATTGAACCCGGGTCCCTGGCACTGTGAGGCAGCAGTGCTAACCACTGTATAGTGGTAATGTCACTGGACTAATAATCCAGGGCCCAAGGTTTAATGTTGAAAGCCACAAGTTTTAAAGTTTATTTATTAGTGTCACAAGTAGGCTTACATTAACACTGCGATGAAGTAAAAGGAATGTTATTACCAAATTATTGGCTGCAAAAGTGCTAACTGTAGATACAATTTGGAGAAGGGTTGAACAGGGCTGTTGTGCAAGGTGGTGGTGAGCTCAATGGCCTTTTGGTGGTCTTTAAGAGTTGTGTCTGCGCAGACGTGAATGGATAGTGGGATGACTGTGTTAGGTTGGTCATCGGTTTTTAACATCAGGCCGTTTCCTCAGATCTTCTCCCATTTTGTTGCCGTAAGTTTGGTTAGAAACATCATACAACACTTGTATTTATATGTAAGGCACCTCAAAGGATTATGAGTGGCAATATGAGTACATTACACCAGCTGTTGTGATCATGGAATATAGCAGTAATACAGCTTATGTAACAGTATGTCCAAGAGTCAATGCGCTTTGATAAAAGCTTTTGTCTCTTTAACTAGTCTTTAACTAGTCTTTAACTAGTCAACCCACCCCCTGCTTTGGCAATTTTTGTTTGGTAACGCTTGTGTACAGTGGTTAGCACCACTGCCTCACAGCGCCAGGGACCCGGGTTCGATTCCTGGCTCGGGTCACTGTCTGTGCGGAGTCTGCACATTCTCCCCATGTCTGTGTGGGATTCCTCTGGTTTCTTCCCACAGTCCAAAAGACGTGCTGGTTAGGGTGCATTGGCACTGCTAAATTCTCCCTCGGTGTACCCAAACAGGTGCCGGACTGTGGCGACTAGGGGATTTTCACAGTAACTTCATTGCAGTGTTAATGTAAGCCTTACTTGTGACATTAAGAAATAAACTTTAAAACTTGTGGCTTTCAACATTAAACCTCGGGCCCTGGATTATTAGTCCAGTGATATTACCGTTGCACCACCATCTGCCCCTAATTTTGAACACCCGTATCAAATCTCTTCCCACCTCTCTCTCAGGGAAACAATTCACAAGGTTCCTTCAGCAGCAGCTTCCAAACCTGTGACCTCCACCACCTAGAAGGGCAAGGGCAGCAGATGCACGGGAACACCACCTTCAAGATCCAAGCCAAACCCCGTCCTGACTTGGAAATACATCTGCCGTTCCTTCACTGTTGCTGCGCCAACGGCACTGTGGGTGTACCTGCACCAGATGGACTGCAGCGGTTCAAGGAGGCAGCTCACCACCACCTTCTCAAGGGCAATGAGGGATGGGCAATAAATGCAGGCCTGGCCAGCGACGTCTATATTCCATGAACAAAAACGGCTTCTCCAATGTGTCCACATAGCCACAGCCCTTCGTCCCTTGAACCATTCTCATAACTTTTCTCTGCACTCCCTCTAAAAGCCTTCACATCCTTCCTAAAGTGCGGTGTCCTGAATTGCACACAATACTCTAGCCTCGGCCAAAGCAGTGTTTGATAAAGGTCCATTATAACTTCCTTGCTTTTGTACTCTATCTATGACCCCACATGTCTTTTTTAACCACTTTCTTAACCTGCCCTGCCACCATCAGCAACTTTCACGCATGTACAGTTAGGTCTCTCGGTGTCTGCACCGCTTTAGAATTGTTTATTTTATATAGCTTCTCCTCTTTCTTCCTCCCAAAATGTATCATTTGCACTTTCCTGCATTAAAGTTCATCTGCCCCGTGTTCTCCCCATTCCATGTCCTGTTGAAGTCCAATACCAACCTCCTCACAGTTCACAACACTTCCAAGTTCTCTGTCGTCTGCAAATGTTGAAACTGTGCCCTGCACACTCAAGTCTAGGTCATTCATAATGGTCAAGAAAAGCACTGGTCCCAGTACCAGCCCCTGAGGAACCCCACCGTATACCATCCTCCAGTCTGTAAAAACTGTATTTACCATTACTCCAGTCGCTTGTCATTGTGCCTTTAATTCCACGGGTTTCAATTCTGCTGGCAAGCCCATCAAGTGGCACTTTTTCAAATGTATTTTGCGAGTCCATATACACCCGATCTATCGCATTACTCTCATCAGCTCAGTTCCCTCATCAAAACTTCAATCAAGTCAGTTAAACACTATTTGCCTTAACGAATCTGTGCTGTCTTTCCTTAATCAATCCACGCCTTTTCGAGTAATTGTTAACTTTGTTTGAAACATTGGCCGGAATTCTCCGGCCATTCACGCCCTGCTGCCAGCAAGGACGGAGAATTTGGCACTCAGTCAAATCTCCACTCGCTGCAGCGGGACTGGAGAATAATGGATTCAATCTTCTGGCTGGCAGATTCAATGCAGATTTTGAATGCAATCTGCCTATCTCTTCATCACCATTCCTTCATGTTTGCTGGGTCAAAGTTCTGGAACTCTCTAACTTCACCACATGGAGCCTGCAGCAATTGAAGAAGGTGGCCCATCACCAATTTCGACAATGACGAGACAGAGTACAGGAATGAGATAGAGAATCTGGTGAACTGGTGTGGCGACAATAATCTCTCCCTCAATGTCAACAGAACGAAGGAGATTGTCATCGACTTCAGGAAACGTAGAAGAGAACATGCCCCTGTCTACATCATTGGGGAAGAAGTAGAAAGGATCGAGAGCTTCAAGTTTTTGGGTGTCCAGATCACCAACAACCTGTCCTGGTCCCCCCATGCCAACACTATAGTTAAGAAAGTCCACCAACGCCTCTAATTTCTCAGAAGGCTAAGGAAATTTCATAGATTCATAGAAACCCTACAGTGCAGAAGGAGGCCATTCGGCCCATCGAGTCTGCACCGACCACAATCCCACCCAGGCCCTACCCCCACATATTTACCCGCTAATCCCTCTAACCTACGCATTTTAGGATTCTAAGGGGCAATTTTTAACCTGGCCAATCAACCTAACCAGCACATCTTTGGACTGTGGGAGGAAACTGGAGCACCCGGAGGAAACCCACGCAGACACGAGGAGAATGTGCACACTCCACACAGACAGTGACCCGAGCCGGGAATCGAACCCGGGACCCTGGAGCTGTGAAGCAGCAGTGCTAACCACTGTGCTACCGTGCCGCCCAATTTGGACTTACCTTGCATTAAGTTGATCTTTCTCTACACCCTAGCTATGTCTGTGACACTACATTCTGCACTCTCCCCTTTCCTTCTCTATGAACGGTATGCTCTGTCTGTACAGCGCGCAAGAAACAATACTTTTCACTGTATCCCAATACATGTGACAATAATAAATCAAATCAAACTTTCCCGTAGGCTAACTAGAACTGGGCAACAAATGCTGACCTGGTCAGTATGACCCATATCCCAAGAATATATTTTTAAAAACCTAATCAGAGAAGACTTTGCTGCTCTTTCTGCTGTTTTGATTTTCATGGAATTAATTTAGATGACAGGCTGACCAAAATTCCTTGCATATTTCACAGTAACTTCTTGTAGATTTCACAACCATTATTATTGTGTTACAACTAGTCTTTATTTTGAAGCTTACTCTTTTTCAAATCCAAATGTTTGTGCTAAAATCCTTTTTAGATGATGCTCCCTTGATTCTACCTTATCTGATACACCTGGGTGAGATAAGACCTGCTGGCAAATAAAAAGTAAAGTCACCCTCTGAAAGTCGGAATTCATCTTTAACCTGTTTGTTTCCAGTCAATATCCCAGTGATTGACATTTCCAACAAGTAGCATTCTGCCCTTGTGGGCGGCACGGTGGCACAGTGGCTGGCACTGCTGCCTCACAGCGCCAGGGATCCGGGTTCGATTCTCGGTTTGGGTCAGTGTCTGTGTGGAGTTTGCACATTCTCCCTGTGTCTGCGTGTGTTTCCTCCGGGTGCTCCGGTTTCCTCCCACAGTGCGAAAGACGTGCTGGTTAGGGTGCATTGGCCATGCTAAATTCTCCCTCAGTGTTACCCGAACAGGCGCCGGAGGGTGGCGACTAGGGGAATTCCACAGTAACTTCACTGCAGTGTTAACGTAAGCCTGCTTGTGACTAATAAATAAACTTTAAACTTTAGCTGATCAGACTTCTAATCTCTTTACCATCTGTAGAAATAGACCAAATGTTTTTTCTCATTCAAACCTGTGTGAAACTATCATGCCATTGCCCGCTTCTCTTTGCCAGCCTTGCCTCATACCTAACATTACATCCTATTCCTTTAGTTTCTGAGTAGGACACCCACATGTTCTTGTGAGCACTTGAATCCTCATATATAACCTCTGGCTCATCACTTGTGGTTGGGTGGCCCCAAACAGTCTGGAAGCAACGAGACTTAATTAAGAGACAGTCTGAGCCACCTCCATAAACTCAGTCCTAGCGAATGGCAAGATGGATTTTTAATGAGCCATGTGGTTAGATGGGTGTGGATACCACAGCGTCACGAAAACCCGAGGTGGGGAAAAGATAGAAGTTTGACTGAAAGGGAGTACTTCGAAGATATAATCCAGAACGTCAGACATTTATGTAACACAGCGGTGGGCACCCTGCGGCCCACCTGGGTTCTGAGTGCAGCCTACAAGTCATTTTGTTAGCCATTGCCCATACGCAGGGTTGCCATGTTCTGATGATTTCCACCCGCATAGTCCTTTAACCTACCAGTATGACTAAAGTGATACGCATGTAAAGCTAGCACAAGTAGGGGATGCGATGGCCTAGTGGTATTATCGCTAGGCTATTAATCCAAAAACTCAGCTAATGCACTGGGGGCCTGGGTTCGAATCCCTCCTCAGCAGATGGTGGAATTTGAATTCAATAAAAAAAAATTGAAATTAAGAATCTACTGATAATCATTAAACCATTGTCGATTGGCGGAAAAACCCATCTGGTTCACTAATGTCCTTTAGGGAAGGAAATCTGCCGTCCTTACCCGGTCTGGCCTACATGTGACTCCAGAGCCACAGCAATGTGGCTGACTCTCAACTACCCTCTGAAATGGCCAAGCGAGACAGTCAGTTCAAGGGATGGGCAATAAAATGCTGGCCAGCCAACAATTCCCATGTCTCACAAATAAATTTTTTTTATGAAGACCCGAGATGGGGGAACATAGAACATAGAAAAACTACAGCACAAACAGGCCCTTCGGCCCACAAGTTGCGCCGGTCATGTCCCTACCTACCTAGGCCTATATATAGGCTTACCTATAACCCTCAATCCTATTAAGTCCCATGTACTCATCCAGAAGTCTCTTAAAAGACCCTATCGAGTTTGCATCCACCACCATTGACGGCAGCCGATTCCATTCACGCACCACCCTCTGAGTGAAAAACTTACCCCTGACATCACCTCTGTACCTTCTCCCCAGCACCTTAAACCTGTGTCCTCTCATAGCAGCCATTTCAGCCCTGGGAAAAAGCCTCTGAGAATCAACCGATCTATACCTCTCAACATCTTGTAAACCTCTATCAGGTCACCTCTCATCCTTCGTCTCTCCAAGGAGAAAAGGCCGAGCTCCCTCAACCTATTCTCATAAGGCATGCCACCTAATCCAGGCAACATCCTTGTAAATCTTCTCTGCACCCTTTCAATAATTTCTACATCCTTCCTGTAATGAGGCGACCAGAACGGAGCACAGTACTCCAAGTGGGGTCTGACGAGGGTCTTATAAAGCTGCATCATTATCTCCCGACTTCTAAACTCCTAAACCCGACTCCTAAAGTTTGACTGAAAGGATATCTTCGAAGATATAATCCAGAAGATCAGACATTTAAGGGGCACATGCAGCCCAAGACATTTTGTTGACCGCTGCCCACGCGCAGTGTTGCCACGTTCCGCTGATTTCCGTCCAGGTAGTTTTTTTCCCTACCGGTGTGACTGATGTGATTCGCACGTAAAGCAAGGGCGAGTGAAGTGAGGGGAGTGCTGACTGCTCACAACATTGACTGTGAGAGCCGTGCGCTCCCTCTGTGCCCAAAATGTCTTTATTTTTACCATGTGAAGCTGATGATAGTTCTATTAATATATGAATGATGAAGCATTTTCTATAATTTGTTATGAAATATTCCACGTGTATTAAATGTATTGAATCTTATTCATGGGGTCTGGGTTAGTGAACAAGCCCCATTTCAATCTTGCGGCCCACTCACTGTCCTAGGTTGCCCATTGCTGATGTAACATCTTGATGAATGTGATCGTGTCTTCAAAGAACCTGAAATACTGGAAACAGTTTACGTAGCCAAGATTTTGATTTGATTTATTATTGTCACATGTATTAGCATATGGTGAAAAGTATTGTTTCTTGCGTGCTATACAGACAAAGCATACCGTTCATAGAGAAGGAAACGAGAGAGTGCAGAATGTAGTGTTACAGTCATAGCTAGGGTGTAGAGAAAGATCAACTTAATGCAAGGTAGGTCCATTCAAAGGTCTGGCAGCAGCAGGGAAGAAGCTGTTCTTCAGTCAGTTGGTACGTGACCTCAGACTTTTGTATCTTTTTCCTGATGGAAGAATCATGGAATCATAGAGTCCTACAGTGCAGAAGGAATTCATTCAGCCCATCGAGTCTGCACTGGCCACAATCCCACCCAGGCCCTATTCCCGTAACCCCAGCCAGTACCCCTGACACTAAGAGACAATTTACATGGCCTATGAGCCTAACCAGCACATCTTTTGGACTGTGGGAGGAAACCAGAGCACCGAGAGGAGACCCACACAGACACGGGGAGGATGTGCAAACTCCACACAGACAGTGACCCATGCTGGGAATCGAACCCAGGTCCCTGGCGCTGTGAGGCAGCAGTGCTAACCACTGTGTTCCGTGCAGGTGGAAGAGAGCATGTCCGGGGTGCGTGGGGGTCCTTGATTATGCTGGCTGCTTTTCTGAGGCAGCGGGAAGTGTAGACAGAGTCAATGGATGGGAGGCTGGTTTGCATGATGGATTGGGCTACTCTCATGGCCTTTTGTAGTTTCTTGCGGTCTTGGGCAGAGCAGGAGCCACACCAAGCTGTGATACAACCAGAAAGATGATACCAGGGATGAAGGCGTTCACTTCTGAGTATGGACCGGAGGAGCTGGGTTTGTTCTCCTTCGAGTAGAGATAATTAATGGATGATCCATAAAATTACGAGAGTTTTTGACTGAGTAGGGAGAATATATTTCTTCTGGCAACTGGGTCAGAAGCCAGAGGTCATAAAGTTAAAATAATTGCTGAAAGGACGTGAGGAGAAACTGAAGAGAAATTTCTTCATGTAGTTCCCCACACTCCTAACCTTAGCCCTATATCTGAAAGGATGGTGAAATGAAGTGCCAGAAACACTCAACGGATTAAATTGCAAGGGTCTGGGGAAAGGGATATCTGGGAAATGAGGCTAATTGGATAGCCCTTTAAAAGATCTGGCACACATCCTGCTGTGGTGACATAGGGTTTGATGAATCCGTATTGTCTTCCCAAGTGTTTGTCATGTTCCATCATGGGGAAGGAGCTTCCTGTGGTCTTGGCAAACACGTTAGTGTGAGTTGCGCACCTCATTTTACTGGTTTCTGGAGGCCTCTTCCATGGGTCTGCCAAGCCAAGATCTTTCTGTCAAGTGCAACTTTCAAACCAACCCGAGAGAACAATTCTACTGAACAGATAACCTGCAAGAGGAAAATTAAAAATAAAGCGACCCTTCAATAGCGACCCAGCAGAACTCGTATAGAGTCAAAAGGAACAGCATGGTGGCACAGTGGTTAGCAATGCTGCCTCATAGCACCAGCGAGTGTAGCTTTTGGCAGACTTTGAACATCAGTCTGAGAATGAAGAGGAGTAAGTCTGCTTACCAAACTGATAATCTATAGAACAATATTGCTACCCACTCTGCTCGACACATGTGGGAGTTGAACTGTACATCAGTCTCAGCCTAAGAAGCTCAACCACTTTCGCGTAAGCAGCCTTTCGAAACTTCTAATGGCAGGACAAAATGTCCGGCAGTACGGTGCTCTCCCCAGCTGGCATACCAGGCATTCAAACCAACTGAGTTGGGCCGGTTATACAGCCAGAATCCTGACACTCGGTTACCAAAGTGAACCTTCTATGGAGACCTTGGGTCTAGAGACAATCTCTTGCCGGTCAAAGGAAGCGCAACAAGAACACTCTCTGAAGGCTTCACTTTGGAGTTTTGATATCTGCTTCGAGTCCTGGGAGATCATGATTGCTGCATCTGGCACAACCAAATAAAAAACAGTGTGACCTCCTCCGAAAGCAAGCGCACGTCGGAGGCAGCGAGAAAAGGCAAGGCGAAAAGGCAAGGCGAGGAAATACTCCTGCTCTGACCAAGATTGCAAGAAACTATAAAAGGCCGTGAACGTAGCCCAATCCATCACGCAAACCAGCCTCCCATCCATTGACTCTGTCTACACTTCCCGCGGAAAAGCAGCCGGCATAATCATGGATCCCACACACCCCAGACATTATATCCCGAGACTCAAACCGGCAACACATCGTATGCACATTAATTCCATACGTGTACTCAGATGCATTGCATGTATATGTAAATGGAAATGGGTGCGCACGTAAACACACATACACACACACAAACACACACACACAGACAGACATACACACTCACAAACACACACACAAACACACACGCAAACACACATGCACACACACAAACATACACACACAGAGACACACACACACACACATAGGCACCGACACACACACATGACTTTACTCTCTTCCACCTTCTTTCGTAGGGATACAAAAGTCTGAGATCACGAACCAACCAACTCAAGAACAGCTTCTTCCCTGCTGCCATCAGACTTCTGAATGGACCTACCTTATATTAAGTTGATCTTTCTCTGCACCCTAGCTATGACTGTAACACGACATTCTGCACTCTCTCCTTTCCTTCTCTATGAACGGTATATTTTGTCTGTACAGCGCTCAAGAAACAATAGTTTTCACTTTATACCAATACACGTGGCAATAATAATTCAATTCAATTCAAGTCAAATCAAATATGTGCAGTAGAACAGTCGGGGCACAGATTGGCCATAGCCACCGGAACCCTAGCAAACGCCGCAGATACTAAACAGGGTCATCTTGAAAGACGTACAAGGATTACAGAGAGAAACAGGCAATCTTCAGTTCTGTTTGCCTGAGGAAGTTATTCCTCCCTCCCCTGCACGTACTTTCAAACTTCCCGACCAAAGTCAGCACGAGGGAGGCGAGGCAGATTCACCCTCAGCAGTGAACACTCACCTTGAACGAGAATACTAGCCGCACCAGAAAAGGGAACCGGACAGCCTGAAGGATCTTCTTTTCATTGAGTGTGTGCTCGATCTGTTTCAGCTTTACCACCTGGGCAGGAAAGGAAGGCAAGCACTGTATCAGCTAAAACCACAATCATTCTTATCACATCTCGACTGACGGATAGTGTTCATGAAAGAAAACATGTTCCTCCCATCAACTTGGAACACTTCGTTCGCCATCAGTCAATGGCCAACCATGATTGGGGGAAGGGGGGAACTTAGGAATGGCTCAAAGCCTCATATTTGTTGCTACAAGGCTCGCGTGTTTGGCAGGTCAACTCAATTGCGAGCTTAATTTATTCTGATTCTATTATATACTGAACACCTGCCACGTCAAACATTGCTGAATTCACGTATTCCAAATACACAGCTCCTAACATGCTGTTATCTGATAAAGGACTTTGTTTCTCACAGAGGGTTTTCCATTCTTGAAGCAACTTCCTCGTCTGCTCAACAATATAAAAGCAAAATACTGCGGATGCTGGAATGTGAAACAAAAACAGAAAATGCTGGGAAATCTCAGCAGGTCTGACAGCATCTGGGGAGAGAGAATAGAGCCAATAGAGTCTGGATGACCCAAGCTGGCTGTGTGTGTGTATTTGTGTGTGTGTGTATATATGTGTGTGGTATGTGTGGTGTCTGTGTGCATGTGCCTGTGTGTGTGTGTGCCTGTGTGTGTGTGTATGTGTATATGTGTGTGGTATGTGTGGTGTCTGTGTGCGTGTGCCTGTGTGTGTTGTGCCTCTGTGTGTGTGTGTGCCTGTGTGTGTTGTGCCTCTGTGTGTGTGTGTGCCTGTGTGCCTGTGTGTGTTGTGCCTCTGTGTGTGTGTGTGCCTGTGTGTGTGTGTGTGTGCCTGTGTGTGTGTGTGTGTGTGTGCCTGTGTGTGTGTGTATGTGTATATGTGTGTGGTATGTGTGGTGTCTGTGTGCGTGTGCCTGTGTGTGTTGTGCCTCTGTGTGCCTGTGTGTGTTGTGCCTCTGTGTGTGTGTGTGCCTGTGTGTGTGTGTGTGTGTGTGTGCCTGTGTGTGTGTGTATGCGTGTGCCTGTGTGTGTGTGTGTATATGTGTGTGGTATCTGTGTGCGTGTGCCTGTGTGTGTGTGTGTGTGTGCCTCTGTGTGTGTCTGTGCACGCGTGTGTTCGTGTGCACATGTTTCCACTTACATATACATGCAGTGCTTCTGAGTACACATATGGAATGAGTGTGCATACGATGTGTTACTGGTTTGGATCTTAGGATATAATGGCAATAATAATAATATTCAGGTTATCAGTTTTTGCTTTATTACAGGGTATACAAACATACAGTATGGAATGGGGCAATCTAACAAACTGTCCGGCTATACTCAATCAGACCAGGGGCCTCAGTAGAAAGACTACAATCCCAACAATACCAATGGTCTACACAGGAAGAGTACTCTACTGTTGTCCTTCTTGCTCTAACCCCTGGCTAGTTGTTTCTGTCTTTGCTGGTCTCTCTAGAACTGCATTCATAGTGGGGATTTCATTTTGCAGCGACAAGGAATGCAATGGGATGAGAAGCTACCATGTTCTCTACAATTGTACCAAGTTGGTCAGTAACGCAGTAACTTTGGAACAAGGGGACTTTCAGGGGTACGATAACAGGAGGACGATCAAGAGTCATGATTCTGAGCAGCATGAGAGGGGAAATCACCTGATCTTTAAGCACCTGAGACGATCGTGTGTTTGCAGTTCTGACAAATAAGAGCAGGAGTAGGCCATTCAGCCCTTCACCCCTGCTCCACCATTCATTTTGATCATGGCTGATCATCTAATTCAGTAGCCTGACCCTGCCCCCACCCCCCAACCTCCTCATATCCTTTGATCATCTCAGGGCTAAGGGGATAAAAGGATATGGGCGCGGAGGTAGGTCCAGGCTACTGAGTTTGACTATCAGCCATGATAATAATGAATGAATGACTGATGGTATGAGAGTGAACCCTATGGAAAGCATGATGCAACTTGGTGCAGTGGGCAAGGGACATCGGGACTGATCGTAGTGCACAAGAAGAGAATATGGATTAGCAGCCTGCCTGTGAGAGCCATTGGTGTCGCTGCATTCGACCTTTTCTACCAGGCCCCCCGCCTGACATTTACTGATTCAATGTAGACGCCACAGCGTATTATCCTGGATATGAACTGCGCCTACGTAGTGAGTACTGCTCTGCCCAGGACCGCAAGAAACTACAAAAGGTTGTGAATGTAGCCCAGTCCATCACGCAAACCAGCCTCCCATTCATTGACTCTGTCTACACTTCCCGCTGCCTCGGAAAAGCAGCCGGCATAATCAAGGACCCCCACGCACCCCGGACATTCTCTCATCGACCTTCTTCCGTCGGGAAAAAGATATAAAAGTCTGAGGACCTGTACCAACCGACTCAAGAACAGCTTTTTCCCTGCTGCTTCCATCAGACTTTTGAATGGACCTACCTCACATTGAGTTGATCTTTCTCTACACCCTAGCTATGACTGTAACACTACATTCTGCACTCTCTCCTTTCCTTCTCTATGAATGGTATGTTTTGTCTGTATAGCGCGCAAGAAACAATACTTTTCACTGTATACTAATACATGTGACAATAATAAATCAAAATCAAATCACATCTTAACAGGAATACTTAGGTTTCTATTATTAGCATGGACAAGATAAAAACAGTGTCCACCCAATTTTAAACTGCCCAAGCCTCCTCCTTTCATTGGGCTACCCTGATCTCACCGTGGTCCTTGAGTTTTCTTAGAAGTGCGTAAAACAGAGTAAAGTAAGTCCGTTCACCTTGTGTTTATCCAATATCTTCATCGCATAATGTTCCTTTGTAACTTTGTGCTTCACCAACACCACTCTACCAAAGGACCCTGTACCCAGTGTTTTTGTTCGCTCAAAGTCATCCAGGCATGCTGTGTTCTGCAAGAGAAGGAGAGTCAGTCAGCCAAAGTTCAGAAATCCAATGGCCAACCAGGCATGTCACATTTCAGCATTCCCCTTCTGTCCCACATGCCTCTTGCACAATGGGACCTGTTTGGGGAGTTTGTTATTCAGAACCAATGCTGACAATGTCTTGGACTTGAAACAAACTTATAAAAAAGCTAGAAACCATAAAAGACTCGAACTGCGAATCTGTGAAATACAAACTGTTTTTAGGTTTGTCAATGAAAGAACTTCCATTTATTAAGTGCTGAACGCTGTTCTAAAATGTTCCGTGGCCAATAAACTGAATTGAAGTTCAGTTACGGGTGTTATGGAGGGAGACAGTCTTCACATTTCACAAACGGTCAATAAATGGGGCGGCACGGCGGCACAGTGGGTTAGCACCGCTGCCTCACAGCACCAGGGACCGGGGTTCGATTCCCGGCTTGGGTCACCGTCTGTGCGGAGTCTGCACATTCTCCCCGTGTCTGCGTGGGTTTCCTCCGGGTGCTCGGGTTTCCTCCCACAGTCCGAAAGATGTGCTGGTTAGGGTGCATTGGCCGTGCTAAATTCTCCCTCGGTGTACCCAAACAGGCGCCGGAGTGTGGCGACTAGGGGATTTTCACAGTAAATTCATTGCAGTGTTAATGTAAGCCTACTTGTGACTAATAAATAAACTTTTAAAAAAACCTTAAATGGTGAATGACCTTTTGATCAGTTCTTGGTGATGATGGCTGATGGATGTTATGATGTGGAGATGCCGGCGTTGGACTGGGGTAAACACAGTAAGAAGTTTAACAACACCAGGTTAAAGTCCAACAGGTTTATTTGGTAGCAAAACGTGTGGCTTTTGCTACCAAATAAACCTGTTGGACTTTAACCTGGTGTTGTTAAACTTCTTACGGATGGATGTTGGCCAGGATACTGGGGGAAGTCCCTACTTTGCTTTGAGTACTGTCATGGCACTTTTTTAAAAATGTTCAATTGAACAGTTGGATCAGGCTTTGGCTCACTTGAAAGGTGGCACCTTGGAGCCCACCACCCTTGACTCAGATCACAGTGCTATCTACTTAAAGCTATCACATTGCTCCCCGGGGTGTGCTTTCTGCTGTGCACAACCACATCAATAAAACATTTTGGTCTCATGTTAGTCTGGTAAAAGTCCAGTCACAACACAAAGGTGGGTTCAAAGTTATTCTAGTTTGAGCTTTTTAAAAGTTAAATATTCGCGCCTCAAGCTAATTCTATGTGAATGATGCAAGGTTTAGTTTGGCTCTTTCGTTTAAGGTTGGTCTTTTATCATCTCGCACTTTGGAAGACTTGTGAATGTAAGCGTGCTGATGGTTTCGCGGTTGCTAATCAGTTCAGGCAGTAGCAGTGAAAGGGTTCAATGATATGCTGCAAGAACAAAATTTGTCTCCTGCCTTCGACTTGCTTTATCTTTTAAGTTCCTTTGTCCCATTTTTATTTTTGATTCCGGTCTTAGGTAACGTCTCCAATCGATTCCCTTTCCTCATGTTAACTGAACGGTGTCCTCCTCTTGCTGTACCATCCGGTGTTGCTGCACACCAATCCATTCGCTCGTTATTTTCAGCTGACTGATTTCTCATCTGCACAAAATTGTGCTTCACTTTTAACAACATCGGGGAAAAGTAGGGTTAAACAGTCCCGTGGTGCTGTACCAAATTAAAAAAATGCCCAGGAAACGATTCCTTTCTCATGCGTCTGAGGTAACACTTAGTTTCCAGGAGGTGCACCTGGTCCCAAATTGTCCTGGGAGGCCTACGCCTAACAGTAGGAGCATACCAATTTTTGTTGGCCTATATCGCAAGGGGGATAGAATATAAAAGCAGAGATGTCTTGCTGCATCTGTACAGGGCATTGGTAAGGCCGCAGCTGGAATACTGTGTGCAGTATTGGTCCCCTTATTTGCGGAAGGATATATTGGCCTTGGAGGGAGTGCAGAGAAGGTTCACCAGGTTGATACCAGAGATGAGGGGTGTTGATTATGAGGAGAGACTGAGCAGATTGGGTCTGTATTCGTTGGAATTTAGAAGGCTGAGGGGGGAATCTTATAGAGACCTATAAGATAATGAAGGGGCTGGATAGGGTAGAGATGGAGAGATTCTTTCCACTTAGAAAGGAAACTAGAACTAGAGGGCACGGCCTCAAAATAAAGGGGGGTCAGTTCAGGACAGAGTTGAGGAGGTACTTCTTCTCTCAGAGGGTGGTGAATCTCTGGAATTCTCTGCCCACTGAAGTGGTGGAGGCTACCTCGTTGAATATGTTTAAATCACGGATAGATGGATTCCTGATCGGTAAGGGAATTAGGGGTTATAGGGATCAGGCGGGTAAGTGGAACTGATCCACTTCAGAATGGCAGGGCAGGCTCGAGGGGCTAGATGGCCTACTCCTGCTCCTATTTCGTATGTTCTTATGTTCTTACCACAGAACTAAGGTGGCACTAAAATAGGTGGGAAAGCAAGCTGTGACGAGGGGATAAAGAGTTTGCAGATGGAGATTGATAGGCTAGGCCAGAATCTGGCAGATGGAGTTTAGTGTGGACAAGTGTGAGGTTATCCTTTTTGGCTGGTAAAAACAAAAGGGCAAATTATTGTTTAAATGGGGAGCAGATGCAAAGTGCGTCAGTGCAGAGGGATCTGGGTGTCCTTGTGCATGAATCACAGAAAACCGACGTGCAGGTGCAGCATATAATAAGAAAGGCACATGGAATCATAGAATGATAGAATCCCTACAGTACAGAAAGAGGCCATTCGGCCCATCGAGTCTGCACCGACCACAATCCCACCCAGGCCCTACTCCCATATCCCTACATATTTCCCCACTAATCCCTCTAATCTACGCCTCTCAGGACACTAAGGTCAATTTTTAGCATGGCCAATCAACCTAACCCGCACATCTTTGGACTGTGGGAGGAAACCGGAGCACCCGGAGGAAACCCACGCAGACACGAGGAAAATCTTGTCACTTATTGCAAAAGGACAAGAATTTAAAAATAAAGAAGTATTGTTAAAATTGTATAAGGCGCTGGTGAGGCCACACCTGGAGTATTGTGCTCCGTTTTGATCTCCTTACTTGAGGGAGGATGTGATGGCAGTGGAGGCAGCTCAAAGAAGGTTCGCCAGATTAATTCCGGGGATGAAAGGGCTATTGTACGAGGAGCGGTTGGATAGCTTGGGCTTGTCCTTGCTGGAGTTCAGAAGAATAACGGGGTGAGGGGGGGGGTTCCCCCTTGTGGGACAGTCTAGAACAAGAGGTCATCGATATAGAGTAAGAGGAGGGAGGTCCAACATTGAGATGAGGAGAGACTCCTTCTCTCGGAGGGTTTGTGAATCTGTGGAACTCACTGCCCCAGAGTGCAGCGGAGGCAGAATCACTCAACAGATTCAAGAAAGAGATAGATATATTTCTGATGGAAAGACGGATAAGATGGGGAGCAGGCAGGAAAGTGGAGCTTAGATCAGGATAAGATCAGCCAGGATCATGTTAAATGGCGGAGTGGGCTCCAGGCCTGAATTGCCCACTCCTGCTCCTAATTCCTATGTCACGGCCTTTGGCTGCCATCCGAAACCCATTACTTTTTATTTTCTTTTTCTGCCTTTGCATTTTTCACTCTCCTTTGAAACCTCTTTCTTATTTCCTCTGCTCAAAAGACCCTAAGAGGGGAGAGATATGAAAGCTATTCCGCTTTTCAGTGTTCCCCTGTTAGACGGCACGGTAGCACAGTGGTTAGCACTGCTGCTTCACAGCTCCAGGGACCCGGGTTTGATTCCCGGCTTGGGTCACTGTCTGTGTGGAGTTTGCACATTCTCCTCATGTCTGCGTGGGTTTCCTCCCACAATCGAAAGATGTGCGGGTTAGGTTGATTGGCCATGCTAAAAAATTGCCCTTAGTGTCCTGAGATGCGTAGGTTAGAGGGATTAGTGGGTAAATATGTAGGGATGTGGGGGTAGGGCCTGGGTGGGATTGTGGTCGGTGCAGACTCGATGGGCCGAATAGCCTCTTTCTGTACTGTAGGGTTTCTATGATTTCTAGACACTTTGCCTCTTTCCAGCAATCCAGACCACAACAGTTCAATACTCTTTGCTTCCTATTATCCTGTCGCTGTCTCCTTTAATGACCCCTTGAATGAGCCCAGTTAGCCTCCTTTCAACATCCTCCAAAGGCCCCATCACTTGTTACTGCTGCCTTATGGACAGCAACGCCAAATGTCCCAATCACCACTCTCCGCCAAAGTGTCTGATCAACATGCCCGCTGGACTCTAACCACGGCAACTTCCTTCCCATCTCCTATACCTCACTCGCCACTATCCCTCTGCGAATGCATCAGTCACCTCCTAAACCCACATTTTCCTCCAGAATGCCCGTTCACTTGTGAACATGGTCCTCGCCATCCAGGACCTAATGACCGCACTGACATTGTGGCTTTGAGTGAAATGTGGTTCATGACCAAAATTTAGCTGTTATACATCCCACCACCACATGGCCGACCCAATCACCTCTCCTTTAACATGCCCAACCCCTAATTCCTTCACAAAAATCTGTCCTCCCTCCTCTGCACCAACTCCTTGGCTTCAGTCCATCTCAGCTCCCTTCGCCTACTCCCTTTGCCTACTCTCACCTGAGTTCACTGCCCTTCACTTAAACTCTCGCCTTTACTCATAGCTAAGAATTTAACTTGTTATGTCTTATAGCCCCTTTACTCCCATGATCTCAATCACTTGCAAGGTCCACTTCCTTGTACCCCTCATCTCCTAACTCTTTCCAAGCCCACCTACTATTCTTTCCAAGGACAGATACTTCACCCCAAATCAATTACAATTGCATTTTCAAACTCCCAACCACCTAGTCACTGGCACTCCATTCACAATGATATTTCTGCAGAGATTAATTTGTTCAACAACTCGGTTACATCTTTAAAAAAAAACTCCTGTCCCATCCAAGTCAGTTCCATATGTATGTACCCAATCTTTATTCCAACAAATCTACAGGGCACAGATTAGAGTATATCTGGCATGCCGTGTAGATTTTTGATTTGATTTGATTTATTGTCGCATTTATTGTGACACACTGAAAAGTATTGTTCCTTGCGCGCTATACAAAGCATACCATTCATAGAGAAGGAAAGGAGAGAGTGCAGAATGAGGTTTTACAGTCATAGCTAGGGTGTAGAGAAAGATCAACTTAATGCAAGGTAGGTCCATTCAAAAGTCTGACAGCAGCAGGGAAGAAGCTGTTCTTGAGTCGGTTGGTACGTGACCTCAGACTTTTGTATCTTTTTCCCGACGGAAGAAAGTGGAAGAGAGAATGTCCGGGTTGCGTGGGGTCCTTAATTATGCTTAATTATGTTGAGCCGTCCATACCCAGCTTTGGACCACATCCAAATGTTGTCAGGCCTCACTGTCCTCACCAAACTATCCACACACTACTCTGCAATCCTCCTCTAGAGAAAAACAGGCTTCTCCTCAAACAGGTGACCGCCCAACTTCCTTTTCTGGTGGTCCCCGTGCTAACGGATACTAGAAATGGTTCATTACATCAAGTACTAACCGCCCCCTGCCCCCCCCTCCGCCCACCCCTCTGCAATCCCCCACTAAACTGTTGTCACCCCTCTTATGCTCAGCCTTTCTGACCTTATGAACCGGTTCTTTCCCCACAAAAAATCATAGAATCATAGAATCCCTACAATGCTGAACGAGGCCATTCGGTCCATCAAGTCTGTACTGTCCACAATCCCACCCAGGCCCTATTCCCGTAACCCCACACATTTACCCGGCTAATCCCCCGACATTGGGGACAATTTAGCATGGCCAATCAACCTAACCCGCATATCACAGGGAAAAGCCTGGGAACTACAGGCCGGAGAACCTCACATCTGTGGTGGATAAGTTGTTAGAAGGTATTTTGAGAGACAGGATCTACAGGCATTTAGAGACGCAAGGACTGATTAGGGACAGTCAGCATGGCTTTGTGAGTGGAAAATCATGTCTCACAAATTTGTTTGAGCTTTTTGAACGGGTAACCAAGAAGGTAGATGAGGGCAGTGCAGTTGATATTGTCCACATGGACTTTAGCAAGGCCTTTGACAAGGTACCGCATGGTAGGTTGTTGCATAAGGTTAAATCTCATGGAATCCAGGGTGAGGTAGCTAAATGGATACAAAATTGGCTTGATGACAGAAGCCAGAGGGTGGTTGTAGAGGGTTGTTTTTCAAACTGGAGACCTGTGACCTGTGCCTTAGGGATCGGTGCTGGATCCACTGTTATTTGTCATTTATATTAATGATTTGGATGAGAATATAGGAGGCATGGTTAGTAAGTTTGCCGATGACACCAAGATTGGTGGCATAGTGGACAATGAAGAAGGTTATCTCGGATTGCAACGGGATCTTGATCAATTGGGCCAGTGGGCTGACGAATGGCAGATGGAGTTTAATTTAGGTAAATGTGAGGTGATACATTTGGTAGATTGAACCAGGGCAGGATTTACTCAGTTAATGGTAGGGCATTGGGGAGAGTTACAGAACAAAAATATCCAGGGTTACAGGTTCATAGCTCCTTGAAAGTGGAGACACAGGTGGACAGAGTGGTGAAGAAGGCATTCGGCATGCTTGGTTTCATTGGTCAGAACATTGAATACAGGAGTTGGGACGTCTTGTTGAAGTTGTACAAGACATTGGTAAGGCCGCACTTGGAATACTGTGTACAGTTCTGGTCACCCCATTATAGAAAGGATATTATTAAACTAGAAAGAGTGCAGAAGAGATTTACTAGGATGCTACCGGGAGTTGATGGTTTGAGTTATAAGGAGAGGCTGGATAGACTGGGACTTTTTTCTCTGGACCGTAGAAAGCTGAGGGGTGACCTTATAGAGGTCTATAAAATAATGAGGGGCAGAGATCAGCTAGGTAGTCAATATCTTTTCCCAAAGGTAGGGGAGTCTAAAACGAGAGGGCACAGGTTTAAGGTGAGAGGGGAGAGATACAAAAGGGTCCAGAGGGGCAATTTTTTCATACAGAGTGTGGTGAGTGTCTGGAACAAGCTGCCAGAGGTAAATGTAGAAGTGGGTACAATTTTGTCTTTTAAAAAGCGTTTAGATAGTTACATGGGTAAGATGGGTATAGAGAGATATGGGCCAAATGCAGGCAATTGGGACTAGCTTAAGGGTTTTTAAAAAAAGGGCGGCATGGACAAGTTGGGCCAAAGGGCCTGTTTCCATGCAGTAAACCTCTATGACTCTATGACTTCTAAATGCTCTGAAATCGGGAAATCTACAGGCTTACAAAGAAAGGGGAAGGAAGTCTGGTTAATTAAAGTTTATTTATTAGTCACAAGTAGGGTTACATTAACACCGCAATGAAGTTACTGTGAAAATCCCCTAGTCGCCACACTCCAGCGTCTGTTCGTGTACACTGAGGACGAATTTAGCATGGCCAATGCATCTAACCAGCACGTCTTTCCGACTGTGGGAGGAAACCGGAGCACCTGGAGGAAACCCACGCAGAGAACGTGCAGACTCCGCACAGAACGTGACCCGAGCCGGGGATCGAACCCGGGTCCCTGGCACTGTGAAGCAGCAGTGCTAACCACTGTGCCACTGTGCTGCCCAATTAAGCTCTTTGAAAGAGCTGGAAAAAAGTAATATGGCCTTCTGCTAAGCGATCCCAGCAGTCCCAAGAAAGTGGCAAAGTGTTGCCTTCTATTAGAATGCCAGAATGCCTGTTCCTTCACCACTCTCGCGATCAACAGCCGCCATGATTCTGTTGATGCTGGTCCAGTCTGGCCTGGCAGCAGCCACGTGGCTACATCTTCTCAGTCTTGAGCATCCAGGCGTCAGCAGACATGATCACCCTACACACAAGAAATAAAAGTCTTCCACCAGCTCTACTGAGACCAATAGAGGAGCTTCTTGTAGGAGTGGTACAGTTAGTAAAGACACCCAAGTTGTAATGTCCTGACTGTGTTAGGGGTTGTGGGTTTTTAAAAAAAAAGATGTGGTTTGCACGTGTAGATTCAAAATAACACGCAGCAGGTTTATTGAAAGAGATGTTCTCTGCCCGGCACAGAACAGAAACTGAAACTAAACATCAGCCTGTGCAACACCCTAACGACATCACCATCAAATCACTTGATCAGCTCTTAAAGCAACCATGCAACTACTTAAATATATAGTATAAGGGTTGATCACGGGCAAGAGCAAGGTTAAAATCAGGTGTTCCCTGAGCAGTGCTGCAGAAGGTTGAAATTGTATTGTGAATAAACCTCTTGAATAGTGCGTGCGCTTCCAGTCCACAATTTTTGGCCATGCCTTTCTTTCAATCTGCCATTGTTAGATTGCTATGATCACACTTCACATTCAATTTGTTATGCAAGTGGTTATGAACTCTGGCCACTAGGTGGTATTATGGGACACACTTCTTAAATCTCTCCCCAACTCCCTCACCATGTTGTATACAACAATTTCAGAGTCACTGGCTATAGGAAACACCTTGGGGGTTTATCAGCAGTTACAAAACTCTTTTAGTGCGTGTCCTCTGCTTGCCCTCTGTGATATGTCTAATTCATGCTGACATTTTCTAATAGCTTCTTTACCTATTTTTGGTTCTATGAATTCAATCTTCTCTAATTTCTGTTTCCTTATATCTGAAAGTATTCCTACTTTTTTAGGTTTTTTACTAACCTGCTTATTAACTCACGCATACTCTACATCCTGCTGTGCCTCTCTGATTGATTATACTTTCTATTCTTATCCCATACAATAATCTTAAAATAACAAAATGGAATGTTTATGTCTTAATTTTCAATTAATTTTCCTTATACCGCTGAAATCTGCTCTTTTGATGTCCTGAGAACAGAGGAAGTCTAAAAGTACAACAATCCAGATGTGTATCACACTTCACTTCAGAAAGAAATAAAAGGGTTTTGTATTTATATAAAGCCTTTCACATCCTGAGCTGTTCCGTAAGCAAAGCAAACACAACAAAGTTGCACAGAAAGCAAATTAGATAATTTGTCAGTTAAATCAGTGGTGAGCGCTGCTGCCTCACAGCGCCAGGGAACCGGGTTCGATTCCCGGCTTGGGTCACTGTCCGTGTGGAGTCTGCACATTCTCCCCGTGGCTGCGTGGGTTTCCTCCGGGTGCTCCAGTTTCCTCCCACAGTCCGAAAGATATGCAGGCTAGGTGGATTGGCCATGCTAAATTGCCGTTTGGTGTCCAAAGATGTGCAGGTTAAGTGGATTGGCCATGCTAAATTCTCCCTCAGTGTACCCGAACAGGCGACTAGGAGGATTTCACAGTAACTTCATTGCAGTGTTAAAGTAAGCCTGACTTGTGACTAATAAATAAACTTTACTTCACTTAAATCTGCTTTTGTGATGTCGCTTGAGGGGGAGACATTGGGTTGGGCACCAGGGTAATTTTAAATTTAAACCACGGGACCACGTACATCCACATGGACATGCATTCCAGGCCTCAGTTTAATGTCTCATTTAAAAGGCAGCACTTTCCGACTGTGCAACACTCACTCAGTAACATAATGATGTCTTAGTCTCGTGTGTCTGTGTGTGTGTGTGTGTGTGTGTGTGCATTTCCGAGAGTTGTGTTTGGGTCCACAGCTTGCTGACACAGGAGGTGAGAGGGTACCACTAACCAAGCCGAAATTTCCATATTAATAACACTTCTGGTCGATTGCTAATCTCAAAATCCAGCGCAGCTTCTGCTTGACATGCTGCATGACTAAATAATGTCTAATCATCTCGAGCAATCTGTTCGATTGTCACCTTATCTACCGATTTTTCCAAATTTATCCTTTCAGCATCCAGGTTGTTTAAATCCCAAGGTTTAGTGCATAATGATTTGGCCAAAGACCCCTATCCCAATCATATTGTGCTGTGGTCTACAATCGTTACCAATTAATCATTGATTGACCTCAATTATATTCAACACTATACATATACCAACATTATAGTTAAGAAAGCCCACCGACGCCTCTACTTTTTCGGAAGAATAAGGAAATTTGACATGTCCACTATAACTCTCACCAACTTTTACAGATGCACCACAGAAAGCATTCTTTCTAGTTGTATCACAGCTTGGTATGGCTCCTGCTCTGTCCAAGACCACAAGAAACTACAAAGAGTCGTGAACGTAGCCCAGTCCATCACACAAACCAGCCTCCCATCCATTGACTCTGTCTACACTTCCTTCTGCCTCAGAAAAGCAGCCTGTATAATTAAGGACCCCACGCACCCCGGATATTCTCTCTTCCACCTTCTTCCATCGGGAAAAAGATACAAAAGTCTGAGGTCACGTACCAACCGACTCAAGAACAGCTTTTTCCCTGCTGCCGTCAGACTTCTGAATGGACCTACCTTGCATTAAGTTGATCTTTCTCTGCACCCTAGCTATGACTGTAACACTACATTCTGCACTCTCTCTTTTCCTTCTCTATGAATGGTATGCCTTGCCTGAATAGTGTGCAAGAAACAATACTTTTCACTGTATCCTAATACATGTGACAATAATAAATCAAATCAAATATTAATATACCCCTTCATTTGCTATACCCACCCTTTCTGTAGCTGTTCCATATCAGAACTCCTCTATCTTGTTTTAGGTCTACCTTCTTCATTTTGAGTTTCAGCTCATATACACAACTAGCTATCACGTTTCTAAGATGGTAACAATATGCATATTCTCCCCATGTACTCTCTTATGTACTAGAGTTCAAGACTGTATCAGAGATATCCATACATCTAAAAGCTTGAGGCAGTTGAAGCATCAAGAGGAATGGGAATTGATGCTTGGTTTTGGGACAACCCAACCAGACTATGTGGCACCTCCGTTCTGAAAAAACAGGGAAGCATCCACGATCAGCAACAACTTACTCAGTGGTGGATGTAACTGAGCATACTGGATAATGTGTTGCTCCTAAAACCAGTGCAGATCTGGTCTATCCCTACTCTAGGAATGGAGACACGGGAGGATCCCATTGGAAAAGAAGGTCCAGCACTAAGATATCAAGGAAGCACCCAAGCTCCAGGGGTGGTGCAAGGAAACAGTGCCAGATGAGGAACATGAGGGAAAAACATCTCAGGTTTCAAAGGAGGCGACTGAGAGAGAGCCTTTGAGAGGTTTGTAAGATAGTAAATGGAATGGGAGAGCTTAATTGTGAGCACTGTTTCAAATCTAATAATTGCAAGACAATGGGACACAGCTACAAACTGGTGAAAGACAAGTTCAGGAAGTCTTTTACACTGAGTGACCAACACATTGAATGCCGTCCAGATAGGATAAGGAGACAAAAATTCTGCAGCCATTTAAGAGGGGTTAGATGCGAGGGGAGTGGGTTGGCATTGGTTTCTATGGAAAGATTATGCATGAAAAGTATTGTGAATGGCTTCCCTCACCTCTACTTAAGGTGCCATTAAAATAGTGATCAGAAATTTCAGGTTTGTTCTTGGGATGTTAACATCAGAGGCTGATGTGGTACCAAACTCAGAATTATTTACTAAACACTAGCATTAGTATCCTGTCCTTCTGTGAATGTAGCTCAGACAGTAGCAGGGGCATTGGCAAGGTGAAGGGATGGATCCTCCCTCTCACAATGTGCTAATCTCTATTTCTAACATAACTAGTATCTTTCCCAGGAAAAGGTCCACGTGAGCAGGAGACCTGCAAAGATACATATCCTTCAAAACGGAGGAAAGTCAAACCGGTGGGTGCTTCGGAGAGGGTGCAGAGGAGGTTTACCAGGGATAAAAGCAAATTACTGCAGATGCTGGAATCTGAAACCAAAAGGGAAAATGCTGGAAAATCTCAGCAGGTCTGGCAGCATCTGCAAGGAGAGAAAAGAGCTGATGTTTCGAGTCTAGACGACACTTTGTCAAAGCTGCCCAGGGAGGTGGTGGGAGCACCAATAAGGGGTGTAAGGGGCAACTCGGATGTTGTCTGGTCTGGAGGGGATTTGATTTGATTTGATTTATTATTGTCACATGCATTAGTATACAATGAAAAGTATTGTTTCTTGCGCGGTATACAGACAGAGCATACCATTCATAGAGAAGGAAACAAGAGGGTGCAGAATGTAGTGTTACAGTCATCACTAGGGCGTAGAGAAAGATCAACTTAATGTGAGGTCGGACCATTCAAAAGTCTGACAGCAGCAGGGAAGAAGCTGTTCTTGAGTCGGTTGGTACGTGACCTCAGACTTTTGTATCTTTTTCCCGACGGAAGAAGGTGGAAGAGAGGAGATGTACAGGATTATATGTGGCAAGGACAGAGTGGATAGTCAGATGCTCTTTCCTAGGGTAGAAAAGTCAAGTACTAGGGGACATGGGTTTAAGGTGCGTGGAGAAAAGCTTAGAGGAGATGTGCGAGGCAGGTTTTTTACACAGAGGGTGGTGAATGTCTGGAACGTGCTGCCTGGGGAGGGGGTGGGAGCGGGTACGATAGCGGCATTTAAGGGGCAACTAGACAAATACATGAATAGGATGGGAATGGAAGGATACGGACTCCGTAAGTGCATACGGTTTTAGTTTAGGCAGGCATCATGACTAGCACAGACTTGGAGGGCCGAAGGGCCTGTTCCTGTGCTGTACTGTTCTTTGATTTATCTTTGTTAAGAACAAAGATTTTTAAAGTTTATTTATTAGTGTCACAGGTAGGCTTACATTCACAATGAAGCTACTGTGAAAATCCCCTAGTTGCCACACCCTGGCACCTGTTCGGGTACACTGATGGGAGAATTTAGCATGGCCAATGCACGTCTTTCGGACTTGAGAGAGGAAACGGGAGCATCTGGAGGAGACAGAAGGCGAACGTGCATTCTCCACACAGTGACCCAAGCCGGGTATCGAACCTGGGTTCCTGGTGCGGTGAAGCAGCAGTGCTAACCACTGTGCCACGTGTCGCCACAAAATGATGAATGCAGGGTGACAGGCAAGTCTCGACACACAAAGGGGAGATTTTCCAATGGGTTAGACAATTAATGGCTGCGAAGTGGGTGTAAATATTTTGGAGAATGGGTGACGAATGGCTGTAGCAGATTTCCAACGAGCTCCAATTTACAGCTGAATATTCCACTGACACAAAGCTGCAGTTGATTACATCACGGTCAGGCTCCAAAGGCGTAATGAAGATCTTATTATTTGTGCCATTACTGTGATAAGCCACCTACCCGCCTGTATAGTGCTGAATCTTGGGGATTCCACTCAGCTCCTTTCTTTGCTGTGGGGGTGGCACAGTGGTTCGCACTGCTGGCTCACAGGGACCCGGGTTCAATTCCCGGCTTGGCTCACTGTCTGTGTGGAGTTTGCGCATTCTACCCATGTCTGCGTGGGTTTCCTCCGGGTGCTCCAGTTTCCTCCCACAGTCTGAAAGACGTGCTGGTTAGGGTGCATTGGCCGTGCTAAATTCTCCCTCAGTGTACCCGAACAGGCGCTGGAGTGTGGCGACTAGGGCATTTTCACAGAAACTTCATTGCAGTGCTAACGTAAGCCTACTTGTGACACACTAATAAATAAACGTTAACTTTTCTCCTTTTCCATTTATCCGTTCAGGAAACTTTGTTCCGATAGTTTTGGGATTGTAAATTTGAGGTTTCATCCATTATTCTGCCAATGGGGATTCCCCTTTATTTCCGCCCAGAGGAACAGAAGCAGCAATGATGGATGCCAAGCCAATCAGGCTACGAAGGCAGACTGCGCTAGCCTGACTGCGCTCGCCTGCCAGTATCCTCTGAGCTACATGTACGAGTAGAGATGAACTTACCCAGCAATGTTTAACTGCCTCAATTCTGTCCGTTCAACTTGGGAAATGCTAAATCCCAATGGTTAGTGCATGGTGACGTTCTACAGCCCCATCTCATTTGGCCAGAGCATCCCAACCCAATGACATTGAGCTGATTGCATGCAGTTGCCATTCTCTGATGAGTTGACCATACCAGCACAATGTGGCCTGGGACCTCAGGCTTACAATGTCCATTTTTTTTCCCATTCGCTGGGACATGGATGTTGCTGGCTGGGCCCAGCATTTATTGTCCATCCCCAGGTGCCCTTGTTCAGCGTGCAGTTGAGAGTCAACCACATTGCTGTGGTTCTGGAGTCAATGTAGGCCAGACCAGGTAAGGACAGCAGATTTCCTTCCCTAAAGGGCATTAATGAACCAGATGGGTTTTTCCGACAATGGTTTCATGGTCATCAGTAGGGCGGCATGGTGGCACAGCGGTTAGCACTGCTGCCTCACAGCACCAGGGTCCCAGGTTCAAATCCGGCCTCGGGTCATTGCCTGCGTGGAGTTTGCACGTTCTCCCCGTGTCTGCGTGGGTTTCCTCTGGGTGCTCTGGTTTCCTCCCACAGTGCAAAGATGTGCCGGTTAGGTGGTTTGGCTATGCTTAGTGTCAGGGGAACTAGCATGGGGTTGCGGGGATTGGGCCTGGGTGGGACTGTGCTCAGCGCAGACTCGATGGGCCAAATGGCCTCTTTCTGCACTGTAGGATTCTATGAGTAGATTCTTAGTTCCAGATATTTTTCTATTGAATTCAAATTCCACCAGCTGCCGTGGCGGGATTCGAATCCAGGTGCCCAGCTGAGTTTCCGGAGTAATAATCTAGCGATAATACCACCAGGCCATCGCCTAGTTAAGCCAAACCAGCAGAATTGGGTGGATCAGCAGATTAACAGTTGGGCAGATGGTAACTCACCAACTGAGTAATGCTGGAAGAGAAAATCTTTACACCCAAATCTCATGTTCCCACTGAGCCTCGGGGCAGTCGCCCTCCTAACTTGACTGTCACAGATGTTAGTTTTAGCGCCTCTGAAGCCGCTGAGTGTTGTATTTGTGCGCTGTCACTTCCTTGCCAGATGGCGGGGAGGAATTCTGACATATCGATCTCTCCCTCTTCAAATAAACTTCCCATTGGCCGAGCAAGGGCGGTACCCACCCAGATCACAAACAATTCCATGGCCTGCCTTGTTCGACTTGCTCAAAGGATTTTGCAACGCAATCTCTATTCATAGCAACTCCCAGCTCGATAAACAAAACCACCACTACAATCACAGCAACCTTTCACTTAAATACCAAGACAATGAGTGTACAAATGTTTATCTCTTTGCCCAAATGGCAAAAATGCAGCCTGGTGTACATCAGCTTCTTTGCTCTTCCACAAAAAGATCGACTAATAAATCACGCCCATTACTGTCTCCATACTGCACAAAGCACTTCCCCCATGCACTTTCACCCAATTCCTTATCCCTCATTCCCTGGGCCAATGGAGATAGACCGACACTTCTGGCAAATGAAACTTTTGTGTTTTGCTGTCAGCATTTTAAGATTAGCTGTTAAAATAGTGAATTGCACATTAGAGGTTACCTCTTATTTACGAAGCCAGCTGACTGCTACAAAACAACATGTTCCTGCCTCAAACTAGGTCACTGACACACAGCACACTTCCAAAACCATGTTATGATTTCTACTGACTGCTGTGCATTTCTAATCCACATCAACGGATGTCCCTGGTTACTGATTACTTGTAGTCTGCAATCCGACTTTGGTGCAAACCTGTGTAGCACATAGAATCCCTACAGTACAGAAGGAGGCCATTCGGCCCATTGAGTCTGTACCGACCACAATCCCACCCAGCCCCTATTCCTGCAACGTCACACATTTATCCTGCTAATCCCCCCTGACACTAGGGTCAATTTAACATGGCCAATCAACCTAACCCACACATCTTTGGACTGCACAGCACAGCATGTTTGTTGAGGGAAGATAGTAAATATAATAATGTATGGTTGATGGAAACAGAGACACTGGGGCAGCAGATGGTGGAAAATCAGGCAAGAGAAGATCACTACAAAAGCACACGCCTGCTAACAAGGGAAGATGGTGATGTAGTGGCAATGTCACTGAACTAGTACTGAACTTCAGGGGCGGCGCGGTAGCACAGTGGTTAACACTGCTGCTTCACAGCACCAGGGACCCGGGTTCGATTCCCAGCTTGGGTCACTGTCAGTGCGGAGTCCGTACGCTCTCCCCGTGTCTGCGTGAGTTTCCTCCGAGTGCTCCGGTTTCTTCCCTTAGTCTGAAAGACGTGCTGGGTTAGGGTGCATTGACCCAAACAGGCGCCGGAGTGTGGCGACGAGGGGAATTTCACAGTAACTTCATTGCAGCGTTAATGTAAGCCTTACTTGTGACTAATAATAAACAAACGTTAGTGGCCAAGAGGGGGACGTTTTATCAAATCCCACCACAGCAGCTGGTGGAATTTAAATTCTACTGATAAAATCAGGAGCTGCAAACGAATCTCAGTAATGGTGATCATGAAACTATCAATTGTCATAAGAACCTGTCTAGTTCACCAATGTCCTTCAGGGAAGGTAATCTGCCATCCTGATCGGGTCTGGCCTACGTGACTCCAGATCCACAGCAACGTGATTGACTCTTTGCCCTCTCTAATGGCCGAGCGAGCCACTCAGTTCAAGGGCAATAAGCATGGCCTCGCCAGAAATGGTGACATGAAAGGATGCGGGGACAACAAAATCGTTCCACATCCCCAGATCTGAGGAGGGGGGAAACCTGTCCGGTAATATCTCTCCAACTCCTCACTTACTGCTTTCCCAGTTTTGATCTTGTTCTTTCAAAAACCCTCCCTCCCCCACCTCAACAACCGTTACCCACACTGTAAAATATTGGCAGATCTCTTGCCATGTTGCTCATGATTAACGTGGACCGCATGTGCGGGTTAGGTGGAGCGGCCATGAAAAATTGCCCCTTAAGTGTCAGGGGGATTAACAGGGTAAATACTTGGCGTTGTGGGGGTAGGGTCTGGGTGCGATTCATGTTGGTGCAGGCTCGATGGGCCAAATGGCCTCCTTCTGCACTGTACAATGGGATTCAAGATGGCACCGGAGCGAGGTGACTTCTTGTGAGCTGTTCCCAGCTCACCCTCTAATTCTATCTTTTACTCTCATTCTATGCTTTTGAAACCGTGCTATAATTAAACTCTCTCACAATACTCTGTTTCAATCGCTTCCAGATTTGGCGAGTAAGTTGATCTTTCTCTACACCCTAGCTATGACTGTAATGCTACATTCTGCACCCTCTCTTTTCCTTCTCCCCTATGTACTCGATGAACGGTATGCTTTGTCTGTATAGTGTGATGCACTATCAATCGAGCAAAGACTAGTTTGTATGCAAGAACAAATAGGCTTTTATTCGCAAAAGACTTGGAGCACACCCATGCTGATGAACTGGTCCGGAGACTGAGGCAGGGGGTGGGGAGCAGTCACCTTTATACCTGGACCAGGGGATGGAGGAGTCCTGGGCAGGGCCGGCAGGGACGCGTCCAGGCATGCCACACACACACAGGCAATAAGCTAACAGTGGTTTACCACATAGTGCACAAGAAACAATACTATTTTTATTCATTCATGGGACATGGGTGTCGCTGGCTGGCCAGCATTTATTGCCCATCCCTAGTTGCCCTTGTTCAGAGGGCAGTTAAGAGTCAACCACATTGCTGTGGCTCTGGAGTAGCCCAGACCAAATAAGAACTGCAGATTTCCCTAAAGGACATTAGTGGTTTCATGGTCATCAGTAGATTCTTAACTACAGGTTTGTTTTTAATTATGGAATTCAAATTCCACCAGCTACCGTGGTGGGATTCGAATCTGGGTCCCCAGAACATTAGCTCAGTTTCTGGATTAATTGTCTAGTGATAATAACCATCTCCCACACTGTATCCCAATATATCTGACAAAAATCAAATCAAATCAGGGGATTCTATGATTCTATGTGTGTGTTAGTAAGTTATCCCACAATATCTATTGTCCATTGTACTCCCAATGGAGATCCAGCTAATGGCAGGAACTTTGGCTTCTAAATTCCCCAGGTCCAGTAATTACACAAGTTTCATTGCATTCTATAACAAACTGTGATATCCAGACTGTAAAGAACCCACATTATATTTGAATTTCCAGATACATTGATGAACCGTCTGCAGTATCTCTAACAATAACATGTTCTTTTGTACATTATAAGACACAATATATTACTCTAGCTCGATTGCACAGAAAATTGTATGTGCTGTTAAGTAAAGTATTATTTAAATTAGAATTCATAGTTTAATTGATTATGCTGGATTAATTGATAGGTTGATTGGCCATGCTAAATTGACCTTATTGTCATGGGGATTAGCAGGCTAAATACATGGGGGTACGGGGATAGGGCCTGGGTGGGATTGTACTCATTACCACAGGAAGTAGTTGATACCAAAACATTGAATGTATTCAAGAGGCGGTTGAATATAGCACTTGGGGCGAATTGGATCAAAAGTTATGGGGAATAAAACAGGATTAGGCTGTTGAGTTGGATGATCAGCCAAGATTGTAATGAATGGCACAGCAGGCACGAAGGGCCAAATGGACTCCTCCTGTCTTCTATGTACTCGATGCAGGCTCGATGGGCCGAATGGCCTCCTTCTGCACAGTAGGGAATTCCATTCTATTCTAATTTAATTATGTTGAGATTTCAGATCACAACTTGCCCTTTTCTCGTTTAATGTGTGATTGGTCACTTGAGGTTGTGCACATTTAGGCAACTTTACACGACCTTGTGAAACAGACATTCGTACTGTGGCATGTGAAGTGTAAAGGGTAGGGAGAGTGTTCAATGTATTATTACATTAAACAGAGAAAACCACATTTAATCAAAATCATCCATCTCCCACACTGGATTTGCAGCAATTGCTTAAAGTGCAATGACTATATTTGCTGATTCTTCTCAAAACGCTTCTTTAAAAACAGCGAGGTTATGTTGCAGCTGTATAAGGTGCTGGTGAGGCCACACCTGGAGTACTGTGTACAGTTTTGGTCTCCTTACTTGAGAAAGGATATACTGGCGCTGGAGGGGGGTGCAGAGGAGATTCACTAGGTTGATTCTGGAGTTGAGAGGGTTGGCTTATGAGGAGAGACTGAGTAGACTGGGGCTATACTCATTGGAATTCATAAGAATGAGGGGAGATCTTATAGAAACATATAAGATTATGAAGGGAATAGATAAGATAGAAGCAGGGAGGTTGTTTCCACTGGTGGGTGAAACTAGAACTAGGGGGCATGGACTCAAAATAAAGGGAAGCAGATTTAGGACTGAGTTGAGGAGAAGCTTCTTCACCCAAAGGGTTGTGAATTCCTGCCCAGTGAAACAGTTGAGGCTGCCTCATTGAATGTTTTTAAGGCAAGGATCGATAAATTTTTGAACAGTAAAGGAATTAAGGGTTATGGTGAGCGGGCGGGTAAGTGGAGCTGAGTCCACAAAAAGATCAGCCATGATCTTATTGAATGGCGGAGCAGGCTCGAGGGGCCAGATGGCCTACTCCTGCTCCTAATTCTTATTATTTATCCAAGTTTTCCAAATTCATGGCCTCTACCACAAGGGCAGCAGACAAATGGGAACTCCACCACCTGCAAGTTCCCTTCCATCCACACACCATCCTGACTTGGAAATATATCGGCCGTTCCTTCACTGTCGCTGGGGCAAAATCCTGGAACTTCCTCCCTAACAGCACCCGTGGGTGTACCTACACCACATGGACCACCACCACCTTCACCACCACCTTCTTAAGAAAGACAATAAATGCTGGTCTCGACATCCCATGAAGCAATAAATGAAATATATGTTTCTCCCCTTACGCTTGAAGGGATTTGTGGTTATTAATGAAGAAACTGTTAGTGTGGGACTGCTAAGGGAGATGATGCCACAGTGAATTTTCCAAGGAGCAGCATTTGACTGGGGGGTCACTGGCAATGGCTGGGACCTGCCGACTGACCTAACATCAGAGTTTCGTCTGAAAACACAGCGTTATTTTTAAACTGTAAGTTGCTGACATCTAGCTCTCCCGTAACATCTCGATTCTACAGTGTTAAACTATCGGACTGTTTGTCGAAGAATTAATACTGGATGATCAGAAATTTTCACCAATTAAACTTTGGGAAGACCGAAACTGTAACTATTGCCTTCAATCCCTGTCACAAACTTTGTTCCCAATCGACTGATTCCATCCCTCTCCATGGCAACTGAGGCTGTCGGCAACCTTGGGGCCATATTTGACCACGAGGTGAGCTTCCAACAACATCTGCTGAAATCCTTATTGTTACCCTCAGACTTGACTATTCCAAAGCATCACTGGCCAATCTCCCACATCCTATCCTCTGTAGCTTCGGGATCATCCATAGCTCTGCTGTGCTGATGTTGTTGACTTGATGTTGGTTCCCAGTCAAGCATCACCTCCATTTTAAAAATTTCCATCCTTCTTTTCAAGTCCTTTCCTGGCCACTATCTCTGTGATCTTACCCTCCGAGATATTGGCGCTCATCCTGCCTCTTGAGCACCCCTGATTTTCATCACTTCACCTTTGGAAGACTGTGCTTTCAGTTGCCTGGACCCCAATCTGTGGAATTCCTTCTCCCCCTCTCTTTCTCCTTTAAAATGTTCCTTAAAACAACTTCGTTGACCAACCTTTTGCCTGCCTGTCCTAATATCATCTTAAATGGCACAAGAGCACAAGGAGTAGTAGACCATTCAGCCCATCGAGCCTGCTCCATCCATTCAATACAATCATGGCTGCTCTGGGGCTTTGACTCTATTTTCCCACCCATTTCCCTCAATTCCCTGAAAGACCAAAAATCTGTCAATCTCAGCCTTAACCGTGTTCAATAATGGAACAACCAAAACCCTCTGGGGTAGAGAATTCCAAAGGTTCACAATCCTTTGAGTGAAGTAATTATTCCTCGTCTTAGTCTGAAATGATCGAGCCCTTATCCTGAGGCTGTGCCTCCGTGTTCTAGATTCCCCCACCAGTGGAAACAATCTCTCAGTGTCTAGCCCAACGGGCCTCTTCAGAATTTCATTGGCTTCAATGAGATTGCCTCTCGTCCTTCTAACTGCAGAAGACAGAAGGCCAATTCGCTCAGCCTCCCATCATATGACAATCCTGTCAACCCAGGGACCAATGTAGTGAACCTCTACTGTGCCCCATCCAATGCAGGCATATCCTTTTTCTAAATGTGGAGATCAAAACTGGACAAAGTACTCCAGACATGGGACAGAGTTCTAAAAAGTTTATTTATTAGTGTCGCAAGGAGGCTTACATTAACACTGCAATGAAGTTACTGTGAAAATCCCCCAGTCGCCACACTCCGGCGCCTGCTCGGGTACACTGAGGGAGAATTTAGCACGGCCAATGCATCCTAACCAGCACGTCTTTCAGACCGTGGGAGGAAACCAGAGCACCCGGAGGAAACCCACAAGAGAACGTGCAGACTCCACACAGTGACCCAAGCCCGGGAATCGAACCTGGGTCCCTGGTGCTGAAGCAGCAGTGTTAACCACTGTGCCACCATGCCACCCATGGTCCCATGGAGAGGTATGGTGTCAAATTTTGCTTTGGGACAGTTTACGTTAAAAGGTGCTATATAAATGCAAGCTGCTGACTTGAATGAAAAAGAATTTGGGGAATGATTTGATTGGTGAATAGTAACTTTGGAAAATAATTAAGACATTTAATTGCTTCGGTTTCCAATTGTAACTTTCTTAACTGGCATTTTTTGATATTTGATTAACAAATGAATAGATAGATGGTTAGTCATGATTTGCTGCACTTTGGAAAAGTGACAAGTAACAGTTACTGGTCAGAAGTCAGGTGCAGCGTAACAGGCATACTGTAGACAGGAGCCTAGGAACTATTTTCAGTACACAGAGGTTTAAGCTGGGTAAAGGGGGAAGAAATTCAGGGCACAAAATGTTTGTGTCCCTCCCTGTTGGGTTAAAAAAAAATCACATTCGGGGGTTGAACTGATAGTATGCTGAGTTCTGCAGGAAATCCTGCCAAGATCCCAGTGCAATATTCAAAGAAGGGAAACTCTCCTGGCCAATACTAAACCACGGACCAACATCACCAAAAAAGCAGATTCAATCATTGCTGTGTGTGCATTGCTTGTCGAGTTTACCAACCGTGACTGCACTGCCTGGTGGGTCTTGCTCCTTAACCGGTTATAAAAGGCGCCCATTGACATGCCCGAGCAGCAAACGATCTCAAAGAATCAAAATGCCATTGTGAGAAAAATCCAGGGGGTCGGCTAGCCAAACTGGGGATCCCTGCAAGAGATTTCTAGACCCACACCTTTAAAAGCATACAAATCGCACAGAAATGCTGCCGTCTCTCTGGGCTGCACACCCTCCAGATTCTTTACAATACTGCCGGGAGAGGATGGCAATAGTTCTCACTGAGCAACAGAACAGGCCAGTAGGCAGTTTGGGAAGCAAGCAATCAGGTGAGATGCCATGTACAGCAAGTAAACACTGCCACGGCTCCCCAAGTCTGTGCTGCATCTCAACGGACAGCTTTTCATTCCAATTTAATGGGGTTATTCAGCTTTAATGAGTGGCTGGGCTATTGCAGAGCATGAGACCTACCTTGTTCAGGCTTTCTTGACAGACACCTGTGACCTACCTGTGGTGGGGACTCCCATTTCTCTAAGAACTCCTCTCGCGCTCTCTCTAAGAAATCTTTCACTGCAATAAAAGAACAAGAAATATTTTACTTCCAACATCTGGACAACTATCCCAGTTCACAGAGCCTTCTTCAGTGCAGGTTCTAATAAGGTCAAAATTAAATTACTTGAGGATTAGCTGTTGCAATTTAGAATGGAGATAAATAGTTTCAGTCCTTAACGTTACCATGTGGTGCAGGCCAAGAATGACACAAAACGCCAAATGCAGATTGCTTTGCTGGTAAGCCAAGATTGTCATAGTTACAGCGACCAAGAAAGTGCTAGATTATAGTGATGCTTCAGTGCGTTGGTGTGACTGACTAATAACAATTTCCAATGCATGTTGCACCAATGAATTAAAGCAGAAGTTAAAACCATCCTGCCCTTTATGCCACGCTGGAGCGCAGAGGAACATGCAAACCCCAGGTTTGCAGAAAACTCGATCAATTCCTCTGGCACAGCAGAGTTGCAATCTGATTTCAGTGCAAGCTGCTTCTTGCTGCACTGCATCGCGAACAGCAGATCATGCACAGGGGATTGCACAGGCAAGGCAACGCTCTTTAACCCAGAACCTCTCACAGGGCAACACAAGACTCAAAGTTAAACTGCATACTAAGATAAAGGCAAAATATTGCGGATGAACATAGAACATAGAACAGTACAGCACAGAACAGGCCCTTCGGCCCACGATGTTGTGCCGAGCTTTATCTGAAACCAAGATCAAGCTATCCCACTCCCTATCATCCTGGTGTGCTCCATGTGCCTATCCAATAACCGCTTAAATGTTTCTAAAGTGTCTGACTCCACTATCACTGCAGGCAGTCCATTCCACACCCCAACCACTCTCTGCGTAAAGAACCTACCTCTGATATCCGTCCTGTATCTCCCACCACGAACCCTATAGTTATGCCCCCTTGTAATAGCTCCATCCACCCGAGGAAATAGTCTTTGAACGTTCACTCTATCTATCCCCTTCATCATTTTATACACCTCTATTAAGTCTCCCCTCAGCCTCCTCCGCTCCAGAGAGAACAGCCCTAGCTCCCTCAACCTTTCCTCATATGACCTACCCTCCAAACCAGGCAGCATCCTGGTAAATCTCCTCTGCACTCCTTCCAGCGCTTCCACATCCTTCCTATAGTGAGGTGACCAGAACTGCACACAATATTCCAAATGTGGTCTCACCAAGGTCCTGTACAGTTGCAGCATAACCCCACGGCTCTTAAACTCCAACCCCCTGTTAATAAAAGCTAACACACTATAGGCCTTCTTCACAGCTCTATCCACTTGACTGGCAACCTTTAGAGATCTGTGGATATGGACCCCAAGATCTCTCTGTTCCTCCACAGTCTTCAGAACCCTACCTTTGACCCTGTAATCCACATTTAAATTTGTCCTACCAAAATGAATCACCTCACATTTATCAGGATGACTTGAAACTCTGAAGAAGGGTCATCCAGACTCGAAACGTTGGCTCTATTCTCTCTCCACAGTCAGAGCTGCTGAGATTTTCCAGCATCTTCTGTTTTTGTTAAATTGTACACTGTTTAGCTTTTGAAATCGTATAGATACTTCATATTTTATTCTACAAAGAGGCAATATGACAAAAAGCACAGAACCCCACCCTGTGAGCTTGGCTTCTGGAGAGGACTGGTGGCAACATAATGTTTAGAGTTTATTTATTAGTATCACAAGTTGGCTTACATGAACAACTCAATGAAGTTACTGTGAAAATCCCCTAGTCGCCACACTCCGACGCCTGTTCGGGTTACACTGAGGGAGAATTCAGCATAGCCAATGCTCCCTAACCAGCACGTCTTTCGGACTGTGGGAGGAAACCAGAGCACCCGGGAGGAAACCCACGCAGACATGGGGAGAACGTACAGACAGCGCACAGACAGTGATCCAAGCCGGGAATTGAATCCGGGCCCCTGAGGCTGAGGCTATGCTTATAATGCTGTGCTTATTACTGATAAAGTCTTTCACAATTCGATGCATTAGAATCATCCCATACCTTAAATCAGCCACGGCATCATGCAGCAACTGAAAATCAAACCCTCGGGTACACACTCGTGCGCCAATGTCGCTACTAGTGGCATAATCCTAGTGATGTGATGTAACCCCATCGCTGGGATGGGGGGGCGCAGTTATTGGTGGACAGAAGCACAGGCCCAGCACAGACACAATGGGCCAAATGGTTCCCTTCCATTCTGCAATTTTGGATGTTTCAGAGCAGGGTGTCAGGAATCCCTGGGCTGAGACTTCTAATTGTAAAAACTTCATAACACTGTTGCTGCCTTTCTGTGCTACCAGGACAAACTCGGACTTGAACTGAACCTTGACCACAGTGTGCCTGGAGACTGTAACATTCCAATTCATCCTCATAGAACATTACAGCGCAGTCCAGGCCCTTCGGCCCTCAATGTTGCGCCGACCTGTGAAACCAATCTAAAGCCCATCTAACCTACACTATTCCAATATCATCCATATGTTTATCCAATGACCCTTTAAATGTCCTTAATGTTGCCAAGAGTCATCCTCTGACCAAAAGCATTCACACAGCACCTGCTTTTCCTATATCCCCTATAAATGAAGTGGCACGGTCTTTAAAGCAACTTGCCGGGACAAAATAGTTCATGTTGACTCGCGGAGAGAAGCCTGCATAGTTAGGGCTTTTCAGAGATTTTGTTCCTCTCGTGGTTGACTTGTCATACAGCACTGGGGGGGTGCTTTGGGACACTGGGCGACTTGTCCCCCATTCCGCCCGCCACAGGGATCGGAGCAGGCGAGGGGGGGTGGACGGACCATGGAAAGGCCCACATTGACCTCGGGCGGGATTCTCCGGTTTTAGGGTGAGCGCGGCCGGAAAATCCCGCCCACTATGCCACAGCGAATGAAGGCGAGCACGCAATTCTATATCATCTTTCGTGACTTCAGGGCATCAAAACCTACTGCCAGCGAAAGCCTTTATAAACGTGTACCAGCTGTCGTGAGGCCAATGCAGCCAATTCTCAGCAAAGTCCCACAAACAGGAGCGAGATAAACAACTACATAATCGGTTTTAAAGGCAAATCAATGTTAAATGTGGAACTCAAGACTTTCAACGCGCCATTCCTGGCATTAATATCAGGATAGACTAACTTCCGATGCAGTCCACACTGCTCCCTTCAGATCAAGGTGGTTTACTGGTGTTCAGTGGATTCTGCTAGCTGCATACAGTACTATTAATCTTCATGCTCACTTATCAAGTGTTGCATTGATAAAAACAGTCAGAAATTTTTAAGATTGAAAGACTCGAAATTGGAAAGGAGTGCTTAAGACATCCTCAGGCATTAATCTCCAAGACAGCTAAAGAGAAAGGTAAGACCCAAAGGATGAGTGGCACCAGGGGTATAAAGCAACTGGCTTCAGAAAGTCCGTGAGAACCATGTTATATCCACCGCTGTTTTCAGTGAGAGAATCAACGTTTCAGCTACAGCTTGTAAAGAAACAATTTGGTGGTATTGTTGATTCAGATAAAAAGAGCTACTCTGATGGCTCAGATAGTTAAGCGGGTATCTAGGTCAGAAAAATATGTGGTCTGCGATGATGTAATTGATCTTAGATTGACAAAAGTGATGCGAAAACAGTCCTCAACTCACTTCGGATAAGGGTAAAGAAAAACAGGCCAGAGTTCCCAGTCCTGAATGCGATCCGGTGTTCCCTGCTAAAAGTGTAAACAGGTGTTACAAGGACATAGCTCAGCCTGACAGCGTGGCTTCACAGTGCTATGGGCTAACAATGTGTAGGCTCACATCACTTTCCTTAATCAGCCAGTTGACACAATCTGGCTCTGACGAAGAGTCATCCAGACTCAAAACGTTGGCTCTACTCTCTCTCCACAGGTGCTGTCAGACCTGCGGGAGATAGAACAGAATAGAATAGAATCCCTACAGCATAGAAAGAGGCCATTCGGCCCATCGAGGCTGCACCGACAACAATCCCACCCAGACTCTATTCCTGTAACCTCACATTATCCTGCTAGTCCCCCTGTCACTAGGGCAATTTAGCACGGCCAATCCACCTAACCTAAGCATCTTTGAACCCCAAGGGTTAATTTACCATGGCCAATCCCCCTAACCCGCACATCTTTGGACACTCAGGGTCAATTTAGCATGGCCAATCCCCCTAACCCACACATCTTTGGACACTCAGGGTCAATTTCGCATGGCCAATCCACCTATCCTACACATCTTTGGACACTGAGGGTGAATTTAGCATGGCCAATCCACCTAATCCGCAAACTTTGGACACTCAGGGGCAATGTGGCGTGGCCAATCCACCTAACCAACACATCTTTCAGACTGTGGGAGGAAACCGGAGCACCCGGAGGAAACCCATGTAGACATGGGGAGAATGTGCAGACTCCGCACAGACAGTGACCCGAGGCCGGAATTGAACCCGGGTCCTGTGCTGTGAGGCAGCAGTGCTAACCACTGTGCCAGCATTTTCTGTTTTTGTGAAACAATCTGGAAATCATTCCTATTTTTCAGAGTCTCTGAGCTAACCTGCTGTGAAAGCCACACAGGTATAGACCTTCCCTCTGCATTACATACCTATTCTATCCCAGACGTGACAGATTTGAATCACCTAAGAGATGCTGGTGTTCGCATAGCCATCTGCACAATCACCTGCATGAGGAAGCTTACTCGCTGAATGAGGACCAGCTTACCCACTGCTCTGGCAGGCATACTGAGCACAGTATGAAGAAAGACTCCCATATTTCCAGACTGGGCAACCAATCACCCTGAGAGGCCAAAGACTCCTGAATTGGATGACTGAGCATGCCACAGAGGGGTAGAATCATGGAAGATCATAGAATCCCTATAGGACAGAAGCTGGCCATTTGGCCCATCGAGACTGTACCAATAACAATCCCACCCCACGCCCTGTCCCCACAAATTTACCCTGCTAATCCCTCTAACCCACACACTCCCTGACACTAAGCATGGTCAATCAACTAACCCCCACATGTTTGGACATCTTTGGGTAGCCTGGCTCAATCTCCAGCACAGTAAGGAGTCTAACAACACCAGGTTAAAGTCCAACCTCCTGCAGGAAGTCAAGCTTCAAGTGCTTACCTTGCCGATCCACACAAGGAGGACAATCACTGAGCTACTCTTGCAGAGAGCTAGCATAGGCATGATGGGCCAAATGATCTCCTTCTGTGCTGTTACCATTCTATGATTGGCTAGTCATTAGTCAATTGATTGTGGTCCTCAGTGCCCTCTTGATAGTCACCAGGAATACATCAAAAGTAACAAGAGCAATGCATACATGAGGCCTATGCGTGTATTGTACCATTCTCCTAACTAAAATATGGACACATCATACTCAATCCATCCGGTGACGCATCAGTAGCAGTCATTTGACATAATGCCTCATCGTCAGATCTTTCAAATAAACATCAAGACGTAGCTTTGTTGCTGGTGAAAAGGACACTCATCAGATCCTTTGTACATACCTGAAGTATCTGCATCTTGCCCTTGAGGGGCACCACATTTGCAAAGCAAATCTGGAAATATTTTTCAAAATTTTATTACTGGCTGCGGACATCACTGGCTTAGAGGACTCTGCTCCGTGGGCTGTTCCCAAAGACGCACATCTGCGGGACGCACTACTACTGGAGGGTCATCAACCTGATGAAAGATGCTCTGCAGTCTGCCTGATCTTCCAGTCCAAAGAGCTATCCATGACTGAGGGCTACAGATTGGCACATTCCAAGGTCCAGGACTACGTACTGAGGGACGCACTAAAACTTGGGGCAGCCTCTGGGGGAAAGGTCATAGTCTAAGACCTTTCAGCCTGAGTACACCGAGGGGCTGGAAATTCAGAGCCCTTTGGGCTGTATGCCTGACAGGGAATGTGTGTAGTAAATCATACGATTGTAGAATCCCTACAGTGCAGGAGGCGGCCATTCGGCCCATCGAGTCTGCACCGACCACAATCCCACCCAGGCCCTATTCCCGTAACCCTACATATTTACCCTGCTAATCCCCTGACGCTAGGGTCAATTTAGCACGGCTAATCAACCTAACCCGCACAACTTTGGGGTGGCATGGTAGCACAATGGTTAGCACTGCTGCTTCACAGGGACCCGTGTTCGATTCCTGGCTTGTGTCAATGTCTGCGTAGAGTTTGCACGTTCTCCCCGTGTCTGCACGGGTTTCCTCCGGTTTCCTCCCACAGTCCAAAGATGCGCGGGTTAGGTTGATTGGCCATGCTCAATTGCCCCTTAGCGTCAGGGACTAGCTAGGTTAAATGGGGTTATGGGGAGAGAGGCTGGGTGGGACTGTGGTAGGTGCAGACATGATAGGCCGAATGGCCTCCCTCTGCACTGTAGGGATTCTACGATTCTATAAAACCGAGGCACCAGGGAAGCAATCACATGGTTTTTGAATACAGGCTCGCAACATCTAACAGGGTCCGCCAGCGGTGGGCCCGAGAGGCACTGCCTGCCACCACGCACTTCTGTTTCCAGTCGAGATAGAACGAGCACCATATTATAAAAATAAATCTGAAATTCTCAGCACATGAAACATGAGGAAGCACCGTTGCTGAGACATTGTATTGTGGCCCAGCCGTGCATTAATACATTTTCTCCCAGTGGTGTCCACTTCATTGTCAACCCAATAGGAGGAGGAAAAATGGACCATCACTCTTCATCACTGTCCCTCGCATAAATCAAAATGAGAAAAGGGAATGACCTTCATTTATTTTGTACGCTTAAAGTTAAAACATCCCTGTACACAGAGACAGACGCAAGTAACACCCACCCTCTGCCTTACGCACAATCACTGGTGCAAAGCTGTGCTGCAGAATAAGTAGGATTGAATATGCAAGCAAAGGATAAGAAAGGAATTGTCTCTTTCCTGTGGCCCTCCTGCTGCAGTCACTTTTGAACAGTGAGCAATGTTTATTCAGTAAAACAGCGGGGATCACAGTGACAACCACAGCAAATCGCTAGAGAGGTCACCGGGCATCTAAAATTAGAACATTTGAACTGAAATCCATCCAAAGGCTTTGACTCGATAAACAGTTCCCAGCATACAGCGACAGAAGATATTAAAGCTCCACAGATCGCACACCGCCCACTTGGGAATTAACACAAACCTGGGAAAGCAGCCACCACTAATTCCAAGCTGCATCAAGTTCATTAAATAGGCAAATCATGTATTTGCAAGGAAAAAAAACAAGTGGTTTAGAAATTCACGGGGCTCCTACAGGATAAAGGGTGAGCTTGCACTTGGGGGGACATTCCAAGGCCCATTCTCCTTCACAGAGTTCCGGTCACAATACTGGAGTCAAGCAAACTGGGTGCCCGTGATGACTTCAGTCAGGCAAAAGAGGCTGGCCTGCTGGAGTATGAACTCCCTGATTGAGTCCTTGGGCGGCACAGTGGGTTAGCACTGCTGCCTCACAGGGCCAGGGACCCGGGTTCGATTCCCGGCTTAGGTCACTGTCTGTGTGGAGTTTGCACATTCTCCCCGTGTCTGCGTGGGTTTCCTCCGGGTGCTCCGGTTTCCTCCCACAGTCTGTAAGAAGTGCCGGTTAGGGTGTGTTGACCTGATCAGGCGCCAGAGTGTGGTGACTAGGGGAATCTCACAGTAACTTCATTGCAGCCTTGCTTCAATAAAAGATGTCCTTGATTGAGTCCTAATTGATGGCCTAATCAGGGAGCCTCATGTTCCCTATTTAAAGCAGGTGTGTCAGTCTCTCTGCCTGCTGAAGCAGGGAGCACACAGGGAGGACTCTGTTGTATAATATGTCTTGTAAATAAAGGAACCTTTGGTGATGGGACCTTCGCTTCCGTGGAGTTATTACAGTGCCCTGTGACCCTTCAAAATTAGGGTGCTGCGGGGCTTTGAACACATATGCTGTGCACACAACATTTGCATTTAATTTGCACGTTTCAGTTGCTGGATGCTGACTATGGCTTCTTTGCATTGGAGGAGAGGCAAAGAGGAATGGAAAGTCAAAGACATGATTAAAGTGCAGGGTTTTTTAAAAATAAAAGCAAAATACTGAGGGTGATGGAGATCAGAAATAAAAGCAAAAGGTGCTGGAAAAACACAGCAGGTCTGGCAGCATCCGTGGAGAGAGAAACAAGGTTAACGCTTCCAATCCAATATGACTTCTTCAGAACCCTCTGGTTCCACAGAAGAGTCACACTGGACTCGAAATGTTCTTTCTCCATAGAAGGGTGCCGTAGGTGCTTCAAAGCAAGGAGGGAGCAGGCAAGAGGGAGGGAACTGGGGCGGGAGTTCCAGAGGGCAGAGCGGTGGTTGAATAAGAGACTGCTAAGCAACGGGAATCGGAACAAAGAAAATATTGGGGGTGGGAGATGGGGGTGAGAAACTGAATAGCTCAGCTGTCATTAAACACGGTGGCACAGTGGTTAGCGTTGCTGCCTCACAGCGCCAGGGTTCAGTTCCAGCCATGGGTCGCTGTCTGTGTGGGGTTTGCACGTGCTCCCCGTGTCTGCGTGGGTTTCCTCCGGGTGCTCCTGTTTCCTCCCACAGTCCGAAAGATGTGCGGGTTACTTGCCCCTTAGTGTCAGAGGGATTAGCAGGGTAAATGCTTGGGGTTACGGGGGTCGGGCCTGGGTGGGATTATTGTCGGTGCAGGCTCGTTGGGCCGAATGGCCTCTTTCTGCACTGCAGGGATTCAATGATTCTATCTGCAATGGAGCAGAAGTAGAGCAAGTGTAGCATCTGCTGAAATCAGACATCAGATTCAGGAGTAAAGCCTGTTTAGAAGCCTAGAGAAAGATGGTTGGAATTTGAGGATGGCCAGAGACGGAGTGGTTTGTGGTTAAAGAAAGCAGACTCAGATAGCCCGAATGAGAGAGGTTGGGAGCCAGTGGGTTGGGGCAAAATCCTGCTTCTTGCGATCAAAAAGTATCTGGAGTTTGACAGAATGTCGGAAGGTGCAAGTCAGCTGATACGTCAGGAGAAGCGGTCGCAAAAGATCCAGGTCGGCGAGATTCACCTCCAGAATTTAACCTTTGGAACAATGCGTCCATTTTGGAATTGCTGAGTGTCTAATTGGCATCTTCCACTTCCGGGTCCCTTGGGGCTAAAGGGATCAGGGGACATGGGGGAAAGGCGGGATCAGGATATTGAATTTGATGATCAGCCATGAAGAAAATGAGCAGGTTTGAAGGGCCGAATGGTCTACTCCTGCTCTAGTTTCAATGATTTCCATTCCATGTTGCTGTCAATTCCCCAGGACTACAACTTACTAAATAAGGTCTTCATCAAACATACAAACAATAAAAACAGGAAAAGACTCTCTGGTCTATTCAGGCAATCCCACACAACCTGCAATGCCTTGTCCATCATCGTGTATACACACACACACACACACCCCTACCTAAAACCAAGAGCTCTTCAATGAGGGGAGAAAGATGACAATCCTATGCTAATTAGGAAAAAATTCTGGCTCTTCCTCTCAGATCCCCCCTAGACCATAAGACATAGGAGCAGAATGAGGCCACTCGGCCCATCGAGTCTGCTCTGCCATTCAATCATGGCTGATATTTTTCTCATCCTCATTCTCCTGCCTTTTCCCCATAACCCCTGATCCCCTTATTAGTCAAGAACCTATCTATCTCTGTCTTAAAGACACTCAATGACCCGGCCTCCACAGCCTTCTGCGGCAAAGAGTTCCACAGATTCACCACTCTCTGGCTGAAGAAATTCTTCCTCATCTCTGTTTTAAAGGATCGTCCCTTTAGTCTGAGGTTGTGCCCTGCGGACATCAGATTCAGTTTTTCCTACTAGTGGAAACATCCTCTCCACATCCACTCTATCCAGGCCTCGCAGAATCCTGTAAGTTTCATCCTTCTAAACTCCAACGAGTACAGACCCAGAGTCCTCAACCGTTCCTCATACGACAAGCTCTTCATTCCAGGGATCATTCTTGTGAACCTCCTCCTTTCCAAGGCCAGCACATCCTTCCTTAGATATGGGGCCCAAGACTGCTCACAATACCTCAAATGGGGTCTGACCAGAGCCTTCTACAGCCTCAGAAGTACATCCCTTAGGCAAAGCTAGTTCACAAGACCATGCTGGGCCTGATTAATGCCATACAACACCTACCTTTTGATTTCTACCCAGGAGCAATTCAGCGAATCAGCAGTCATTACATGAGCTGACAGCCTGTTCCACCCGTTCACTATTCTCTGGGGCAAAAACCTACTATTTATTCATTAATGTCACAAGTCGGCTTACACTCACACTGCAATGAAGTTACTGTGAAAATCTCCTAGTCGCCACACTTCAGCACCTGTTCAGGTACACTGAGGGAGAATTTAGCACAGCCAATGCACCTACCTAACACATCTTTGGAGGGCGGCACGGTAGCACAGTGGTTAGCACTGCTGCTTCACAGCTCCAGGGTCCCGGGTTCGATTCCCGGCTCGGATCACTGTCTGTGTGGAGTTTGCACATTCTCCTCGTGTCTGCGTGGGTTTCCTCCGGGTGCTCCGGTTTCCTCCCACAGTCCAAAGATGTGCGGGTTAGGTTGATTGGCCAGGTTAAAAATTGCCCCTTAGAGTCCTGGGATGCGTAGGTTAGAGGGATTAGCGGGTAAATTAGCGGGTTAAAAAAAAGGGATGAGCGGGCAGGGACTGGGTGGGGTTGTGGTCGGTGCAGACTCGATGGGCCGAATGGCCTCCTTCTGCACTGTAGGGTTTCTATGGTTTCTATGAAACCGGAGCACCTGGAGGAAACCCACGCAGACACGGGGAGAACGTGCAGGCTCCGCACAGACAGTGACCCAAACCGGGAATCGAACCCAGGTCCCGAGAGCGGTGAGGTAGCGGTGCTAACCCACTGTATCACCATGCCTAACATTGAACCTGGTTCTTTTTTAAAAAAGTTTATTTATTAGTCACAAGTAGGCTTACATTAACACCGCAGTGAAGTTACTGTGAAAATCCCCTAGTCGCCACACTCCAGCACCTGTTCGGGTTACACTGAGGGAGAATTTAGCACGGCCAATGCACTCTAACCAGCACGTCTTTCGGACTGAGAGAGGAAACTGGAGGAAACCCACGCAGACATGGGGAGAACGTGCAGACTTCGCACAGACAGTGACCCAAGCCGGGAAGGGAACCAAGATCCCTGGAGCTGAGAGGCAGCGGTGCTAACCACTGTGCCACCGTGCCTAACATCTAACCTGGTTTGTACGACATGTGATTGTGATCCCTGGTCCTCCCTCATTAACAACATTGAAGCAAGCTGTCTACATAAACGCAATCAATGAATGAGCAGACTAAACAGTACTGCATTGCCCATTTTAATTTCCAGAAGATTTATCTCAGTTCATTGCTATGTTGGTGAATTAGGCTTTGCCAATTAGCACATCTTCCCCTACTTTGAGCAGGTGGCCTGAAAATAGAAACAGAAGCTTCTCCTGTGTGACCACTCAGGGAAATGTGAAGTTATGATGCATCGGATGCCTTCTGCTCTGTCCCGATGCAAAATTTCTCTTTTATTAATTCGCTGAGGCTCCAAGCTGAGCCATAGAGCTGTAGCTATAAAGTGTTGCGAGGTGATTCTGCTGGTAAAAATACAGCACAACTTCCCCTCATCAATGCTCAAGTAGGTCTCAGAGACAGCTCCCAGGAACAAATCGCAGCTTTAATTGTGACATATTGACGAAGGTCATGCTCAGAGCCCAGTAATCTCAGTTGGCATCGCTTCTTGTAAAGCCTTTGACCCATTAAGCCCAGAATGCCTAGCGTGTTAAATTAAACTTTAATAACCTGCTCCATCTCCATTATTCATTCCTCTTAACATGTTAAAAGCTTGCATCAGGAATCTTTGGAAGCCTGGGGTGGCACAGTGGGTTAGCACTGCTGCCTCACAGCACCAGGGACCCGGGTTCGATTTCCGACTTTGGGTCACTGTCTGTGTGGAGTCTGCACATTCTCCCCGTGTCTGCGTGGGTTTCCTCCGGGTGCTCCGGTATCCTCCCACGGTCCGAAGATGTGCTGGTTAGGGTGCATTGACCCGAACAGGCGTCAGAGTGTGGCGACTAGGGGATTTCACAGTAACTTCATTGCAGTGTTAATGGAAGCCTTACTTGTGACTAGTAAATAAACTTTAAACCTGGCCTCTCCAAGGTTAGTATGACGATCGTGGGTGATATCCGGGTTCTTTTCCCTCAAGCCTTTACAGTTTCCTCTTTTCCATTGCAGTTATTCAGAGGGACTCAATTAGCGAGTGACAACACGCTTTTATTTATCAGATCATCCACACGTCTCACTTAAGAGTTGCGTGACTCATTGCATTCCAATTTCCTTCTTCCCAAATTCTAAACAACCCAAAACAGTGTTTGGTAACTATGCGGTAACCAGGGAAGGATGGCTTGAGTGCAGCAGACACAGCCCCCTCTGTTCAGGCAGTGCTGCGCCTGACAGCTTGCGAGAGTAGATAATGATCCAAAACATATTTCTGTTCTCACTCTTCTCAAAGGAAAACTATGCAAAACCAGAGCCACTGCTTCCCAGTGGCTGAACAAGTCAAATTCTGTCTTCATTGTGAAGGATTCCGGGATTTCTACTGGATGTTGCATGGATCACATTCCACCACTCTATCCATTTATTTATTTCCTTGTGGTGACCCAGTATAACCAATTTCAATGTGGGATTAATATTGCTCTGGGAGTCACATCCCACGGTTCCATCCAATATTTCTGTTAAATCACCCGGGGCGACACAGTGGTTAGCACTGCTGCCTCACAGCGGCAGGGACCCGGGTTCGACTCCACACATCCAGCCTTGTGTGGAGTCTGCACGTTCTCCCAGTGTCCGCGTGGGTTTCCTCCGGGTGCTCCGGTTTCCTCCCACAGCCCAAAGGTGTGAGGGTTAGGTGGATTGGCTAAATTGCCGCTGAGTTGCAGGGACATTAGCAAGGCAAATACATGGGGTTACGGGGATAGGGCCTGGGTGGGATTGTTGTCAGTGCAGGTTCGATGGGCCAAATGGCCTCCTTCGGCACTGTTGGGATTCTATGATTCCATTCTATGATAAATCCGCGGCCTTGCCAATTATTCCCTTTCAATAATATTTTGCAAATTGCTCAGATTGACAACATAGCATCATTACAGCTATAAATCAGACACATGATGTTGCTCAAGATCTTTCGCTGCGTCTTAGGAGATAGGTACTACAATATACTTACCCCACCATTCAGCAATACATAAGCTAGCTGAATGTTTTCCCTCCTCCTTTCAAGGGAAATTCTGGACATCTGCATGGTACATCTCCCAAAAGCTCAACTTAGGTCAGAGAGCTAACAAATGGCATTTTAATATCTGATGCTTAACTATTGGGCGGCACAGCGGGTTAGCACTGCTGCCTCACAGCGCCAGGGACACGGATTCGATTCCCGGCTCGGGTCACTGTCTGTGTGGAGTCTGCATGTTCTCCCCGTGTCTGCGTGGGTTTCCTCCGGGTGCTCCAGTTTCCTTCGAAAGACGCGCTGGTTAGGGTGCATTGGCCGTGCTAAATTCTCCCTCAGTGTACCCGGACAGGTTCATTTTGTAAATTGAGTTTGTGACTTTATATGCCCTGTTTGTGAACAGAACTCCCAATTACCTGATGAAGGGACAGCGCTCCGAAAGCGAGTGGCTTTTGCTACCAAATAAACCTGTTGGACTTTAACCTGGTGTTGTGAGTCTTCTTACTGTGTTTATCCCAGTCCAACGCCGGCATCTCCACATCCCGAACAGGCGCCGGAGTGTGGCGACTAGGGGATTTTCACAGTAACTTCATTGCAGTGTTAATGTAAACCTACTTGTGACAGTAATAAATAAACTTTTAATTCTTCCCTTCTGAACTGGAATACCCGATAGACTGTGTAGTGCCAGTTAAGTAGTGGGCAGCATTGGTTCATTTTAATGCTGAGAAGACCAAACCATTAACTCGGTCAAGAATGAGTGACTGTGATGCTACCCACTAGAATCATATAATCTACAGTGCAGAAGGAGGCCATTTGGCCCATCGAGCTGCACTGACAACAATCCCACCCAGGACCTGTCCTATCCCTGTAACCCCACATATTTACCCTCCTAATCCCCCTGACATTAAAGGGCAATTTATCGGGGCCAATCAACCTGACCCCATACATCCTTGGGCTGCGGGAGGAAGCTGGAGCACCCGGAGGAAACCCACGCAGACATGGGGAGAACGTGCAGACTCCACACAGACAGTGACCCGAGCCGGGAATCGAACCCGGGTCCCTGGCGCTGAGAGGCAGCAGTGCGAACCACTGTGCCATTTGGATCAGAACATTTTTTTCATGTTGGTATAGAATTACAGGCTGTCGTGGCGCGTCCAAGCTTTGCCGAGGTTTGAAACTTGTGATGACGCTTGGAAACATTTTGGGAGTAAAATGGGAATGTTTACTGCCGTCCGTCGTCACCTTCACTGTTTTACAAAGACTGGTGATGGAATACTCAAGCACTGCTTGACAGCTGAAGAGACTCTCTGCTTCCATTTCATCCCTGCCCTGGGCGAGGACGACAAAGACGGACCAGAGACACAATGCATCAGCAACCCAAACAATGGTTCCAGAAATAATGTGTTCAGACTGTCACAGCAGGTGCAGCACCAGAATTACGAGTGCTGAACCCAGACCATGTCGTTCATATCAGGAATGAGACCTCTTGCAGCTGCCCCGCAAGTTCTGCATTGATCCCAAAAACATCTGCAAGCGATGCCGGCAATAAAGCTTCACATGCTGCCTCTCCTAGGCAGGAGGAACTCTCCCCTTTGTGCACAGGACGGCACAGTGGCACAGAGGTTAGCACCGTGGCCTCACAGCGCCAGGGACAAGCTTATGTATTAGTGTCACAAGTAGGTTTACATTAACACTGCAATGAGGTTGCTGTGAAAATCCCCTAGCCGCCACACTCTGGTGCCTGTTCGGGTACACTGAGGGAGAATTTAGCACGGCCAATGCACCCTAACCAGCACGTCTTTCGCACTGTGGGAGGAAACCGGAACACCCGGAGGAAATCCACGCAGACACAGGGAGAAGGTGCAAACTCCACACAGACAGTCACCCAAGCCGGGAATCGAACCCAGGTCCCTGACAATTGAGGCAGCAGCGCAAACCACCATGCCACCCCAGGCCTATCAGTGCATTGATTAGAGGGTAAAGAAACCGGGCCTCGATGTTTACCAGCGAATTGTAGGGGGAGCGGAAGGGGGAAGGGGCATTAATGCAACTTCCTTGTTAGTGTAGTGGTTAGTATCCCTGCCTGTCACACAGGAGACTGATGTTCAATTCCCCGACAGGGCGATGCCGAGTTCCATGACAGCGCCCCCGCAGTGTCTGTTTATGGGGCAGCACAATGGCCAAAGCTCAATTCCCCGTTGGGTCACTGTCTGTGTGGAGTCTGCACGTTCTCCCCGTGGGTTTCCTCCGGGTGCTCCGGTTTCCTCCCACAGTCAAAAAGATACACTGGGTAGGTGCATTGGCCGTGCTAAATTCTCCTTCAGTGTCCCCGAACAGGCACCGGAGTGTGGCGACTCGGGGATTTTCACAGTAACTTCATTGCAGTGTTAATGCAAGCCTACTTGTGGCACTAATAAATAAATAAAAGCTTAAATGAAACAAGCTTATTTGGGGAACACATGAATAAATGATTTTCCCATTGGGAACCTAATGTAATGCTTCCAGGACCATAAGTACAAACGCTCGATGCAGTTGTCTTTGCTTGTACCTTTCTGTTACACCGGTCTATATGAAAAATCTTCTTCTGTGGTGCCTCAGGATCGAGAATATCTTGCTTCCACTCCAGGTTGTTGGGTTAGGAAATGTGCCAATGTGTGATCTGCAGACTCTGCCACCGTTGATGCTTGGAGAGTGAGGGTAGATTAATTTTTTGGAGGTTTGCATGCTCTCTCCCCAATGGCTTGACAATTGACAATCTGTCAATTTGTTTGATATCCTCTGAACCTTCTCCGTCTGAGTTGCTCATCAGTTGGGGCAGGATGCTGGGGGAAGAAGGGTGATATTTGATCTCTTCAGGGATGCTTTGAGGAACATCCCTGAAGTGTTTATGGGGGTCTCCTGCCATGAGTGAGTTCCCAAGTAGAACAGTTGCTTCAGGAATAAAAAACATCGCTGAAGGGGCTTTGCAGAAGAGTTTGATTTGATTTAATATTGTCACATGTATTAGTATACAGTGAAAAGTATTGTTTCTTGCACGCTATACAGAGCATACCGTTCATAGAGAAGGAAAGGCGAGAGTGCAGAGTGTAGTGTTACACTCATAGCTAGGGTGTAGAGAGTCATACGAACTTGAAATGGCAGCTGGAATTTTCCAAACATTCGTGCCTCGCCACAGTTGCGAGCGAGGGCAGAGAATTTGGCGCTCAGCAAAATCACCGCTCACTGCAGCGGGACTGGAGAATCCCACCGGCATTAACGGCTGGAAAATTCCACCTGTCAACTCCTTCTCTCTTCACAGACGTTGCCAGACCTGTTGAGATTTTCCCTGGTAGTCATGATGTGGAGATGCCGGCGTTGGACTGGGGTAAACACAGTAAGAAGTTTAACAACACCAGGTTAAAGTCCAACAGGTTTATTTGGTAGCAGTTCATCTGGTAGTGTGGCTTTTGCTACCAAATAAACCTGTTGGACTTTAACCTGGTGTTGTTAAACTTCTTACTGAGATTTTCCCCACAGTTTCTGTTTTTTGTTTCAGATTTCCGCAGCATTTTGCTTTTATTCCCGTTGCTTTCGGGAGTCTGGTGTCAGGTATATGAACGAGCTGTCCCCCCGCCGAACAGAGCTGTTTTTTCTCGACTACTTGGCACGTTGACTTGGGAGAGAACATTGCTTTTGGATCACCTTGCTTGCCATCGGATTTGGAGGATCTTGTGAAGTCACTGCTCATGGTTCTTCTCCAGTGTTTTGAGGTGCCTGCTGTAGGTTGTCCAAGTCTCTGAGGCGTATGTGAAATTTAGATTATAGCAGAGCGACACACAACTCAGAATTCATAAACGCATAAGTGCAAAATGGATTGCATGATCATTCAAATGAATGATTGCACTGTGAGCAATATGCAGAGTGGGATATAGAGAGAATGGAGGGACTATACAAATCATAGAAACCCTATAGTGCAGAAGGAGGCCATTCGGCCCATTGAGTTTGTACCGACAACAATTCCACCCAGGTCCCATCCCTGCTTAGTTAACCTGCCAATCCCTCTAACCTATGACATCCTGGGATACTAAGGGTTAATTTAGCACGTCCAATCAACCTAACGCGCACATCTTTGGACTGTGGGAGGAAACCGGAGCACCCGGAAAAAACCCACGCTGACAAATCCACAGAGGATCAATTGTCAAAATCTCATTTCAAGCTTCTATAATTAAGGACAAGGTGGAGTCCATGCCTTTCAAAGAACAAAGAAAAGTACAGCACAGGAACAGGCCCTTCGGCCCTCCAAGCCTGCACCAATCATGATGTCTGCCTAAACTAAAACCATATGCGCTCATGGAGTTGGTACCCTTCCATTCCCATCCTATTCATGTATTTGTCTAGTTGCCCCTTAAGTGCCGCTATCGTACCTGCTCCCGCCACCTCCCCGGGCAGCGCGTTCCAGACATTCACCACCCTCTGTGTAAAAAACCTGCCTCGCACATCTCCTCTAAACTTTTCCCCACGCACCTTAAACCTATGTTCCCTAGTACTTGACTTTTCTACCCTAGGAAAGAGCATCTGACTATCCACTCTGTCCATGCCACTCATAATCCTGTAAACCTCTATCAGGTCACCCCTCAACCTCCATCGTTCCAGTGAGAACAAACCAAGTTTATCCAACCTCTCCTCATAGCTAATACCCTCCAGACCAGGCAACATTCTGGTAAATCTCTTCTGTACCCTCTCCAAAGCATCCACATTCATCTGGTAGTGTGGCGACCAGAATTGTGCACAATATTCTAAATGAGGCCTAACTAAGGTTCTGTACAGCTGCAGCATGACCTGCCAATTTTTATACTCAATTTCCTGACTGATGAAGGCAAACATGCCGTTTGCCTCCTTGACTACCTTATCCACCTGTTTTGCCACTTTCAGTGATCGGTGGACATGTGCGCCCAGATCCCTCTGCCTGTCAATACTCCTAAGGGTTCTACCATTTACTGTATAATTCCTACATGCATTGGACCTTCCAAAATGCATCATCTCACACTTGTCCCGATTAAACTCCACCTGCCATTTCTCCGCCCAAGTCTCCAACTGGTCTATATCTTGCTGTATTCTCTGACAACCCTCTTCACTATCCGCAACTCCACCAATTTTTGTGCTGTTTCATTCCGTTTGCTTTACTTGTGACTGAACTATGCAGGTTGACTTCCCTGTTGAGCGAGGTGCAGGCATCTTGAATTCCACTTTTTATAGTTGAGTGTTTCATAATTAATATCTCCCCATCCTTGCTTTTGCAAGTGCCTGAATCCTATGATTTCCACTTAGAAGTCCTGACCCACCTGCAGTCCCTCAGCACACTCACCAATTAAAGGATTGTAGATTATATACCCTTCGCCGTGGGTGGCACACTGTGGAGTTTGCACGTTCTCCCCGTGCCTGCGTGTGTTTCCTCCGGGTGCTCGTTTCCGGTCTCCGGTGCAGGTTAGGTGGATTAGCCATGCAAAACTGCCCCTTAGCATCTCAAGATGTGCAGGTTAGGTGGATTGGCCATGCTAAATTGCCCCTTAGTGTTCAAAGATGTGCAGGTTAGGTGGATTGGCCATGCTAAATTGCCCTTTAGCATCCAAAGATGTGCAGGTTAGTTGGATTAGCCATGGTGAATGTGCAGGGTTATGGGGATTGGGTGGGGGATAGGGCCTGGGTAAAGTGCTCTGTCAGAGAGTGGGTGCAGACTCGATGGGAGGTAAGGCCTCATTCTGCATTGTAGGGATTCTATGACTCAACAAGGAAGTTGTTCACATGGGAACCTTTACATCACATGGGTGACTGATAGTCATTACACGTTTCTTGGCTGCATGAAAAAAATCACAGTATAGCGAAACATTCTTGGAAACAAAGACTAACATGTTCAAAAGGGGATCACCGGAGAAGGGAGTGATGAAGAGACAGGCTGTGGACCCTCTTCTAGGAAAGTCTATACTTAAGAATATCATACTTTTGAGGAGGCCAGGCACAACCCGAGAATCATTACCTTGGGTGGGCATGGTGGTTAAAAGCTGGCAAATACTCTCATGCAAGGCTTCACACAAACACGCAAGAGACTTCATGGGCAGTGCTGAAGGTGAAAGCAATCTCCCTCTTTCGCACGTGCATACTGAACAGACTGTACAATAATGAGCTCTCCAAAAATAACCACCCGCTTTTGGCTACGAGGCGTTATTGTAACAAGTCTAGAAAATGGGCTGTTGGATGTCACGCGAAAGCTCGACACACAAAGCTCGGCAGCTAGCAAGGGCGTAGCAGCAAGCAGGATCCAACCAATATCTGCTTTAAGAAGAGTATGTTCTGAGAAGTTCACGTTTAGAAACTATCTTTGTGTAATTTTGAACAGCATCCACTTTTTGTTTCCGAACGACGACCTCCCAATCTCTACTCAATTGCTCACTGCGTATGGTACTAATTTCTCCACTCACGGCTATATCAAAGTGCAAGTCATTGATAAATTTGCAGAATTAGCGCATAATCAGCAAATGAACCGCAACATAGATAAGAGCGAGGTGTTACAAAGGAGGTAACGCAGCATGAATCCTGTCCTCTTGCGATCTCATTCACTGCTGGTCTCTAAACAGGAAACTTTTGAATGTTTATACTTGTGAGCCCTCAATAATATTTGGATCTTGAGTCCTGGTGGAATGTTCTGGAAAATTGAATCATAAAAGCCACTCTTTTTAAAAAGTGTAATCGGAGCCCATTACCACAAGTCAGGTCAAGTCCATCAGTAGCTCACTCTCTGAAACGTGTGCCAATTCTGTGTTTTACACTGTAATCTAGGTCCGTGCTTTAGTGCTGCATTGAGGAATGGATTGCCACAGACGCTGCTTCCAGATGATACATTAAACAAAAGGCCCATCTTCCTGCTCCAAGACACAGATTCTATGGAACCATACAGAGAAAAGCCAGGCCAATGCTTGTTCCTCAATAAAAACCGGACTAACCGTAAATTAATCTCATTTGTGTAACCTCCGCCAATCCTACAATCCTCTCAGAGCTCTGCCAATTCTGCCCTCTTCAGCCCTCCCTGACTTCTTTCAGCCACCATTGGCATCTTTCTAGACTCCAAGCTTTGGAATTTCCTCTGTCACCCTTCCCATAGAAAACCATAGAACCGTAGAAAATTACAGCTCAGCAACAGGCCCTTTGGCCCTTCTCGTCTGTGCCGAACCATTTTTTGCCTAGTCCCACTGACCTGCACTTGGACCATATCCCTCCACACCCCTCTCATCCATGAAACCGTCCAAGTTTTTCTTAAATGTTAAAAGTGACCCCGCATTTACCACTTTATCCGGCAGCGCATTCCACACTCCCACCACTCTCTGCATGAAGAAGCCCCCCCTAATATTCCCTTTAAACTTTTCTCCTTTCACCCTTAACCCATGCCCTCTGGTTTTTTTTCTCCCCTAGCCTCAGCGGAAAAAGCCTGCTTGCATTCACTCTATCTATACCCATCAAAATCTTATACACCTCTATCAAATCTCCCCTCAATCTTCTACGCTTCAGGGAATAAAGTCCCAACCTATTCAATCTCTCTCTGTAACTCAGCTGCTCAAGTCTCGGCAACATCCTTGTGAACCTTCTCTGCACTCTTTCAACCTTATTTACATCCTTCCTGTAACTAGGTGACCATCTCTCTCTTCCTCTGAAAGGTTCCTTAAAAGCTACCTCTACCTCTTTGACTAAGTTCCTCTTCGTGAGAAATAGCAGGAATAGGCTCCATGACCCCTCAGATCTACAGCCTCAACTTCACTTTTCCACCTGATCCACAAATCCCTCAATTCCCAGAGCACTAAAATCTATTGATGTCCTTGGATAAAGTCGATGACTGAGTCATCACAGTCCACTGGGACACAACACCCCTCAGATTCACAACTGAGTGAAGAAAGTTCTCCTTGCCTCTGTCTGAAATGGCTGCTCCCTTGTTTGGAGATTGTGCCCGTGTTCTTCTAGCCTCTCTAGCGGTAGAGGGGCATCTGCCCTGTCAGGACGTATCAGAATCTTTTGCTTCAATGAGATAACCTTTCATTCTTCCGAACCCCAGAGAATCAGACCCATTCGAAACAATCTCTGGTAGGTCAGCGCTTTAATCACAGGAATTAACCCCATCCCCTCCAAGGCAGGCGTCTCCTTCCTTAGGCACAGAGCCACATCTATACATTGTGGTCCTTCCTTAAGTACAGAATCCAAGGTTGGGATTTTCCAATCCCACCCACAGAGGGGGGAATATTTGATGGGCCAGCAAGAGGTCCATTGACTTCAGCAGCGGAATCCCAGTTCAAATCTACAGTACTCCAGGTGCAGTGTCACCAAAGCTCTGTACAAGTTAGGCAAAAAGAAAACCTCTTGTATTTTATATAGAATCCTGAATGTAACCAAACATCTTCAGGTAATTCACAGGAGTGGCAAAAAACAAAATTTGACACAGACAGTTATGACAATATTTTGGCTCAGATAGCCAATAGCTTGGTCAAAGAGGTAGATTTTTAAGGAACATCTTAATGGAGGTTATAGTAGCAGATTTAGGAAAGGAATTCCAGTGTGTCGGGCCCAGGCAGCTGAAGGCTGAGCCACCAATGGTGGAGCAATTAAGATTAGGAATGCTTAAGAGGAATAGTCAAATCTCGGGGCAACAAAAGTGGGTGGCATGGTGGTACAGTGGTCAGCACTGCTGCCTCACAGCGCCAGGGGCCTGGGTTCGATTCCCAGCTTGGGTCACTATCTGTGTGGAGTCTGCACGTTCTCCCTGTGTCTGCGTGGGTTTCCTCCGCTTTCCTCCCACAGTCCGAAAGACATTGGCCGTGCTAAATTCTCCCTCAGTGTACCCAAAGATGTTGGAGTATGGTAACAAGGGAATTTTCACAGTAATTTCATTGCAGCGTTAATGTAAGCCTACTTGTGATATTAATAAATAATTATTTCAATCTAATACTATCTGTAACCTCTTTAGTTGGCCACGGATGGATCTCTTTTCCCATTGAGTTTTTACTTCTCAATGGAATTATTGAGAATCATATTTATTTTAATGCTTGTATAGTTCACTTACCATCCTATCTAATCTAATTTCACAATCAACACCCACCTGCCCACACCTACGCAGTCAGCTTTATTGAAGTTCAGAGCTCTATTTGTGGAGGTTTGTGTGTGTCAAATTCAACATGAAATTCGATCATATTATCATCAGTCTTCGCCATATGATCCTTTACTATGGGCTGGCTAATTAACCCACTCTCATTACACAAAACTAGACTTTTCCCTGGCTAATTCAGTGACATATTGTTCTAGGAAGTTGCTTCAAATGATTCCATGAATTTGTCCTCTTAACTACTTTTATCAATTTGATTTGTCCAATCTATAAGATGATCAAGTCCCCCTCCACGCTTATTGCACTGCTTAAGTAACAAGCGCCAAGATCAATAATCAAGCCAGCAGTCTGGCTATTGATAATGGATCCATTGGGCAGGCGATGGCCTAGTGGTATTATCGCTAGACTATTAGTCCCAAAATTCAGCTAATGTTCTGGGGACCCGGGTTCGAATCCCGCCATGGCAGCTGGTGGAATTTGAATTCAATTAAAAAAAACTGGAATTAAGAGTCTACTGATGACTATGAAACCATTGTCGGAAAAACTCATCTGGTTCATTAATGCCCTTTAGGGAAGGAAATCTGCTGTCCTTACCCGGTCTGGCCTACATGTGACTCCAGAGCCACAGCAAATGTGGTTGACTCTCAATTCCCTCTGAAATGGCCGAGCAGGCAACTCACCACCAGCTTCTCAAGGGCAACTAGGGATGGGCAATAAAATGCTGGCCAACCAGTGACGCCAGCAGTGTGTTTTGACCATTGTTATTTCTTATCATCACTCACAGTGATTCCAGTTTCTGCCCTCCGCAGCCAAGATCACCAGCCCTAATAGCTCCTTTGCTGATTCACGGACAAATGTGGTTTGACAATGCTCCTGTGAAGCACCTTGGGACATTCGTACGACATTAAAGGCGCCATATAAATACAAGTTTATGTATTGATTCCCATCCATTGGCTCTGTCTACACATCCTGCAGCCTCGGAAAAGCAGCCTGTATAATTAAGGACCCCGCACACCCCGGACATTCTCTCTTCCACCTTCTTCCGTCAGGAAAAAGATACAAAAGTCTGAGGTCACGTACCAACCGACTCAAGAACAGCTTCTTCCCTGCTGCTGTCAGACTTTTGAATGGACCTACCTTGCATTAAGTTGATCTTTCTCTACACCCTAGCTATGACTGTAACACTACACTCTGGACTCTCTCATTTCCTTCTCTGTCTGTATAGCGCGCAAGAAACAATACTTTTCACTGTATTGCTGTTCGTCATTTTCATAAATGACCTGGATGAGGAAGCGGAGGGATGGGTTGGTAAGTTTGCCGACGACACAAAGGTTGGTGGGGTTGTGGATAGTCTGGAGGGATGTCAGAAGTTACAGAGGGACATAGATAGGATGCAAGACTGGGACAAGTGGCAGATGGACTTCAACCCAGATAAATGCGTCGTGGTCCATTTTGGTAGGACAAATGGGATGAAGGAGTACAATATAAAGGGAAAGACTCTTAGTACTGTGGAGGATCAGAAGGACCTTGGGGTCCGGGTCCACAGGACTCTGAAATCGGCCCCGCAGGTGGAGGTTAAGAAGGCGTATGGTGTGCTGGCCTTTATCAATCGAGGGATTGAGTTTAGGAGTCCGGGGATAATGATGCAGCTATACAAGACCCTCGTCAGACCCCACTTGGAGTACTGCGCTCAGTTCTGGTCGCCTCACTATAGGAAGGATGTGGAAAAGATTGAAAGGGTGCAGAGGAGATTTACAAGGATGTTGCCTGGATTGAGTGGCATGCCTTATGGGGATAGGCTGAGGGAGCTCGGTCTTTTCTCCTTGGAGAGACATAGGATAAGAGGAGACCTAATAGAGGTGTATAAGATGTTGAGAGGCATAGATCGGGTGGACTCTCAGAGGCTTTTTCCCAGGGTGGAAATGGCTGCTACGAGAGGACACAGGTTTAGGGTGCTGGGGGGTAGGTACAGGGGAGATGTTAGGGGTAAGTTTTTCACACAGAGGGTGGTGGGCGAGTGGAATAGGCTGCCGTCAGTGGTGGTGGAGGCGAACTCAATAGGGTCTTTTAAGAGACTCCTGGATGAGTACATGGAGCGTAATAGGATGGAGGGTTATAGGTAGGTCTAGAAGGTAGGGATGTGTTCGGCACAACTTGTGGGCCGAAGGGCCTGTTTGTGCTGTAGTTTTTCTATGTTCTATGTATACTAATACGTGTGACAATAATAAATCAAATCAAATCAAAGTTGGTGTTGGAAGAACTTTTTTGGGGAACAAAAAGAGATTTGTCCTGGTAACAGCATTGTCAGCACTTCAAAATAGTTCACTGAACGTGGAGTGCTCGGAGACAGCCTGAGAGATTTGATAAGGCACTGTTGTAAACACGTGTCCCCCCTCCTTCTTCTTCATCATTTCATGGCAGTCCAGCTTACAAACCAGGACTTTGGCTTCAGGTTAGAATTTTAAAACTGTTATCGACTTTGTACTCTTGTTACCGAAGTGATGGCTGACTCTTCCTTCCCATGGCAGGTGCCCCTCGAGCTAGCCTCGTGACGGATAGCTTGCAAGGGTTATTGCCAGGTGATTTTTTTTTTCCATTTCACATTGCGGATCAGTTACTAAGAGGAAGAACGTCAGGGTGCTAGAACTGGCTTCTGTTCGGGAAGGGAGAACAACATGTGGCATCGCCACAGAATCTCATACTTTCGCCTCGTGTTTCAACATGCATTATTACACAGCTCAATCAAAACACGGCAAAAGGATTTAACAAATATGCTTTGGCAGAGAGCGATTCTTCAATGCAAAGCTGTTTGGAACATAACCTGACAGTGAATGGCATTGTCCACTACCTGAGATGCATCAATTCCAGTGTAATGCAGGAAGATATTTCAGAAACAGCAGCGTTCAACGAGAATGCTTTAACACTAGAAAACATGTTTAAAAAAATCTGTATTCAGATGGTGTAGTGTGTGCCCACTCATCAACAACATTGGGCAAATTGACAAGACCACAGGCACTGCACAAGTGTGAGAGGGATAACAGTGCCCAGTAACAAGGAGGATGGCAGAACTGAGAGGTTAGACCCATCATGCAAAACTTGTACAGGGAGGGATTCTTTCATCCAGATAAGGCTCAGGGGTGATAGTGACCTTGGAAGAGCTTCGATGGGAGGGAAAATGTTTCCTCTTGTGGGGTGTCCAAAAACTTGGTGTAGTAATAGAAAGAAATCCAACAAAGAATTCAGGAGGAGCTTCTTGACCCAGTGGTTAGATTGTGGAACTTGCTACCACAAGTTGAGTGAATAGCACAATACGTCCAAAGGGAACCTCGCTAAACACGAGTGAGAAAGAAATAGAAAGATATGATGATAGAGTCATAGAGGTTTACAGCATGGAAACAGGCCCTTCGGCCCAACTTGTCCACGCCGCCCCTTTTTTTTAGCCACTAAACTAGTCCCAATTGCCCGCGTTTGGTCCGAAAGCTCAAATGAAGAGAGGCAGGAAGAGCATAATTGGCCAGTTGGATCGAATGGGCGGCCTCTGTGTTGCGAGTAGTCTGATTTGCTCAGCATCATGTGAGGTACCTGGACCTCTGTTGAGCGTCAGGATTTTCCTTCACCTTTTGCAGAGGTTACAAACTTTTTTCCGTCCTTTTTCCTCTTCTGATGTTTCATGTTTCCTCCGTGCCCCCCTCTTTATTTTTTCAGAAGATACAGCATACTTACAGAGAATAATTTTATTTTTCCTGCTGATACACTTTTCAATAATTCACACGTATGTCGACCCTTTGATGTTAAGATTTGATGCAAAGCCTCTTTTGTGATCTGAGTTAAGAGTGATAGAGGGAAGATCCAAAATGACAATTCTGCTGAACTCATTCTTGTTATCTTGGCCGATGGCCAAAATGCTAATTGTGCTTTGGAGAGGAAACATAGTAAAGGAGGAGTAGGCCATTCGGCCCTTTGAGCCTGCTCCGCCATTCATTATGATCATGGCCTATTCCCGCTTTCCCCCATTTCCTTTGATCCCCTTCGCCCCAAATGCTATATCTAACTCATTCTTGAAAACATACAACATATTGGCCTCAGCTGCTTTCTGTGGTAGGGAAGTCCACAGGCTGACCACTCTCTGCGTGAAGAAATTTCTTATCTCAGACCTAAATGGTTTACCCTGGGCAGCACGGTGGTTAGCACTGCTCCCTCACAGCGCCAGGAACCCGGGTTCGATTCCAGCCTTGGGTGACTGTCATGGCGGAGTCTGCACGTTCTCCCTGTGTCTGTGTGGGTTTCTTCCGGGTGCTCCGGTTTCCTCCCACAGTCCAAAGATGAGGGTTAGGTGGATTGGACATGCCAAATTATTCCTTAGTGTCAGGGGACTAGCTAGGGTAAATGCATGAGGTTATGGGGATTGGGCCTGGGTGGGACTCGATGGGCTGAATGGCCTCCTTCTGAACTGTGGGTTTTTATGATTCTATTTTTCTACCGTGTATCCTCAGATTGTGACCCCTGCTTCTGGACTCCTCCACCACTGAGAACATCCTTCCTGCATCTACCATGTCTAACCCTGTTAAAATTGTACAGGTTTCTATGAGATTCCCCCTCATTCTTCTAAATTACAGCAAATATAATCGTAACCGACTCAATCTCTCTTCATGGGCCACCCCAGGGATCAGTCTGGTATACCTTCGCTCCACTCCCTCTAGAACAAGAACATCCTTCCTCAGATAAGGAGACCATCACTGCACACAATATTCCAGATGTGGTCTCACCAAGGCCCTGTACAACTGCATCCACTTACTCTGTCTACACTTCCCGCTGCCTCGGCAATGCAGCCAGCACAATTAAGGACCCCACGCACCCCGAACATTCTCTCTTCCACCTTCTTCCATCGGGAAAAAGATACAATAGTCTGAGGTGACATACCAACCGACTCAAGAACAGCTTCTTCCCTGCTGCCATCAGACTTTTGAATGGACCTACCTTGCCTTAAGTTGATCTTTCTCTACACCCTAGCTATGACTGTAACACTACATTCTGCACTCTCTCCTTTCTTTCTCTATGAACGGTATGCTTTGTCTGTATAGCGCACAAGAAACAATACTTTTCACTGTATGTTAATACATGTGACAATAATAAATCAAATCAAAACAAATCAAGACATCTGTGGTCTTGTACTCAAATCCTCTCGCTATGAAGGCCAGCATATCATTGACCTTCTTCACCGCCTGCATGCTTGTTTTCAGCGACTGGTGCGCAAGGGCACCCAGGAGACGACGGATCCATATTTTGAATATAACACAAAAAAACAACTGAAAACAAACTCAGTCACCACCACACCGTGAAAATGACCGATAATCTCATTAGCAACATCTTCCTGAGAAAGGCTGACATCCCCCATCGCCCGGGGAAACAAGTTCTGTGTCTGCATATCTACAATAGTGTAAATTTTATCCATGTAAAGCCACAGCCATTCAAACCTTCAGGTGGTGATGACAAACCTTTAATTCAACTTGGCCCTCAACCCTTTTAATTTTCTCCCTGTACTTCCTGTTAGCATTAAATACACGAATAAACTTTTTAATTCATTAATCTATCGCGGTTAATATTTTAAGTTGCATTAATTACACTTTCTTGTGAGTAAAAATCCAATCTGTGAATTAACTAAACATTATAGAACCATCGGATAGTACAGCATGGGACACCACTTGGCTCACAGACTCTGTGCTGGTTCTTCCATGGGAGTAAGGTTTGATTTGATTTGATTTATTATTGTCACATGTATTAACATACAGTGAAAAGTATTGTTTCTTGCGCGCTATACAGACAAAGCATATCATTCACAGAGAAGGAAAAGAGAGGGTGCAGAATGTAGTGTTACAGTCATAGCTAGGGTGTAGAGAAAGATCAACTTAGTGCGAGGGTAGGTTCATTCAGAAGTCTGATGGCAGCAGGGAAGAAGCTGTTCTTGAGTCGGTTGGTACGCGACCTCAGACTTTTGTATCCTTTTCCCGATGGAAGAAGGTGGAAGACAGACTGTCCAAGGTGCATGGGGTCCTTAATTATACAGGCTGCTTTGCCAAGGCAGCGGGAAGTGTAGACAGAGTCAATGGGTGGGAGGCTGGTTTGTGTGATGGATTGGGCCATCATGACCTTTTGTAGTTTCTTGCGGTCTTGGGCAGAGCAGGAGCCATGCCAACCTGTGATACAACCAGAAAGAATGCTTTTTATGGTGCACCTGTAAAAGTTGGTGAGAGTCATAACTGACATGCCAAATTTCCTTAGTCTTCTGAGAAAGTTGGTGGGCTTTCTTCACTATAGAATTGACGTGGAGAGGGGGGCGGCACGGTAGTACAGTGGTTAGCACTGCTGCTTCACAGCTCCAGGGACCTGGGTTCGATTCCCGGCTTGGGCCACTGTCTGTGTGGAGTTTGCACATTCTCTTCGTGTCTGCGTGGGTTTCCTCCGGGTGCTCCGGTTTCCTCCTACAGTCCAAAGATGTGCGGGTTAGGTTGATTGGCCATGCTAAAATTGCCTTTAGTGTCCTGGGATGCGTAGGTTAGAGGGATTGATGGGTAAATATGTAGGGATATGGGGATAGGGCCTGGGTGGGATTGTGGTCGGTGCAGACTCGATGGGCCGAATGGCCTCTCTCTGTGCTGTAGGGTTTCTAAGATTTCTAAGGTGTGCAGTGGGGGGAGTTTTTCATGCAAAGAATGATGTGTGCCTGGAACGTGCTGCCAGAGGAGGTGGTGGAAGCAGGCGTATTAGCAACATTTAAGAGGCATCTGGATGGGTACATGAATAGGAAGGGAATAGAGGGATACAGACCGAGTAAGGGCAGTAGGTTTATTTTTAAGTTAGGGCATCATGATCGGTACAGGCTTGTAGGGCTGAAGGCCCTGTTCCTGTGCTGTACTGTTCTTTGCTTTTCTTTGTTAAACAGCAATCTAGTTAGTCCCACTTCCCTTCTCTTTGTCCTCACCGTTGCAAGATGTTCTCCTTCAAGGACTTACCCAATTCCTTTCTGAAAGTTACCAAAACAGGCAGTGAATTCCAAATCCTAACCACTAAAGAGAAGCTTTTCCTCGTGTCACTTCTGCTTTTTTTTGCCAAATACCTTAAATCCTCTGATTGTCAATACTTCAGTCACTGGAAATAATTTCTCTTTAGTTATTTCATCTAAAGCCTTCATGATCATAGAACCATAGAATCCTACAGTGCAGAAGGAGGCCATTCGACCCATCGAGTCTGCACCGACCACAATCCCAATCAGGCCCTATCCCCATAACCCCGTACATTTACCCTAGCTAGTCCCCCTGGCACGAGAGGGCAATTTAGCATGGCCAATCCACCTATCCTGCACATCTTTCTTTGGACTGTGGGAGGAAACCGGAGCACCCGGAGGAAACCCGCGCAGACACGGGGGAGAATGTGCAAACTCCACACAGACAGTGACCCAAGCCGGGAATCGAACCCGGGTCCCTGGTGCTGTGAGGCAGCAGTGCTAACCACTGTGCCACCGTGCCGCCCGGATATTTGAATACCTCGGTCAAATCTCCTAACCTTTTAATGTTTCTGAAGCCGATTGTCAAACCTTTCCATAGGCACTGACAGCTTTCCTATGCTTTGCTCAGCTGGCCACATTTCAGCCACGCCAGTGTGTTGGGCCTCATCTTTATGGGTGGCCACATTTGAAGGGCAGTCTCACATCCAGATTTGTTAGTCAGCAGTTTGTGCTTCCAAGTTCGCAGTTAAATCAATGTATTAAAATTTCCCAGCTTTTATCTGCACTGCCGTTGAGTGACCAAGCCCACTTGGTTTGTGCAGTGTGCTTAGACTCAACACCAGCATGGATTTACACAGGCCGGAATTTCACCGCGGTGGGATTCTCCAGTCCCGCCGGCAGCGTAAACTCCGCCCGTGGGGGTTTCCTGCCAGCTTGGGGTGATGTCAATGTGACTTCCTATCGACAGCAGCGGGACTATGTGCGGCACGGTGGCACAGTGGTTAGCGTTGCTGCCTCACAGAGCCAGGGACCCGGGTTCGATTCCCGGTTTGGGTCACTGTCTGTGTGGAGTTTCCAAAGAACAAAGAAAACTACAGCACAGGAACAGGCCCTTCGGCCCTCCAAGCCTGCAACGACCATGCTGCCTGACTGAACTAAAATCCCCTACCCTTCCGGGGACCGTGTCCCTCTATTCCCATCTCATTCACGTACTTGTCAAGACGCCCCTTAAAAGTCACTACGTATCCGCTTCCACTACAACCCCTGGCAACGAGTTCCAGGCACCCATCACTCTCTGTGTAAAAAATCTGCCTCATACATCTCTTTTAAACCTTGCCCCTCCTCGCACTTTAAACCTGTGCCCCTAGTAATTGACTCTTCCACCCTGGGAAAATGCTTCTGACTATCCACTCTGTCCATGCCTCTCAAAATCTTGTAGACTTCTATCAGGTCTCTCCTCAACCTCCGTCATTCCAGTGAGAACAAACCAAGTTTCTCCAACCTCTCCTCATAGCTAATGCCCTCCATACCAGGCAACATCCTGGTAAATCTTTTCTGTACCCTCTCCAAAGCCTCCACATCCTTCTGGTAGTGTGGGGACCAGAATTGAACACTATATTCCAATGTGGCCTAACTAAGGTTCCATAAAGTTGCAACATGACTTGCCAATTTTTAAACTCAATACCCCGGCCGATGAAGGCAAGCATGCCATATGCCTTCTTGACTACCTTCTCCACCTGTATTGCCACTTTCAGTGACCTGTGTACCTGTACACCCAGATCCCTTTGCCTATCAATACTCCTAAGGGTTCTGCCATTTACTGTATATTTCCTATCTGTATTAGACCTTCCAAAATGCATTACCTCACATTTGTCCAGATTAAACTCCATCCGCCCAAGTCTCCAACTGATCTATATCCTGCTGTATCCTCTGATGGTCCTCATTGCTATCCGCAAATCCACCAACCTTGGTGTCATCCGCAAACCTACAGAGCATATAGAGGTGTCTCTGTGCCCTGTTTGAGAGCCGATATCCACTCCATCTGACGAAGGAGCAGCGCTCCAAATGCTAATGGCATTTGCTACCAAATAAACCTGTTGGACTTTAACCTGGTGTTGTTAAAACTCTTACTGTATTTACCCCAGTCCAACGCCGGCATCTCCACATCATGACCTCCCCTGTAGCCAGTGAGGATACAAAGATTTCTCTCAAGGCCCCAGCAATTTCCTCCCTTGCCTCTCTTAGCATTCTGGGGTATATCCCATCAGGCCCTGGAGACTTGTCTACCTTAATGTTTCTCAAGAACCCCAATACCTCCTCCTTTTTGATCTCAACATGACTTAAACTATCTACACATCCTTTCCCAGACTCATCATCCACCAAGTCCTTCTCTTTAGTGAATACTGACACAAAGTACTCAATTAATCCCTCGCCCATTTCCCCTGGCTCCACGCATAGATTCCCTCCCTTGTCCTTGAGTGGGTCAACCCTCCCCCTGGCTACCCTCTTGCTCTTTATATATGTATAAAAAGCCTTAGGATTTTCCTTAATCGTGCTGACCAATGCTTTTTCATGACCCCTTTTAGCCCTCCTTACTCCTTGCTTAAGTTTCTTTCTACTTTCTCCCCGTGCACATTCTCCCCGTGTCTGCATGGGTTTCCTCCGAGTGCTCTGGTTTCCTCCCACAGTCCAAAAGATGTGCTGGTTAGGTGCATTGGCCATGCTAAATTCTCCCTCAGCGTACCTGAACAGGCGACGAAGTGTGATGACTGGGGGATTTTCATAGTAACTTCGTTGCAGTGTTAATGTAAACCTACTTGTGACACGAATAAATAAACTTTAAAACTTTAAAACCAAAGAAGCCCGCCGCTAGCAAACAATGCGCCACCTCCTGCTAGCGGGGAACACAGAGCTGGGAGGCCATAGATTCTCACCCATAGTGGTTTTGGGGGTAATAAAACATCCTGAGGCTTTTCACAGGAGTATCAGAAGCAAAGTTTGACACAGAGCCACTTAACGGGGATATTACAGCAGATGATCAAAGGCTTAGGGCCAAGAAGGTTGGTTTCAAGATCATCTTAGATGAAGAGAGAGGTAGAGGTTTAGAGAGTGATTTCTAGCGTTTAGAGTCTAGGCAGCTAAAAGCTGACCACCAATGATGAGGTATACTTAAAACATTCAGAACTGGTGGAGCGCAAATATCCAAGGATTATGCGCTACAAGAGATTGTGGAGATGGGGAGAGGTTGGCTATTCTCCAACTCCAACATTCTCCAACTCTCCAAATTAGCCAAAGGAAATGGGCGAGGTATTAAATGAATACCTTGTGTCAGTATTCACCAAAGAGAAGGATTTGGTGGATGATGAGTCTGGGGAAGGGGTGCGTAGGTGGTTTGGGTCATGTTGAGATCAAAAAGGAGGAGGTATTGGGGTTCTTGGCGAAGTGACCGCACAGACCTATTGCAAGCTCATGATTTGAACACACTCGTCATAGTCAAGCAGGTGAGGCCATACAGCAATCTGAAAGAGGAGGAGAACTTTTAAATGGAGGCAATGCTTAACCAATGTAGGTGATCGAGCACAGGGGTGAGGGGTGATGGGTGAAGGGGCTCGGTGCAAGTTAGGGCTTTGGCAATGTTTTGGATGACTCACAGAGGGCACAATGTGGCACACCAGCCAGGTGTACACTGGAATGAACAGCCTGGGAAGATATCTTTCTTCTCCAACCTGGGTATAGGAATCCTATATGTCCCGAGGCATGGTACATTGGGGAAACTATGCAGACGCTGCGACAACGGATGAATGAACACCGCTCGACAATCACCAGGCAAGACTGTTCTCTTCCTGTTGGGGAGCACTTCAGCGGTCACGGGCATTCGGCCTCTGATATTCGGGTAAGCGTTCTCCAAGGCGGCCTTCGCGACACACGACAGCGCAGAGTCGCTGAGCAGAAACTGATAGCCAAGTTCCGCACACACGCGGACGGCCTCAACCGGGATATTGGGTTCATGTCACACTATTTGTAACGCCCACAGTTGCGTGGACCTGCAGAGTTTCACTGGCTGTCTTGTCTGGAGACAATACACATCTTTTTAGCCTGTCTTGATGCTCTCTCCACTCCCATTGTTTTGTTTCTTAAAGACTTGATTAGTTGTAAGTATTCGCATTCCAACCATTATTCATGTAAATTGAGTCTGTGTCTTTATAAACTCTGTTTGCGAACAGAATTCCCACTCACCTGAAGAAGGGGCTTAGAGCTTCGAAAGCTTGTGTGGCTTTTGCTACCAAATAAACCTGTTGGACTTTAACCTGGTGTTGTTAAACTTCTTACATAGGAATCCTGCACAGTGATCTTGGGGTTATTTTCTTAGTTCTGTGAGCTTACAGGTCACTATGACAGCCTATACTAATATACATCTCTGGTGTACACTGGAATAGGTAAATCTAGAAACAACGAAGGCATGAATGACCTCCCTATTGGGAGCCCATTCCCTGGGATGCCCGTAATACCATCCATCCAATGTTCCTCCTGTTCTCACTTAGGGTAAAGTCGACAATAAAACACAAACAAAACTCGGAATAAAATCAAACAAAGAAAACTTCAAGTAAACAACACATTAACTCTAATCTAGCCCTCCCTACTTGCGTCCCTGATATCCCAGGGAGTGCAACCGCTCCCTGAAAAGTTTCAAAACCTCATTCCTAATGATTCAGTTAGAGGAGCAGAACATTCACATACATACAATCCCTACAGGAGGCCATTCGGCCCATTGAGTCTGCTCTGACCACAATCCCACCCAGGCCCTATTCCTGTAACGCCACAAATTTACCCTGCTAATCCCCCTGACACTAGGGTCAATTTATCATGATCAATCAACCTGACCTGCACATCTTTGGATTGTGGGAAGAAACCAAAAGTTCCTTTATTTACAAGACATACTATACAACAGAGTCCTCTCTGCGAGCTCCCTGCTTCACAGGCAGAGAGACTGACACACCTGCTTTAAATAGGGAACATGAGGCTCCCTGTTTGGGCCAATTAGGACTCAATCAGGGATATCTTTTATTGAAGTAAGGCTTACATTAACACTGTAATGAAGTTACTGTGAAATCCCCCCAGTCACCACACTACAATGCGTGTTCGGGTCAATGCACCTAACCAGCACGTCTTTCAGATTGTGGGAGGAAACCAGAGCACTCGGAGGAAACCCACGCAGACATGGGGAGAATGTGCAAACTCCACACAGACAGTGACCCGAGGCCGGAATCGAACCTGGGTCCCTGGCGCTGTAGGCAGCAGTGCTTAACCACTGTGCTACCGTGCCGACCTGGATCTGCATCAATTTTTGACTGTCGATAATTATAGTTCCAGATGATCTTGCTGTGTCCAAAATGACAACTGCATTGGACTATGTGACTGCACTCTCAGCAAAGTTCCTGGGATGTGATAATTGTGCTATGGCAGGTCTTTTCTTCCAACCTATGCCAAGATCAGAACTCCTGCAGCACCCCTTCTTACTTTGCAGCTATTACCGCAGCACTTAGAAATTCCACATGTACTGTTTAATGAATTCCATCACAGATGTATATTGGTAAATGCCAACACGCCAGGAAATTAACCCCAAGAGCATTGTGCAGGATTCCTATATCCAGGTTGGCGAAGAAAGATATCTTCCCAGGCTGTTCATTCTTCCGGTGACACACAACTCTAAATGATGGAGGAATTAAGTTTTGTTTCGGGGGAAAATAAATCATGCGGTTTTGCACTTTTGAAGTGTGCCAGAGTTTCACGTTGCCTACTACGCTGAGCCATTTAACAATCCAGAATTTGTGTAACCCACAGACCACAATCAGCAAGGGCAGGCATCAACACCTCCTGCATGATCATCCTCAACACCGGTGCCCCACAAGGCTGTGTTCTCAGCCCCCTACTATACTCCTTATACACCTATGACTGTGTGGCCAAATTCCCCTCCAATTCGATTTTCAAGTTTGCTGACGACATCACCGTAGTGGGTCGGATCTCAAACAATGACGAGACAGAGAACAGGAACGAGATGGAGAATCTGGTGAACTGGTGCGGCAACAATAATCTCTCCCTCAATGTCAACAAAACGAAGGAGATTGTCATCGACTTCAGGAAGTGTAAAGGAGAACATGCCCCTGTCTACATCAATAGGGACGAAGTAGAAATTGTCACGAGCTTCAAGTTTTTAGGCGTCCAGATCACCAACAACCTGTCCTGGTCCCCCCATGCTGGCACAATAGTTAACGCCTCTAATTTCTCAGAAGATTCAGGAAATTTGGCATGTCACCTACGACTCTCACCAACTTTTACAGATCACCATAGAAAGCATTCTTTCTGGTTGTATCACAGCTTGGTATGGCTCCTGCTCTGCCCAAGACCGCAAGCAACTATGAAAGGCTGTGAATGTAGCCCAATCCATCACGCAAACCAGCCTCCCATCCATTGACTCTGTCTACACTTCCTGCTGCCTTGGCAAAGCAGCCAGCATGATTAAAGACCCCACGCACCCCGGACATTCTCTCTTCCACCTTCTTCTGTCAGGAAAAAGATACAAAGGTCTGAGGTCACATACCAACCGACTGAAGAACGTCATCTTCCCTGCTGCTGTCAAACTTTTGAATGGACTGACCTCGCATTAAGTTGATCTTTCTCTACACCCTAGCTATGACTGTAACACTACATTCTGCACTCTCTCCTTTCCTTCTCTATGAACGGTATGCTTTGTCTGTGTGGCGCGCAAGAAACAATACTTTTCACTGTATGCTAATACATGTGACAATAATAAATCAAATCAAATAAGGGAAACATCTAAAATCCACCAAACATTACAGGCTTGGTTCAAGGAAGCATATTGTTCAAACACTGAAGATCTCACATGTGATGTTACTTTCATCACCCATCATGTTCCATACCTCATGAAAGGTCACTTTAAAGGAGCTTAAAAAATCAGCTGCTCGGAAGGGTTTACCAAAGTCTTATCAGGTGTAGCTGTCAAGTCGATGTATAATGCTTGGGGAATGGGTTTTCTTCAGGTGATTAAATTACAGGTTACAGTTAATCAGAGCCTGACTGAGGGATGCTCAAGAAGCCACTAAATAGACTGAACGACCTTTAACCAGAACCCCTGGGGCTGCTTCTCCAACAATGACAGAGGTGCAGCCGTCCAGACAGCTATCTGGCTCGGTCAATAAACATGAAACAACTACCCAGAGTTATGGTGATGGTCAGCGTGAGTTGTGGCAATTTATTAGCCTCTGTGTATCGAGATAATAAAACTGATACTCTAATTTCAACTGAATGTGGCCTGAAAACAAGGGAACAAATTCTTGAAACGAACACCTTGAAGAGTCTCCCAAGAAGTTTTTGAGCTGAATGCTCTGTCAGTTTCAGGCAATGTATTTGGAAGCTTTTGTAATGGAAGCTGTAGCTATTATGAATGCGCGGTTGAGTTTCAAAAGCTACTGATGGCCTTGGCCCAGCAGTAAGTGCATTGATACAAGAATGATTGAAATCTTTAAGAGGTTGTAATAACAGAAGATGCCAATGGTGTGGTTTGTTAGTTTACAAACCTAATATGCACTTAAAAGGTTTTTGTTTACACTAGAGTGTGCTCTTTTTCCATAGTATCAATGGTAGTGTGTTTATATTCAGGCTTTTATCAGATTGTCAGAATTTAATTTTTCTGATTTTAAAATAATACCCATTGTTATTGGATGGCTCCTGAGGATTGCACAAGGTGCATCTTGAGTGAGTAACTATGGCGGACACATGGGGACAGAAGGTGGTATGGGTGATTTGAGGGGGCACAGGTTATCTCAGTGGGCATGGAGTGGCATGAAGTGTGTAGGTGTGGTTTTGGAAAATGCTTTAAGGAGACTTATAAGCTGCTGCGCTGTTCTGTTGAAGAATCAAGGTGGGCTTACAACAGGCCCAGCTCCGCACCTACAACACCTCATGCATTCCAGCACGGTGTGTAAACCACACGGTGGCACAGTGGTTAGCACTGCTGCCTCACAGCGCCAGGGACCCGGGTTCGATTCCCGGCTTGGGTCACAGCCTGTGTGGAGTTTGCACATTCTCCCTGTGTCTGCGTGGGTTTCCTCCGGGTGCTCCGGTTTCCTCCCACAGTCCACAGATGTGCTGGTTAGGTATATTGGCCATGCCAAGATCTCCCTCAGTGTGCCCGAACAGGCGCCGGAGTGTGGTGACTCGGGGTTTCCCCAGTAACTTCATTGCAGTGTTAATGTAAGCCTACTTGATACTAATAAATAAACTTTACTTTACACTGTGAACCCGGCCCCTGTCTGAAAAGGCAAACTCCCAGGTCAGGTGTGCATTTCAGAAGGAGCAAAAGTGCCGAGGTCTGGTTTTTCCAAGCCCGCAAAAAAACCCGGGCTACAGTCTCAGTTTGAGACATGTCACAGTTTAATGTCTAAATAACTTGCCAAAATAGTACACCAATGGGTAATACCCTAATAAATCAGATGTGAACAAATTAGGAACAACTGATACAACTGGTACCTTAATTCTAACTGGTGTGGCATGAAAGCGAAGGAACAGTTCCTTGAAACAAACACCTTGAAGTGTCTCCTGAGGAATTTGAGCTGAATGCACAACATAATATATTTGTTCAGGCAATGTAGCTGGAAGCTTTTGTTCTGGCAGCTGTAGCCATTATGAATGTTGCAAACAGAATTAGGTTTTAAATTAATTTCAAAGACAGTCTGATTTTCCTGGGCCTGAAACATTATTCTTTCATTGGCTGTGGGCATCGTTAAGGCCAGCATTTGTTGCCCATCCGAAGCTGCCCTATCAATGAGTGGCTGGCTAAGCTGCTGCAGAGGGCAGTTAAGAGTCAATCACATGGCGGTGGGTCTGGAGTCACGTGCAGGCCAGAACAGGCAAGGATGGCAGATTTCCTCTAGTAAGACCATAAGGCAAAAAGACACAGGAACAGAATTAGGCCACTCGGCGCATCGAGTCTGCTCCGCCATTCAATCATGGCTGATAATTTTCTCATCCCCATTCTCCTGCCTTTTCCCCATAACCCCTGATCCCCTCATTAATCAAGAACCTATCTATCTCTGTCTCACTCAATGACCTGGCCTCCACAGCCTTCTGCGGCAAAGAGTTCCACAGATTCATCTCTGTCTGGCTGAAGAATTAATGAACTAGATGGGGCTTCATTACAATCGATTATAGTTCCATGGTCACCATTACAGAGACTCAGCCTATATATCAGTTTTATTAACATAATTCAAATTCTACCAACTGCCATGGTGGTATTTGAACCCATGTCCCCTGAGCATTAGACTGGATTACTAGTCCACTGGCATAACCATTATGCCAACATCTTCCTCTTATCGCCCTATATGTTAGGTGGCCATAATGCTTGATGGACATAAAAACATAAGAACATAAGAAATAGGAGCAGGAGTAGGCCATCTAGCCCCTCGAGCCTGCCCCGCCATTCAACAAGATCATGGCTGATCTGAAGCAAATCAGTTCCACCTGCTCCCCATATCCCTTAATTCCCTTAGCGATCAGAAATCTATCTACCCGTGATTTAAACATAGTCAACGAGGTAGCCTCCACCACTTCAATGGGCAGAGAATTCCAGAGATTCACTACCCTCTGAGAGAAGAAGTTCCCCCTCAACTCTGTTCTGAACTGGCCCCCAATTATTTTGAGGCTGTGCCCTCTAGTTCTGGTTTCCCTTCTAAGTGGAAAGAATCTCTCCACCTCTACCCTAAACAGCCCCTTCATTATCTTATATGTCTCTATAAGATCACCCCTCAGCCTTCTAAACTCCAACGAGTACAGACCCAATCTGTTCAATCTCTCCTCATAAGCTACACCCCTCATCTCCGGTATCAACCTGGTGAACCTTCTCTGCACTCCCTCCAAGGCCAATATATCCTTTTGCAAATAAGGAACCAAAACTGCACACAGTACTCCAGTTGCGGCCTCACCAGTGCCTTGTATAGTTGCAGCAAGACCTCCCTACTTTTATATTCTATCCCCCTCGCGATAAAGGCCAACATTCCATTCGCCTTCTTGATCACCTGCTGCACCTGCAAACTGAGTTTTTGTGATTCATGCACAAGGACCCCCAGGTCCCTCTGCACAGTAGCATGATGTAATTTTGCTCCATTTAAATAATATTCCAAGTTACTATTATTTCTTCCAAAGTGGATAACCTCACATTTGCCAACGTTATATTCCATCTGCCAGATCCTCGCCACTCACTTAGCCTATCCAAATCTCGCTGTAGACTTTCCGTGTCCTCCCCGCAATTCGCTCTCCCACTCATCTTCGTGTCATCGGCAAACTTTGATATCCTACACTCAGTCCCCTCCTCCAGATCATCAATGTAAATGGTAAACAGTTGAGGCCCCAGCACCAATCCCTGTGGCACGCCACTGGTCACCAACTGCCAATCAGAAAAGCACCCATTTATTCCAACTTTCTGCTTCCTGTTAGATAGCCAATCCCCAATCCACGCCAACACCTTACCCCCAACTCCATGTACCCCAATCTTCTGTAGCAACCTTTTGTGGGGCACCTTATCGAATGCCTTCTGGAAATCTAAAAACACCACATCCACCAGTTCCCCTCTGTCAACCGCACTGGTCACATCTTCATAAAAATCCAGTAAATTCGTCAAACACGACTTTCCCTTCATGAATCCAATTCCCTTCATGACTGTTAGATTGTTCCCGACACTATCCGCTAGGACGATAACACTGCCAACTGAAGACAAAACTACATAAAGGAATTCGTTGCAAAACACTGTTCATTGTTTCCAGTTTAGAAACATAGGAGACTGACTGATCTGAGAAATGGGAGGTCTCCAAGGCCACTGATAAATCAGCTTCATTTAAGTGATTAAATAAATAGATAGTTTGAGGAAACCACAAAAAATGGCTGTGGTTTCAAGTATCTGCAGCAACCTCTGGTGGGACTACATGGCTCCTGAAGAAACAGCATCAATTTCTCAAGTCATACAAACCTGGAGCTTCTTTGCTGGCAGTTCAAAACACCTCATTACTAATTATCCAGCACTTTTGACAATGAATATCAGCACCAATGGAATTCTGAGATGGAGCGCCGCCACTTCTAACCAGAGTTAAAGTTTATTTATTAGTCACAAGTAAGGCTTACGTTAACACTGCAATGAAGTTACTGTGAAATTCCCGTGGTTGCCACAGTCCGGCGCCTGTTCGGGTCAATGCACCCTAACCAGCACGTCTTTCAGAATGTGGGAGGAAACCAGAGCACCCGGAGGAAACCCACGCAGACACGGGGAGAACATGCAAACTCCACACGGTGACCCAGTGGTGGTAAAAATGAAAGACAGTTGCTTGGCTCAAATGAAACTTAAAAGACAGCTTTAACAGCTTTATGTCCAAAGGGTTAGGTTGATTGGACATGCTAAATTAACCCTCAGCGTCCTGGGATGTGATAGGTTAGAGGGAGTGGCAGGGTAACTAAGCTGGGATAGGGTCTGGGTGGGATTGGAGTCAGTGCAGACTTGACAGGCTGAATGGCCTCCTTTTGCACTGTAGGGATTCTATGATTCTATAGTAACAGCCTCCTATGGAATCTCTGGACTGAATACCAAACAAAATATGCAAACAGGCAAAAGGTAATAATAGTGAGTAACTTAAATACAGACTACTGATGAACAAATGATTCAAATACAGACGAGTTTGAAAACAGCTCATCCAGAATAACAGCGACTTAGACAGCAGGTACTGAGAAATATTTTGCGGTAATGGATTTGTGCTTTGAAGTTTAATCTGAGCAATTCATGGTGGTCTGGCTATATGCATCTTTTAAAAACAATTCCATACTGGATGTACCATCTGAACAACCCAAGGCAATGATATAGTTATCATTCTCGACTGAACTAGTAAATTAACAGTTTCAGATCCAAAGTTGGCTAAATTCCTCCTGCCTTTCACAAATCACTAATTAGAAACAAAGAACAAAGAAAATTACAGCCCAGGAACAGAACCTTCGGCCCTCCAAACCTGCACCGACCATACTGCCCATCTGAACTAAAACCCCCTACCCTTCCGGGGACCATATCCCTCCATTCCTATTCATGTATTTGTCAAGACGCCCCTTAAAAGTCACTACCGTATCTGCTTCCACTACCTCCCTCGGCAACAAATTCCAGGCACTCACCACCCTCTGTGTAAAAAAACTTGCCTTGTACATCTCCTTTAAATCTTGCCCCTCGCACCTTAAACCTGTGCCCCCTAGTAACTGACTCTTCCACCCTGGGAAAAAGCTTCTGACTATCCACTCTGTCCATGCCCCTCATAATCTTGTAGATTTCTATCAGCTCACCCCTCAACCTCCGTCGCTCCAGTGAGAACAAACCAAGTTTCTCCAACCTCTGTTCATAGCTAATGCCCTCCATACCAGGCAACATCCTGGTAAATCTTAATTGTCAAAAGACCTATCGCTCTCTCTCGTTTTTAAGGATTCTGCTGCTACCATCTCATAAATAATCATCGAATCCCTACAGTGAAGGAGGCCATTCAGTCCATCGAGCCCGCACTGACAACAATTCCACCCAGACCCTATCCCCGCAACCCCACGTATTTACACTGCTAATCCCCCTGACACTAAGGGGCCATTTAGCATGGCCAATCCACCTAACCCGCACATCTCTGGACTATGGGAGGAAACCGGAGCACCCAGAGGAAACCCACGCAGACACGGGGGGAGAAAGTGCAGACGCTGCACAGACAGTGACCCAAGCTTGGAATCGAACCCGTGTCCCTGGCGCTGTGAGGCAGTAGCGCTGACCGTGTGTCCTTGCCCCTGCAACTGTCAGCTAATTGGAACAGCATTTCTTTGTCTACCCTATCGGAACCTGTCACAATCTCATATGCCTCCATCAGATTTCCCTTTGACCTCCTTTGAATCCAAGGAGATTAACACCAGCTTCTCCAACCTAACCTTGTAAATAAAAGCCCTCATTCTTGAACCATTCTAATAAACCTCCCCTGCACTGTCTCAAGGACGTTCACATCATTCCTGAAGTGTGCTGACCATAACTGGATTCAATATTCGAGTTATGGGTTAAGGAGAGCTCTATAAAATGTTCAGTGCAACTTGCCGGCTTTTGTGCTGAATAGCTCTGTTTACGAATCCTAAGGAACCACATGCTTTGCTGACCAATCCCTCACACGCAAATGGATCCCAGATCCCTCTATCCCTGCACATATCTTAGAACCATGCCATTAAGTATTAAGGGAGGCGATGGCCCTGTGGTATTATCACTAGATTATTAAGCTAGAAACTCAACTAATGTCCTGAGGACCTGGGTTCGAATCCCGCCACGGCATGTGGTGGAATCTGAATTCAATGGAAAAAAAAATCTGGAATTAAGAAACCTACTGATGGCCATGAAACAATTGTCAGGAAAAACCCATCTGGTTCATGAATGACCCTTTAGAGAAGGAAATCTACTATCCTTGCCTGGTCTGGTCTAAATGCGTCTCCAGAGCCACAGCAATGTGGTTGACTCTCAACCGCCCTCTGAACAAGGGTA